>NC_138107.1:62041919-62579719 GCF_964146895.1 Miniopterus schreibersii
GTTAGGGTTACGATTGGACCTAGGGTTAGGGTTATGTTGAGGGCTAGGGTTAGAGATCCGGTTAGGGTTACGATTGGACCTAGGGTTAATGTTATGTTGAGGGCTAGGGTTAGAGATCCGGTTAGGGTTACGATTGGACCTAGGGTTAGGGTTATGTTGAGGGCTAGGGTTAGAGATCCGGTTAGGGTTACGATTGGACCTAGGGTTAGGGTTATGTTGAGGGCTAGGGATAGAGACCCGGTTAGGGTTACGATTGGACCTAGGGTTAGGGTTATGTTGAGGGCTAGGGTTAGAGATCCGGTTAGGGTCGCGATTGGACCTAGCGTTAGGGTTATGTTGAGGGCTAGGGTTAGAGACCCTTTTAGGGTTACGATTGGACCTAGGGTTAGGGTTATGTTGAGGGCTAGGGTTAGAGATCCGGTTAGGGTCGCGATTGGACCTAGGGTTAGGGTTATGTTGAGGGCTAGGGTTAGAGACCCTTTTAGGGTTACGATTGGACCTAGGGTTAGGGTTATGTTGAGGGCTAGGGTTAGAGATCCGGTTAGGGTTACGATTGGACCTAGGGTTAGGGTTATGTTGAGGGCTAGGGTTAGAGATCCGGTTAGGGTTAAGATTGGTCCTAGGGTTAGGGTTATGTTGAGGGCTAGGGTTAGAGATCCGGTTAGGGTTACGATTGGACCTAGGGTTAGGGTTATGTTGAGGGCTAGGGTTAGAGATCCGGTTAGGGTTACGATTGGACCTCGGGTTAGGGTTATGTTGAGGGCTAGGGTTAGAGATCCGGTTAGGGTTACGATTGGACCTCGGGTTAGGGTTATGTTGAGGGCTAGGCTTAGACATCCGGTTAGGGTTACGATTGGACCTCGGGTTAGGGTTATGTTGAGGGCTAGGGTTAGAGATCCGGTTAGGGTTACGATTGGACCTAGGGTTAGGGTTATGTTGAGGGCTAGGGTTAGAGATCCGGTTAGGGTTACGATTGGACCTAGGGTTAGGGTTATGTTGAGGGCTAGGGTTAGAGATCCGGTTAGGGTTACGATTGGACCTAGGATTAGGGTTATGTTGAGGGCTAGGGTTAGAGATCCGGTTAGGGTTACGATCGGACCTAGGCTTAGGGTTATGTTGAGGGCTAGGGTTAGAGATCCGGTTAGGGTCGCGATTGGACCTAGGGTTAGGGTTATGTTGAGGGCTAGGGTTAGAGATCCGGTTAGGGTTACGATTGGACCTAGGGTTAGGGTTATGTTGAGGGCTAGGGTTAGAGATCCGGTTAGGGTTACGATTGGACCTAGGGTTAATGTTATGTTGAGGGCTAGGGTTAGAGATCCGGTTAGGGTTACGATTGGACCTAGGGTTAGGGTTATGTTGAGGGCTAGGGTTAGAGATCCGGTTAGGGTTACGATTGGACCTAGGGTTAGGGTTATGTTGAGGGCTAGGGATAGAGACCCGGTTAGGGTTACGATTTGACCTAGGGTTAGGGTTATGTTGAGGGCTAGGGTTAGAGATCAGGTTAGGGTTACGATTGGACCTAGGGTTAGGGTTATGTTGAGGGCTAGGGTTAGAGATCCGGTTAGGGTTACGATTGGACCTAGGGTTAGGGTTATGTTGAGGGCTAGGGTTAGAGATCCGGTTAGGGTTACGATTGGACCTAGGGTTAGGGTTATGTTGAGGGCTAGGGTTAGAGATCCGGTTAGGGTTAAGATTGGTCCTAGGGTTAGGGTTATGTTGAGGGCTAGGGTTAGAGATCCGGTTAGGGTTACGATTGGACCTAGGGTTAGGGTTATGTTGAGGGCTAGGGTTAGAGATCCGGTTAGGGTTACGATTGGACCTCGGGTTAGGGTTATGTTGAGGGCTAGGGTTAGAGATCCGGTTAGGGTTACGATTGGACCTCGGGTTAGGGTTATGTTGAGGGCTAGGCTTAGACATCCGGTTAGGGTTACGATTGGACCTCGGGTTAGGGTTATGTTGAGGGCTAGGGTTAGAGATCCGGTTAGGGTTACGACTGGACCTAGGGTTAGGGTTATGTTGAGGGCTAGGGTTAGAGATCCGGTTAGGGTTACGATTGGACCTAGGGTTAGGGTTATGTTGAGGGCTAGGGTTAGAGATCCGGTTAGGGTTACGATTGGACCTAGGGTTAGGGTTATGTTGAGGGCTAGGGTTAGACATCCGGTTAGGGTTACGATCGGACCTAGGGTTAGGGTTATGTTGAGGGCTAGGGTTAGAGATCCGGTTAGGGTTACGATTGGACCTAGGGTTAGGGTTATGTTGAGGGGTAGGGTTAGAGATCCGGTTAGGGTCGCGATTGGACCTAGCGTTAGGGTTATGTTGAGGGCTAGGGTTAGAGACCCTTTTAGGGTTACGATTGGACCTAGGGTTAGGGTTATGTTGAGGGCTAGGGTTAGAGATCCGGTTAGGGTTACGATTGGACCTAGGGTTAGGGTTATGTTGAGGGCTAGGTTTAGAGATCCGGTTAGGGTTAAGATTGGTCCTAGGGTTAGGGTTATGTTGAGGGCTAGGGTTAGAGATCCGGTTAGGGTTACGATTGGACCTAGGGTTAGGGTTATGTTGAGGGCTAGGGTTAGAGATCCGGTTAGGGTTACGATTGGACCTCGGGTTAGGGTTATGTTGAGGGCTAGGGTTAGAGATCCGGTTAGGGTTACGATTGGACCTCGGGTTAGGGTTATGTTGAGGGCTAGGCTTGGAAATCCGGTTAGGGTTACGATTGGACCTCGGGTTAGGGTTATGTTGAGGGCTAGGGTTAGAGATCCGGTTAGGGTTACGATTGGACCTAGGGTTAGGGTTATGTTGAGGGCTAGGGTTAGAGATCCGGTTAGGGTTACGATTGGACCTAGGGTTAGGGTTATGTTGAGGGCTAGGGTTAGAGATCCGGTTAGGGTTACGATTGGACCTAGGGTTAGGGTTATGTTGAGGGCTAGGGTTAGAGATCCGGTTAGGGTTACGATCGGACCTAGGCTTAGGGTTATGTTGAGGGCTAGGGTTAGAGATCCGGTTAGGGTCGCGATTGGACCTAGGGTTAGGGTTATGTTGAAGGCTAGGGTTTGAGATCCGGTTAGGGTTACGATTGGACCTAGGGTTAGGGTTATGTTGAGGGCTAGGGTTAGAGATCCGGTTAGGGTTACGATTGGACCTAGGGTTAATGTTATGTTGAGGGCTAGGGTTAGAGATCCGGTTAGGGTTACGATTGGACCTAGGGTTAGGGTTATGTTGAGGGCTAGGGTTAGAGATCCGGTTAGGGTTACGATTGGACCTAGGGTTAGGGTTATGTTGAGGGCTAGGGATAGAGACCCTGTTAGGGTTACGATTGGACCTATGGTTAGGGTTATGTTGAGGGCTAGGGTTAGAGATCAGGTTAGGGTTACGATTGGACCTAGGGTAAGGGTTATGTTGAGGGTTAGGGTTACAGATCCGGTTAGGGTTACGATTGGACCTAGGGTTAGGGTTATGTTGAGGGCTAGGGTTAGAGATCCGGTTAGGGTTACGATTGGACCTAGGGTTAGGGTTATGTTGAGGGCTAGGGTTAGAGATCCGGTTTGGGTTACGATTGGACCTAGGGTTAGGGTTATGTTGAGGACTAGGGTTAGAGATCCGGTTAGGGTCGCGATTGGACCTAGGGTTAGGGTTATGTTGAGGGCTAGGGTTAGAGATCCGGTTAGGGTTACGATAGGACCTAGGGTTAGGGTTATGTTGAGGGCTCGGGTTAGAGATCCGGTTAGGGTTACAATTGGACCTAGGGTTAGGGTTATGTTGAGGGCTAGGGTTAGAGATCCGGTTAGGGTTACGATTGGACCTAGGGTTAGGGTTATGTTGAGGGCTAGGGTTAGAGATCCGGTTAGGGTTACGATTGGACCTAGGGTTAGGGTTATGTTGAGGGCTAGGGTTAGAGATCCGGTTAGGGTTACGATTGGACCTAGGGTTAGGGTTATGTTGAGGGCTAGGGTTAGAGACCCGGTTAGGGTTACGATTGGACCTAGGGTTAGGGTTATGTTGAGGGCTAGGGTTAGAGATCCGGTTAGGGTTACGATTGGACCTAGGGTTAGGGTTATGTTGAGGGCTAGGGTTAGAGATCCGGTTAGGGTTACGATTGGACCTAGGGTTAGGGTTATGTTGAGGGCTAGGTTTAGAGATCCGGTTAGGGTTACGATTAGACCTAGGGTTAGCGTTATGTTGAGGGCTAGGGTTAGAGATCCGGTTAGGGTCGCGATTGGACCTAGGGTTAGGGTTATGTTGAGGGCTAGGGTTAGAGATCCGGTTAGGGTTACGATAGGACCTAGGGTTAGGGTTATGTTGAGGGCTAGGGTTAGAGATCCGGTTAGGGTTACAATTGGACCTAGGGTTAGGGTTATGTTGAGGGCTAGGGTTAGAGATCCGGTTAGGGTTACGATTGGACCTAGGGTTAGGGTTATGTTGAGGGCTAGGGTTAGAGATCCGGTTAGGGTTACGATTGGACCTAGGGTTAGGGTTATGTTGAGGGCTAGGGTTAGAGATCCGGTTAGGGTTACGATTGGACCTAGGGTTAATGTTATGTTGAGGGCTAGGGTTAGAGATCCGGTTAGGGTTACGATTGGACCTAGGGTTAGGGTTATGTTGAGGGCTAGGGTTAGAGATCCGGTTAGGGTTACGATTGGACCTAGGGTTAGGGTTATGTTGAGGGCTAGGGTTAGAGATCCGGTTAGGGTTACGATTGGACCTCGGGTTAGGGTTATGTTGAGGGCTAGGGTTAGAGATCCGGTTAGGGTTACGATTGGACCTCGGGTTAGGGTTATGTTGAGGGCTAGGGTTAGACATCCGGTTAGGGTTACGATCGGACCTAGGGTTAGGGTTATGTTGAGGGCTAGGGTTAGAGATCCGGTTAGGGTTACGATTGGACCTAGGGTTAGGGTTATGTTGAGGGGTAGGGTTAGAGATCCGGTTAGGGTCGCGATTGGACCTAGCGTTAGGGTTATGTTGAGGGCTAGGGTTAGAGACCCTTTTAGGGTTACGATTGGACCTAGGGTTAGGGTTATGTTGAGGGCTAGGGTTAGAGATCCGGTTAGGGTTACGATTGGACCTAGGGTTAGGGTTATGTTGAGGGCTAGGTTTAGAGATCCGGTTAGGGTTAAGATTGGTCCTAGGGTTAGGGTTATGTTGAGGGCTAGGGTTAGAGATCCGGTTAGGGTTACGATTGGACCTAGGGTTAGGGTTATGTTGAGGGCTAGGTTTAGAGATCCGGTTAGGGTTAAGATTGGTCCTAGGGTTAGGGTTATGTTGAGGGCTAGGGTTAGAGATCCGGTTAGGGTTACGATTGGACCTAGGGTTAGGGTTATGTTGAGGGCTAGGGTTAGAGATCCGGTTAGGGTTACGATTGGACCTCGGGTTAGGGTTATGTTGAGGGCTAGGCTTGGAAATCCGGTTAGGGTTACGATTGGACCTCGGGTTAGGGTTATGTTGAGGGCTAGGGTTAGAGATCCGGTTAGGGTTACGATTGGACCTAGGGTTAGGGTTATGTTGAGGGCTAGGGTTAGAGATCCGGTTAGGGTTACGATTGGACCTAGGGTTAGGGTTATGTTGAGGGCTAGGGTTAGAGATCCGGTTAGGGTTACGATCGGACCTAGGCTTAGGGTTATGTTGAGGGCTAGGGTTAGAGATCCGGTTAGGGTCGCGATTGGACCTAGGGTTAGGGTTATGTTGAAGGCTAGGGTTTGAGATCCGGTTAGGGTTACGATTGGACCTAGGGTTAGGGTTATGTTGAGGGCTAGGGTTAGAGATCCGGTTAGGGTTACGATTGGACCTAGGGTTAATGTTATGTTGAGGGCTAGGGTTAGAGATCCGGTTAGGGTTACGATTGGACCTAGGGTTAGGGTTATGTTGAGGGCTAGGGTTAGAGATCCGGTTAGGGTTACGATTGGACCTAGGGTTAGGGTTATGTTGAGGGCTAGGGATAGAGACCCTGTTAGGGTTACGATTGGACCTATGGTTAGGGTTATGTTGAGGGCTAGGGTTAGAGATCAGGTTAGGGTTACGATTGGACCTAGGGTAAGGGTTATGTTGAGGGTTAGGGTTACAGATCCGGTTAGGGTTACGATTGGACCTAGGGTTAGGGTTATGTTGAGGGCTAGGGTTAGAGATCCGGTTAGGGTTACGATTGGACCTAGGGTTAGGGTTATGTTGAGGGCTAGGGTTAGAGATCCGGTTTGGGTTACGATTGGACCTAGGGTTAGGGTTATGTTGAGGACTAGGGTTAGAGATCCGGTTAGGGTCGCGATTGGACCTAGGGTTAGGGTTATGTTGAGGGCTAGGGTTAGAGATCCGGTTAGGGTTACGATAGGACCTAGGGTTAGGGTTATGTTGAGGGCTCGGGTTAGAGATCCGGTTAGGGTTACAATTGGACCTAGGGTTAGGGTTATGTTGAGGGCTAGGGTTAGAGATCCGGTTAGGGTTACGATTGGACCTAGGGTTAGGGTTATGTTGAGGGCTAGGGTTAGAGATCCGGTTAGGGTTACGATTGGACCTAGGGTTAGGGTTATGTTGAGGGCTAGGGTTAGAGATCCGGTTAGGGTTACGATTGGACCTAGGGTTAGGGTTATGTTGAGGGCTAGGGTTAGAGACCCGGTTAGGGTTACGATTGGACCTAGGGTTAGGGT
The DNA here is from genome assembly GCF_964146895.1 of Miniopterus schreibersii. NCBI lineage: Eukaryota > Metazoa > Chordata > Mammalia > Chiroptera > Miniopteridae > Miniopterus > Miniopterus schreibersii. Next base: position 62,048,552 of record NC_138107.1, read on the forward strand.
TATGTTGAGGGCTAGGGTTAGAGATCCGGTTAGGGTTACGATTGGACCTAGGGTTAGGGTTATGTTGAGGGCTAGGGTTAGAGATCCGGTTAGGGTTACGATTGGACCTAGGGTTAGGGTTATGTTGAGGGCTAGGTTTAGAGATCCGGTTAGGGTTACGATTAGACCTAGGGTTAGCGTTATGTTGAGGGCTAGGGTTAGAGATCCGGTTAGGGTCGCGATTGGACCTAGGGTTAGGGTTATGTTGAGGGCTAGGGTTAGAGATCCGGTTAGGGTTACGATAGGACCTAGGGTTAGGGTTATGTTGAGGGCTAGGGTTAGAGATCCGGTTAGGGTTACAATTGGACCTAGGGTTAGGGTTATGTTGAGGGCTAGGGTTAGAGATCCGGTTAGGGTTACGATTGGACCTAGGGTTAGGGTTATGTTGAGGGCTAGGGTTAGAGATCCGGTTAGGGTTACGATTGGACCTAGGGTTAGGGTTATGTTGAGGGCTAGGGTTAGAGATCCGGTTAGGGTTACGATTGGACCTAGGGTTAATGTTATGTTGAGGGCTAGGGTTAGAGATCCGGTTAGGGTTACGATTGGACCTAGGGTTAGGGTTATGTTGAGGGCTAGGGTTAGAGATCCGGTTAGGGTTACGATTGGACCTAGGGTTAGGGTTATGTTGAGGGCTAGGGATAGAGACCCGGTTAGGGTTACGATTGGACCTAGGGTTAAGGTTATGTTGAGGGCTAGGGTTAGAGATCCGGTTAGGGTTACGATTGGACCTCGGGTTAGGGTTATGTTGAGGGCTAGGGTTAGAGATCCGGTTAGGGTTACGATTGGACCTCGGGTTAGGGTTATGTTGAGAGCTAGGGTTAGAGATCCGGTTAGGGTTACGATTGGACCTCGGGTTAGGGTTATGTTGAGGGCTAGGGTTAGAGATCCGGTTAGGGTTACGATTGGACCTCGGGTTAGGGTTATGTTGAGGGCTAGGGTTAGAGATCCGGTTAGGGTTACGATTGGACCTCGGGTTAGGGTTATGTTGAGGGCTAGGGTTAGAGATCCGGTTAGGGTTACGATTGGACCTCGGGTTAGGGTTATGTTGAGGGCTAGGCTTAGACATCCGGTTAGGGTTACGATTGGACCTCGGGTTAGGGTTATGTTGAGGGCTAGGGTTAGAGATCCGGTTAGGGTTACGATTGGACCTAGGGTTAGGGTTATGTTGAGGGCTAGGGTTAGAGATCCGGTTAGGGTTACGATTGGACCTAGGGTTAGGGTTATGTTGAGGGCTAGGGTTAGAGATCCGGTTTGGGTTACGATTGGACCTAGGGTTAGGGTTATGTTGAGGGCTAGGGTTAGAGATCCGGTTAGGGTTACGATCGGACCTAGGGTTAGGGTTATGTTGAGGGTTAGGGTTAGAGATCCGGTTAGGGTCGCGATTGGACCTAGGGTTAGGGTTATGTTGAGGGCTAGGGTTAGAGATCCGGTTAGGGTTACGATTGGACCTAGGGTTAGGGTTATGTTGAGGGCTAGGGTTAGAGATCCGGTTAGGGTTACGATTGGACCTAGGGTTAATGTTATGTTGAGGGCTAGGGTTAGAGATCCGGTTAGGGTTACGATTGGACCTAGGGTTAGGGTTATGTTGAGGGCTAGGGTTAGAGATCCGGTTAGGGTTACGATTGGACCTCGGGTTAGGGTTATGTTGAGGGCTAGGGTTAGAGATCCGGTTAGGGTTACGATTGGACCTCGGGTTAGGGTTATGTTGAGGGCTAGGCTTAGACATCCGGTTAGGGTTACGATTGGACCTCGGGTTAGGGTTATGTTGAGGGCTAGGGTTAGAGATCCGGTTAGGGTTACGATTGGACCTAGGGTTAGGGTTATGTTGAGGGCTAGGGTTAGAGATCCGGTTAGGGTTACGATTGGACCTAGGGTTAGGGTTATGTTGAGGGCTAGGGTTAGAGATCCGGTTAGGGTTACGATTGGACCTAGGATTAGGGTTATGTTGAGGGCTAGGGTTAGAGATCCGGTTAGGGTTACGATCGGACCTAGGCTTAGGGTTATGTTGAGGGCTAGGGTTAGAGATCCGGTTAGGGTCGCGATTGGACCTAGGGTTAGGGTTATGTTGAGGGCTAGGGTTAGAGATCCGGTTAGGGTTACGATTGGACCTAGGGTTAGGGTTATGTTGAGGGCTAGGGTTAGAGATCCGGTTAGGGTTACGATTGGACCTAGGGTTAATGTTATGTTGAGGGCTAGGGTTAGAGATCCGGTTAGGGTTACGATTGGACCTAGGGTTAGGGTTATGTTGAGGGCTAGGGTTAGAGATCCGGTTAGGGTTACGATTGGACCTAGGGTTAGGGTTATGTTGAGGGCTAGGGATAGAGACCCGGTTAGGGTTACGATTTGACCTAGGGTTAGGGTTATGTTGAGGGCTAGGGTTAGAGATCAGGTTAGGGTTACGATTGGACCTAGGGTTAGGGTTATGTTGAGGGCTAGGGTTAGAGATCCGGTTAGGGTTACGATTGGACCTAGGGTTAGGGTTATGTTGAGGGCTAGGGTTAGAGATCCGGTTAGGGTTACGATTGGACCTAGGGTTAGGGTTATGTTGAGGGCTAGGGTTAGAGATCCGGTTAGGGTTAAGATTGGTCCTAGGGTTAGGGTTATGTTGAGGGCTAGGGTTAGAGATCCGGTTAGGGTTACGATTGGACCTAGGGTTAGGGTTATGTTGAGGGCTAGGGTTAGAGATCCGGTTAGGGTTACGATTGGACCTCGGGTTAGGGTTATGTTGAGGGCTAGGGTTAGAGATCCGGTTAGGGTTACGATTGGACCTCGGGTTAGGGTTATGTTGAGGGCTAGGCTTAGACATCCGGTTAGGGTTACGATTGGACCTCGGGTTAGGGTTATGTTGAGGGCTAGGGTTAGAGATCCGGTTAGGGTTACGACTGGACCTAGGGTTAGGGTTATGTTGAGGGCTAGGGTTAGAGATCCGGTTAGGGTTACGATTGGACCTAGGGTTAGGGTTATGTTGAGGGCTAGGGTTAGAGATCCGGTTAGGGTTACGATTGGACCTAGGGTTAGGGTTATGTTGAGGGCTAGGGTTAGACATCCGGTTAGGGTTACGATCGGACCTAGGGTTAGGGTTATGTTGAGGGCTAGGGTTAGAGATCCGGTTAGGGTCGCGATTGGACCTAGGGTTAGGGTTATGTTGAGGGCTAGGGTTAGAGACCCTTTTAGGGTTACGATTGGACCTAGGGTTAGGGTTATGTTGAGGGCTAGGGTTAGAGATCCGGTTAGGGTTACGATTGGACCTAGGGTTAGGGTTATGTTGAGGGCTAAGTTTAGAGATCCGGTTAGGGTTAAGATTGGTCCTAGGGTTAGGGTTATGTTGAGGGCTAGGGTTAGAGATCCGGTTAGGGTTACGATTGGACCTAGGGTTAGGGTTATGTTGAGGGCTAGGGTTAGAGATCCGGTTAGGGTTACGATTGGACCTCGGGTTAGGGTTATGTTGAGGGCTAGGGTTAGAGATCCGGTTAGGGTTACGATTGGACCTCGGGTTAGGGTTATGTTGAGGGCTAGGCTTGGAGATCCGGTTAGGGTTACGATTGGACCTCGGGTTAGGGTTATGTTGAGGGCTAGGGTTAGAGATCCGGTTAGGGTTACGATTGGACCTAGGGTTAGGGTTATGTTGAGGGCTAGGGTTAGAGATCCGGTTAGGGTTACGATTGGACCTAGGGTTAGGGTTATGTTGAGGGCTAGGGTTAGAGATCCGGTTAGGGTTACGATTGGACCTAGGGTTAGGGTTATGTTGAGGGCTAGGGTTAGAGATCCGGTTAGGGTTACGATCGGACCTAGGCTTAGGGTTATGTTGAGGGCTAGGGTTAGAGATCCGGTTAGGGTCGCGATTGGACCTAGGGTTAGGGTTATGTTGAAGGCTAGGGTTTGAGATCCGGTTAGGGTTACGATTGGACCTAGGGTTAGGGTTATGTTGAGGGCTAGGGTTAGAGATCCGGTTAGGGTTACGATTGGACCTAGGGTTAATGTTATGTTGAGGGCTAGGGTTAGAGATCCGGTTAGGGTTACGATTGGACCTAGGGTTAGGGTTATGTTGAGGGCTAGGGTTAGAGATCCGGTTAGGGTTACGATTGGACCTAGGGTTAGGGTTATGTTGAGGGCTAGGGATAGAGACCCTGTTAGGGTTACGATTGGACCTATGGTTAGGGTTATGTTGAGGGCTAGGGTTAGAGATCAGGTTAGGGTTACGATTGGACCTAGGGTAAGGGTTATGTTGAGGGTTAGGGTTACAGATCCGGTTAGGGTTACGATTGGACCTAGGGTTAGGGTTATGTTGAGGGCTAGGGTTAGAGATCCGGTTAGGGTTACGATTGGACCTAGGGTTAGGGTTATGTTGAGGGCTAGGGTTAGAGATCCGGTTTGGGTTACGATTGGACCTAGGGTTAGGGTTATGTTGAGGACTAGGGTTAGAGATCCGGTTAGGGTCGCGATTGGACCTAGGGTTAGGGTTATGTTGAGGGCTAGGGTTAGAGATCCGGTTAGGGTTACGATAGGACCTAGGGTTAGGGTTATGTTGAGGGCTAGGGTTAGAGATCCGGTTAGGGTTACAATTGGACCTAGGGTTAGGGTTATGTTGAGGGCTAGGGTTAGAGATCCGGTTAGGGTTACGATTGGACCTAGGGTTAGGGTTATGTTGAGGGCTAGGGTTAGAGATCCGGTTAGGGTTACGATTGGACCTAGGGTTAGGGTTATGTTGAGGGCTAGGGTTAGAGATCCGGTTAGGGTTACGATTGGACCTAGGGTTAGGGTTATGTTGAGGGCTAGGGTTAGAGACCCGGTTAGGGTTACGATTGGACCTAGGGTTAGGGTTATGTTGAGGGCTAGGGTTAGAGATCCGGTTAGGGTTACGATTGGACCTAGGGTTAGGGTTATGTTGAGGGCTAGGGTTAGAGATCCGGTTAGGGTTACGATTGGACCTAGGGTTAGGGTTATGTTGAGGGCTAGGTTTAGAGATCCGGTTAGGGTTACGATTAGACCTAGGGTTAGCGTTATGTTGAGGGCTAGGGTTAGAGATCCGGTTAGGGTCGCGATTGGACCTAGGGTTAGGGTTATGTTGAGGGCTAGGGTTAGAGATCCGGTTAGGGTTACGATAGGACCTAGGGTTAGGGTTATGTTGAGGGCTAGGGTTAGAGATCCGGTTAGGGTTACAATTGGACCTAGGGTTAGGGTTATGTTGAGGGCTAGGGTTAGAGATCCGGTTAGGGTTACGATTGGACCTAGGGTTAGGGTTATGTTGAGGGCTAGGGTTAGAGATCCGGTTAGGGTTACGATTGGACCTAGGGTTAGGGTTATGTTGAGGGCTAGGGTTAGAGATCCGGTTAGGGTTACGATTGGACCTAGGGTTAATGTTATGTTGAGGGCTAGGGTTAGAGATCCGGTTAGGGTTACGATTGGACCTAGGGTTAGGGTTATGTTGAGGGCTAGGGTTAGAGATCCGGTTAGGGTTACGATTGGACCTAGGGTTAGGGTTATGTTGAGGGCTAGGGTTAGAGACCCTTTTAGGGTTACGATTGGACCTAGGGTTAGTGTTATGTTGAGGGCTAGGGTTAGAGATCCGGTTAGGGTCGCGATTGGACCTAGGGTTAGGGTTATGTTGAGGGCTAGGGTTAGAGACCCTTTTAGGGTTACGATTGGACCTAGGGTTAGGGTTATGTTGAGGGCTAGGGTTAGAGATCCGGTTAGGGTCGCGATTGGACCTAGCGTTAGGCTTATGTTGAGGGCTAGGGTTAGAGACCCTTTTAGGGTTACGATTGGACCTAGGGTTAGGGTTATGTTGAGGGCTAGGGTTAGAGATCCGGTTATTGTCGCGATTGGACCTAGGGTTAGGGTTATGTTGAGGGCTAGGGTTAGAGACCCTTTTAGGGTTACGATTGGACCTAGGGTTAGGGTTATGTTGAGGGCTAGGGTTAGAGATCCGGTTAGGGTCGCGATTGGACCTAGGGTTAGGGTTATGTTGAGGGCTAGGGTTAGAGACCCTTTTAGGGTTACGATTGGACCTAGGGTTAGGGTTATGTTGAGGGCTAGGGTTAGAGATCCGGTTAGGGTCGCGATTGGACCTAGGGTTAGGGTTATGTTGAGGGCTAGGGTTAGAGATCCGGTTAGGGTTACGATTGGACCTAGGGTTAGGGTTATGTTGAGGGCTAGGGTTAGAGATCCGGTTAGGGTTACGATTGGACCTAGGGTTAATGTTATGTTGAGGGCTAGGGTTAGAGATCCGGTTAGGGTTACGATTGGACCTAGGGTTAGGGTTATGTTGAGGGCTAGGGTTAGAGATCCGGTTAGGGTTACGATTGGACCTCGGGTTAGGGTTATGTTGAGGGCTAGGGTTAGAGATCCGGTTAGGGTTACGATTGGACCTCGGGTTAGGGTTATGTTGAGGGCTAGGCTTAGACATCCGGTTAGGGTTACGATTGGACCTCGGGTTAGGGTTATGTTGAGGGCTAGGGTTAGAGATCCGGTTAGGGTTACGATCGGACCTAGGGTTAGGGTTATGTTGAGGGTTAGGGTTAGAGATCCGGTTAGGGTCGCGATTGGACCTAGGGTTAGGGTTATGTTGAGGGCTAGGGTTAGAGATCCGGTTAGGGTTACGATTGGACCTAGGGTTAGGGTTATGTTGAGGGCTAGGGTTAGAGATCCGGTTAGGGTTACGATTGGACCTAGGGTTAATGTTATGTTGAGGGCTAGGGTTAGAGATCCGGTTAGGGTTACGATTGGACCTAGGGTTAGGGTTATGTTGAGGGCTAGGGTTAGAGATCCGGTTAGGGTTACGATTGGACCTAGGGTTAGGGTTATGTTGAGGGCTAGGGATAGAGACCCGGTTAGGGTTACGATTGGACCTAGGGTTAGGGTTATGTTGAGGGCTAGGGTTAGAGATCCGGTTAGGGTCGCGATTGGACCTAGCGTTAGGCTTATGTTGAGGGCTAGGGTTAGAGACCCTTTTAGGGTTACGATTGGACCTAGGGTTAGGGTTATGTTGAGGGCTAGGGTTAGAGATCCGGTTAGGGTCGCGATTGGACCTAGGGTTAGGGTTATGTTGAGGGCTAGGGTTAGAGACCCTTTTAGGGTTACGATTGGACCTAGGGTTAGGGTTATGTTGAGGGCTAGGGTTAGAGATCCGGTTAGGGTCGCGATTGGACCTAGGGTTAGGGTTATGTTGAGGGCTAGGGTTAGAGACCCTTTTAGGGTTACGATTGGACCTAGGGTTAGGGTTATGTTGAGGGCTAGGGTTAGAGATCCGGTTAGGGTCGCGATTGGACCTAGGGTTAGGGTTATGTTGAGGGCTAGGGTTAGAGATCCGGTTAGGGTTACGATTGGACCTAGGGTTAGGGTTATGTTGAGGGCTAGGGTTAGAGATCCGGTTAGGGTTACGATTGGACCTAGGGTTAATGTTATGTTGAGGGCTAGGGTTAGAGATCCGGTTAGGGTTACGATTGGACCTAGGGTTAGGGTTATGTTGAGGGCTAGGGTTAGAGATCCGGTTAGGGTTACGATTGGACCTCGGGTTAGGGTTATGTTGAGGGCTAGGGTTAGAGATCCGGTTAGGGTTACGATTGGACCTCGGGTTAGGGTTATGTTGAGGGCTAGGCTTAGACATCCGGTTAGGGTTACGATTGGACCTCGGGTTAGGGTTATGTTGAGGGCTAGGGTTAGAGATCCGGTTAGGGTTACGATTGGACCTAGGGTTAGGGTTATGTTGAGGGCTAGGGTTAGAGATCCGGTTAGGGTTACGATTGGACCTAGGGTTAGGGTTATGTTGAGGGCTAGGGTTAGAGATCCGGTTAGGGTTACGATTGGACCTAGGATTAGGGTTATGTTGAGGGCTAGGGTTAGAGATCCGGTTAGGGTTACGATCGGACCTAGGCTTAGGGTTATGTTGAGGGCTAGGGTTAGAGATCCGGTTAGGGTCGCGATTGGACCTAGGGTTAGGGTTATGTTGAGGGCTAGGGTTAGAGATCCGGTTAGGGTTACGATTGGACCTAGGGTTAGGGTTATGTTGAGGGCTAGGGTTAGAGATCCGGTTAGGGTTACGATTGGACCTAGGGTTAATGTTATGTTGAGGGCTAGGGTTAGAGATCCGGTTAGGGTTACGATTGGACCTAGGGTTAGGGTTATGTTGAGGGCTAGGGTTAGAGATCCGGTTAGGGTTACGATTGGACCTAGGGTTAGGGTTATGTTGAGGGCTAGGGATAGAGACCCGGTTAGGGTTACGATTTGACCTAGGGTTAGGGTTATGTTGAGGGCTAGGGTTAGAGATCAGGTTAGGGTTACGATTGGACCTAGGGTTAGGGTTATGTTGAGGGCTAGGGTTAGAGATCCGGTTAGGGTTACGATTGGACCTAGGGTTAGGGTTATGTTGAGGGCTAGGGTTAGAGATCCGGTTAGGGTTACGATTGGACCTAGGGTTAGGGTTATGTTGAGGGCTAGGGTTAGAGATCCGGTTAGGGTTAAGATTGGACCTCGGGTTAGGGTTATGTTGAGGGCTAGGGTTAGAGATCCGGTTAGGGTTACGATTGGACCTAGGGTTAGGGTTATGTTGAGGGCTAGGGTTAGAGATCCGGTTAGGGTTACGATTGGACCTCGGGTTAGGGTTATGTTGAGGGCTAGGGTTAGAGATCCGGTTAGGGTTACGATTGGACCTCGGGTTAGGGTTATGTTGAGGGCTAGGCTTAGACATCCGGTTAGGGTTACGATTGGACCTCGGGTTAGGGTTATGTTGAGGGCTAGGGTTAGAGATCCGGTTAGGGTTACGACTGGACCTAGGGTTAGGGTTATGTTGAGGGCTAGGGTTAGAGATCCGGTTAGGGTTACGATTGGACCTAGGGTTAGGGTTATGTTGAGGGCTAGGGTTAGAGATCCGGTTAGGGTTACGATTGGACCTAGGGTTAGGGTTATGTTGAGGGCTAGGGTTAGACATCCGGTTAGGGTTACGATCGGACCTAGGGTTAGGGTTATGTTGAGGGCTAGGGTTAGAGATCCGGTTAGGGTCGCGATTGGACCTAGGGTTAGGGTTATGTTGAGGGCTAGGGTTAGAGACCCTTTTAGGGTTACGATTGGACCTAGGGTTAGGGTTATGTTGAGGGCTAGGGTTAGAGATCCGGTTAGGGTTACGATTGGACCTAGGGTTAGGGTTATGTTGAGGGCTAAGTTTAGAGATCCGGTTAGGGTTAAGATTGGTCCTAGGGTTAGGGTTATGTTGAGGGCTAGGGTTAGAGATCCGGTTAGGGTTACGATTGGACCTAGGGTTAGGGTTATGTTGAGGGCTAGGGTTAGAGATCCGGTTAGGGTTACGATTGGACCTCGGGTTAGGGTTATGTTGAGGGCTAGGGTTAGAGATCCGGTTAGGGTTACGATTGGACCTCGGGTTAGGGTTATGTTGAGGGCTAGGCTTGGAAATCCGGTTAGGGTTACGATTGGACCTCGGGTTAGGGTTATGTTGAGGGCTAGGGTTAGAGATCCGGTTAGGGTTACGATTGGACCTAGGGTTAGGGTTATGTTGAGGGCTAGGGTTAGAGATCCGGTTAGGGTTACGATTGGACCTAGGGTTAGGGTTATGTTGAGGGCTAGGGTTAGAGATCCGGTTAGGGTTACGATTGGACCTAGGGTTAGGGTTATGTTGAGGGCTAGGGTTAGAGATCCGGTTAGGGTTACGATCGGACCTAGGCTTAGGGTTATGTTGAGGGCTAGGGTTAGAGATCCGGTTAGGGTCGCGATTGGACCTAGGGTTAGGGTTATGTTGAAGGCTAGGGTTTGAGATCCGGTTAGGGTTACGATTGGACCTAGGGTTAGGGTTATGTTGAGGGCTAGGGTTAGAGATCCGGTTAGGGTTACGATTGGACCTAGGGTTAATGTTATGTTGAGGGCTAGGGTTAGAGATCCGGTTAGGGTTACGATTGGACCTAGGGTTAGGGTTATGTTGAGGGCTAGGGTTAGAGATCCGGTTAGGGTTACGATTGGACCTAGGGTTAGGGTTATGTTGAGGGCTAGGGATAGAGACCCTGTTAGGGTTACGATTGGACCTATGGTTAGGGTTATGTTGAGGGCTAGGGTTAGAGATCAGGTTAGGGTTACGATTGGACCTAGGGTAAGGGTTATGTTGAGGGTTAGGGTTACAGATCCGGTTAGGGTTACGATTGGACCTAGGGTTAGGGTTATGTTGAGGGCTAGGGTTAGAGATCCGGTTAGGGTTACGATTGGACCTAGGGTTAGGGTTATGTTGAGGGCTAGGGTTAGAGATCCGGTTTGGGTTACGATTGGACCTAGGGTTAGGGTTATGTTGAGGACTAGGGTTAGAGATCCGGTTAGGGTCGCGATTGGACCTAGGGTTAGGGTTATGTTGAGGGCTAGGGTTAGAGATCCGGTTAGGGTTACGATAGGACCTAGGGTTAGGGTTATGTTGAGGGCTAGGGTTAGAGATCCGGTTAGGGTTACAATTGGACCTAGGGTTAGGGTTATGTTGAGGGCTAGGGTTAGAGATCCGGTTAGGGTTACGATTGGACCTAGGGTTAGGGTTATGTTGAGGGCTAGGGTTAGAGATCCGGTTAGGGTTACGATTGGACCTAGGGTTAGGGTTATGTTGAGGGCTAGGGTTAGAGATCCGGTTAGGGTTACGATTGGACCTAGGGTTAGGGTTATGTTGAGGGCTAGGGTTAGAGACCCGGTTAGGGTTACGATTGGACCTAGGGTTAGGGTTATGTTGAGGGCTAGGGTTAGAGATCCGGTTAGGGTTACGATTGGACCTAGGGTTAGGGTTATGTTGAGGGCTAGGGTTAGAGATCCGGTTAGGGTTACGATTGGACCTAGGGTTAGGGTTATGTTGAGGGCTAGGTTTAGAGATCCGGTTAGGGTTACGATTAGACCTAGGGTTAGCGTTATGTTGAGGGCTAGGGTTAGAGATCCGGTTAGGGTCGCGATTGGACCTAGGGTTAGGGTTATGTTGAGGGCTAGGGTTAGAGATCCGGTTAGGGTTACGATAGGACCTAGGGTTAGGGTTATGTTGAGGGCTAGGGTTAGAGATCCGGTTAGGGTTACAATTGGACCTAGGGTTAGGGTTATGTTGAGGGCTAGGGTTAGAGATCCGGTTAGGGTTACGATTGGACCTAGGGTTAGGGTTATGTTGAGGGCTAGGGTTAGAGATCCGGTTAGGGTTACGATTGGACCTAGGGTTAGGGTTATGTTGAGGGCTAGGGTTAGAGATCCGGTTAGGGTTACGATTGGACCTAGGGTTAATGTTATGTTGAGGGCTAGGGTTAGAGATCCGGTTAGGGTTACGATTGGACCTAGGGTTAGGGTTATGTTGAGGGCTAGGGTTAGAGATCCGGTTAGGGTTACGATTGGACCTAGGGTTAGGGTTATGTTGAGGGCTAGGGATAGAGACCCGGTTAGGGTTACGATTGGACCTAGGGTTAAGGTTATGTTGAGGGCTAGGGTTAGAGATCCGGTTAGGGTTACGATTGGACCTCGGGTTAGGGTTATGTTGAGGGCTAGGGTTAGAGATCCGGTTAGGGTTACGATTGGACCTCGGGTTAGGGTTATGTTGAGGGCTAGGGTTAGAGATCCGGTTAGGGTTACGATTGGACCTCGGGTTAGGGTTATGTTGAGGGCTAGGGTTAGAGATCCGGTTAGGGTTACGATTGGACCTCGGGTTAGGGTTATGTTGAGGGCTAGGGTTAGAGATCCGGTTAGGGTTACGATTGGACCTCGGGTTAGGGTTATGTTGAGGGCTAGGGTTAGAGATCCGGTTAGGGTTACGATTGGACCTCGGGTTAGGGTTATGTTGAGGGCTAGGCTTAGACATCCGGTTAGGGTTACGATTGGACCTCGGGTTAGGGTTATGTTGAGGGCTAGGGTTAGAGATCCGGTTAGGGTTACGATTGGACCTAGGGTTAGGGTTATGTTGAGGGCTAGGGTTAGAGATCCGGTTAGGGTTACGATTGGACCTAGGGTTAGGGTTATGTTGAGGGCTAGGGTTAGAGATCCGGTTTGGGTTACGATTGGACCTAGGGTTAGGGTTATGTTGAGGGCTAGGGTTAGAGATCCGGTTAGGGTTACGATCGGACCTAGGGTTAGGGTTATGTTGAGGGTTAGGGTTAGAGATCCGGTTAGGGTCGCGATTGGACCTAGGGTTAGGGTTATGTTGAGGGCTAGGGTTAGAGATCCGGTTAGGGTTACGATTGGACCTAGGGTTAGGGTTATGTTGAGGGCTAGGGTTAGAGATCCGGTTAGGGTTACGATTGGACCTAGGGTTAATGTTATGTTGAGGGCTAGGGTTAGAGATCCGGTTAGGGTTACGATTGGACCTAGGGTTAGGGTTATGTTGAGGGCTAGGGTTAGAGATCCGGTTAGGGTTACGATTGGACCTAGGGTTAGGGTTATGTTGAGGGCTAGGGATAGAGACCCGGTTAGGGTTACGATTGGACCTAGGGTTAGGGTTATGTTGAGGGCTAGGGTTAGAGATCCGGTTAGGGTCGCGATTGGACCTAGCGTTAGGCTTATGTTGAGGGCTAGGGTTAGAGACCCTTTTAGGGTTACGATTGGACCTAGGGTTAGGGTTATGTTGAGGGCTAGGGTTAGAGATCCGGTTAGGGTCGCGATTGGACCTAGGGTTAGGGTTATGTTGAGGGCTAGGGTTAGAGACCCTTTTAGGGTTACGATTGGACCTAGGGTTAGGGTTATGTTGAGGGCTAGGGTTAGAGATCCGGTTAGGGTCGCGATTGGACCTAGGGTTAGGGTTATGTTGAGGGCTAGGGTTAGAGATCCGGTTAGGGTTACGATAGGACCTAGGGTTAGGGTTATGTTGAGGGCTAGGGTTAGAGATCCGGTTAGGGTTACAATTGGACCTAGGGTTAGGGTTATGTTGAGGGCTAGGGTTAGAGATCCGGTTAGGGTTACGATTGGACCTAGGGTTAGGGTTATGTTGAGGGCTAGGATTAGAGATCCGGTTAGGGTTACGATTGGACCTAGGGTTAGGGTTATGTTGAGGGCTAGGGTTAGAGATCCGGTTAGGGTTACGATTGGACCTAGGGTTAATGTTATGTTGAGGGCTAGGGTTAGAGATCCGGTTAGGGTTACGATTGGACCTAGGGTTAGGGTTATGTTGAGGGCTAGGGTTAGAGATCCGGTTAGGGTTACGATTGGACCTAGGGTTAGGGTTATGTTGAGGGCTAGGGATAGAGACCCGGTTAGGGTTACGATTGGACCTAGGGTTAAGGTTATGTTGAGGGCTAGGGTTAGAGATCCGGTTAGGGTTACGATTGGACCTCGGGTTAGGGTTATGTTGAGGGCTAGGGTTAGAGATCCGGTTAGGGTTACGATTGGACCTCGGGTTAGGGTTATGTTGAGGGCTAGGGTTAGAGATCCGGTTAGGGTTACGATTGGACCTCGGGTTAGGGTTATGTTGAGGGCTAGGGTTAGAGATCCGGTTAGGGTTACGATTGGACCTCGGGTTAGGGTTATGTTGAGGGCTAGGGTTAGAGATCCGGTTAGGGTTACGATTGGACCTCGGGTTAGGGTTATGTTGAGGGCTAGGGTTAGAGATCCGGTTAGGGTTACGATTGGACCTCGGGTTAGGGTTATGTTGAGGGCTAGGCTTAGACATCCGGTTAGGGTTACGATTGGACCTCGGGTTAGGGTTATGTTGAGGGCTAGGGTTAGAGATCCGGTTAGGGTTACGATTGGACCTAGGGTTAGGGTTATGTTGAGGGCTAGGGTTAGAGATCCGGTTAGGGTTACGATTGGACCTAGGGTTAGGGTTATGTTGAGGGCTAGGGTTAGAGATCCGGTTTGGGTTACGATTGGACCTAGGGTTAGGGTTATGTTGAGGGCTAGGGTTAGAGATCCGGTTAGGGTTACGATCGGACCTAGGGTTAGGGTTATGTTGAGGGTTAGGGTTAGAGATCCGGTTAGGGTCGCGATTGGACCTAGGGTTAGGGTTATGTTGAGGGCTAGGGTTAGAGATCCGGTTAGGGTTACGATTGGACCTAGGGTTAGGGTTATGTTGAGGGCTAGGGTTAGAGATCCGGTTAGGGTTACGATTGGACCTAGGGTTAATGTTATGTTGAGGGCTAGGGTTAGAGATCCGGTTAGGGTTACGATTGGACCTAGGGTTAGGGTTATGTTGAGGGCTAGGGTTAGAGATCCGGTGAGGGTTACGATTGGACCTAGGGTTAGGGTTATGTTGAGGGCTAGGGTTAGAGATCCGGTTAGGGTTACGATTGCACCTAGGGTTAGGGTTATGTTGAGGGCTAGGGTTAGAGATCCGGTTAGGGTTACGATTGGACCTAGGGTTAGGGTTATGTTGAGGGCTAGGGTTAGAGACCCGGTTAGGGTTACGATTGGACCTAGGGTTAGGGTTATGTTGAGGGCTAGGGTTAGAGATCCGGTTAGGGTTACGATTGGACCTAGGGTTAGGGTTATGTTGAGGGCTAGGTTTAGAGATCCGGTTAGGGTCGCGATTGGACCTAGGGTTAGGGTTATGTTGAGGGCTAGGGTTAGAGATCTGGTTAGGGTTACGATTGGACCTAGGGTTAGGGTTATGTTGAGGGCTAGGGTTAGAGATCTGGTTAGGGTTACGATTTGACCTAGGGTTAGGGTTTTGTTGAGGGCTAGTGTTAGAGATCCGGTTAGGGTTAAGATTGGTCCTAGGGTTAGGGTTATGTTGAGGGCTAGGGTTAGAGATCCGGTTAGGGTTACGATTGGACCTAGGGTTAGGGTTATGTTGAGGGCTAGGGTTAGAGATCCGGTTAGGGTTACGATTGGACCTAGGGTTAGGGTTATGTTGAGGGCTAGGGTTAGAGATCCGGTTAGGGTCGCGATTGGACCTAGGGTTAGGGTTATGTTGAGGGCTAGGGTTAGAGATCCGGTTAGGGTTACGATAGGACCTAGGGTTAGGGTTATGTTGAGGGCTAGGGTTAGAGATCCGGTTAGGGTTACGATTGGACCTAGGGTTAGGGTTATGTTGAGGGCTAGGGTTAGAGATCCGGTTAGGGTTACGATTGGACCTAGGGTTAGGGTTATGTTGAGGGCTAGGGTTAGAGATCCGGTTAGGGTTACGATTGGACCTAGGGTTAGGGTTATGTTGAGGGCTAGGGTTAGAGATCCGGTTTGGGTTACGATTGGACCTAGGGTTAGGGTTATGTTGAGGACTAGGGTTAGAGATCCGGTTAGGGTCGCGATTGGACCTAGGGTTAGGGTTATGTTGAGGGCTAGGGTTAGAGATCCGGTTAGGGTTACGATAGGACCTAGGGTTAGGGTTATGTTGAGGGCTAGGGTTAGAGATCCGGTTAGGGTTACAATTGGACCTAGGGTTAGGGTTATGTTGAGGGCTAGGGTTAGAGATCCGGTTAGGGTTACGATTGGACCTAGGGTTAGGGTTATGTTGAGGGCTAGGGTTAGAGATCCGGTTAGGGTTACGATTGCACCTAGGGTTAGGGTTATGTTGAGGGCTAGGGTTAGAGATCCGGTTAGGGTTACGATTGGACCTAGGGTTAGGGTTATGTTGAGGGCTAGGGTTAGAGACCCGGTTAGGGTTACGATTGGACCTAGGGTTAGGGTTATGTTGAGGGCTAGGCTTAGACATCCGGTTAGGGTTACGATTGGACCTCGCGTTAGGGTAATGTTGAGGGCTAGGGTTAGAGATCCGGTTAGGGTTACGATTGGACCTAGGGTTAGGGTTATGTTGAGGGCTAGGGTTAGAGATCCGGTTAGGGTTACGATTGGACCTAGGGTTAGGGTTATGTTGAGGACTAGGGTTAGAGATCCGGTTAGGGTTACGATCGGACCTAGGGTTAGGGTTATGTTGAGGGCTAGGGTTAGAGATCCGGTTAGGGTTACGATCGGACCTAGGGTGAGGGTTATGTTGAGGGCTAGGGTTAGAGATCCGGTTAGGGTCGCGATTGGACCTAGGGTTAGGGTTATGTTGAGGGCTAGGGTTAGAGATCCGGTTAGGGTTACGATTGGACCTAGGGTTAGGGTTATGTTGAGGGCTAGGTTTAGAGATCCGGTTAGGGTTACGATTGGACCTAGGGTTAATGTTATGTTGAGGGCTAGGGTTAGAGATCCGGTTAGGGTTACGATTGGACCTAGGGTTAGGGTTATGTTGAGGGCTAGGGTTAGAGATCCGGTTAGGGTTACGATTGGACCTAGGGTTAGGGTTATGTTGTGGGCTAGGTATAGAGACCCGGTTAGGGTTACGATTGGACATAGGGTTAGGGTTATGTTGAGGGCTAGGGTTAGAGATCCGGTTAGGGTTACGATTGGACCTAGGGTTAGGGTTATGTTGAGGGCTAGGGATAGAGACCCGGTTAGGGTTACGATTGGACCTAGGGTTAGGGTTATGTTGAGGGCTAGGGTTAGAGATCCGGTTAGGGTTACGATTGGACCTAAGGTTAGGGTTATGTTGAGGGCTAGGGTTAGAGATCCGGTTAGGGTTACGATTGGACCTAGGGTTAGGGTTATGTTGAGGGCTAGGGTTAGAGATCCGGTTAGGGTTACGATTGGACCTAGGGTTAGGGTTATGTTGAGGGCTAGGTTTAGAGATCCGGTTAGGGTCGCGATTGGACCTAGGGTTAGGGTTATGTTGAGGGCTAGGGTTAGAGATCCGGTTAGGGTCGCGATTGGACCTAGGGTTAGGGTTATGTTGAGGGCTAGGGTTAGAGATCCGGTTAGGGTTACGATAGGACCTAGGGTTAGGGTTATGTTGAGGGCTAGGGTTAGAGATCCGGTTAGGGTCGCGATTGGACCTAGGGTTAGGGTTATGTTGAGGGCTAGGGTTAGAGATCTGGTTAGGGTTACGATAGGACCTAGGGTTAGGGTTATGTTGAGGGCTAGGGTTAGAGATCCGGTTAGGGTTACGATTGGACCTAGGGTTAGGGTTATGTTGAGGGCTAGGTTTAGAGATCCGGTTAGGGTTACGATTGGACCTAGGGTTAATGTTATGTTGAGGGCTAGGGTTAGAGATCCGGTTAGGGTTACGATTGGACCTAGGGTTAGGGTTATGTTGAGGGCTAGGGTTAGAGATCCGGTTAGGGTTACGATTGGACCTAGGGTTAGGGTTATGTTGTGGGCTAGGTATAGAGACCCGGTTAGGGTTACGATTGGACATAGGGTTAGGGTTATGTTGAGGGCTAGGGTTAGAGATCCGGTTAGGGTTACGATTGGACCTAGGGTTAGGGTTATGTTGAGGGCTAGGGATAGAGACCCGGTTAGGGTTACGATTGGACCTAGGGTTAGGGTTATGTTGAGGGCTAGGGTTAGAGATCCGGTTAGGGTTACGATTGGACCTAAGGTTAGGGTTATGTTGAGGGCTAGGGTTAGAGATCCGGTTAGGGTTACGATTGGACCTAGGGTTAGGGTTATGTTGAGGGCTAGGGTTAGAGATCCGGTTAGGGTTACGATTGGACCTAGGGTTAGGGTTATGTTGAGGGCTAGGTTTAGAGATCCGGTTAGGGTCGCGATTGGACCTAGGGTTAGGGTTATGTTGAGGGCTAGGGTTAGAGATCCGGTTAGGGTTACGATAGGACCTAGGGTTAGGGTTATGTTGAGGGCTAGGGTTAGAGATCCGGTTAGGGTTACGATTGGACCTAGGGTTAGGGTTATGTTGAGGGCTAGGGTTAGAGATCCGGTTAGGGTTACGATTGGACCTAGGGTTAGGGTTATGTTGAGGGCTAGGGTTAGAGATCCGGTTAGGGTCACGATTGGACCTAGGGTTAGGGTTATGTTGAGGGCTAGGGTTAGAGATCCGGTTTGGGTTACGATTGGACCTAGGGTTAGGGTTATGTTGAGGGCTAGGGTTAGAGATCCGGTTAGGGTCGCGATTGGACCTAGGGTTAGGGTTATGTTGAGGGCTAGGGTTAGAGATCTGGTTAGGGTTACGATAGGACCTAGGGTTAGGGTTATGTTGAGGGCTAGGGTTAGAGATCCGGTTAGGGTTACAATTGGACCTAGGGTTAGGGTTATGTTGAGGGCTAGGGTTAGAGATCCGGTTAGGGTTACGATTGGACCTAGGGTTAGGGTTATGTTGAGGGCTAGGGTTAGAGATCCGGTTAGGGTTACGATTGGACCTAGGGTTAGGGTTATGTTGAGGGCTAGGGTTAGAGATCCGGTTAGGGTTACGATTGGACCTAGGGTTAGGGTTATGTTGAGGGCTAGGGTTAGAGATCCGGTTAGGGTTACGATTGGACCTAGGGTTAGGGTTATGTTGAGGGCTAGGGTTAGAGATCCGGTTTGGGTTACGATTGGACCTAGGGTTAGGGTTATGTTGAGGACTAGGGTTAGAGATCCGGTTAGGGTCGCGATTGGACCTAGGGTTAGGGTTATGTTGAGGGCTAGGGTTAGAGATCCGGTTAGGGTTACGATAGGACCTAGGGTTAGGGTTATGTTGAGGGCTAGGGTTAGAGATCCGGTTAGGGTTACAATTGGACCTAGGGTTAGGGTTATGTTGAGGGCTAGGGTTAGAGATCCGGTTAGGGTTACGATTGGACCTAGGGTTAGGGTTATGTTGAGGGCTAGGGTTAGAGATCCGGTTAGGGTTACGATTGCACCTAGGGTTAGGGTTATGTTGAGGGCTAGGGTTAGAGATCCGGTTAGGGTTACGATTGGACCTAGGGTTAGGGTTATGTTGAGGGCTAGGGTTAGAGACCCGGTTAGGGTTACGATTGGACCTAGGGTTAGGGTTATGTTGAGGGCTAGGGTTAGAGATCCGGTTAGGGTTACGATTGGACCTAGGGTTAGGGTTATGTTGAGGGCTAGGGTTAGAGATCCGGTTAGGGTTACGATTGGACCTAGGGTTAGGGTTATGTTGAGGGCTAGGTTTAGAGATCCGGTTAGGGTTACGATTAGACCTAGGGTTAGCGTTATGTTGAGGGCTAGGGTTAGAGATCCGGTTAGGGTCGCGATTGGACCTAGGGTTAGGGTTATGTTGAGGGCTAGGGTTAGAGATCCGGTTAGGGTTACGATAGGACCTAGGGTTAGGGTTATGTTGAGGGCTAGGGTTAGAGATCCGGTTAGGGTTACAATTGGACCTAGGGTTAGGGTTATGTTGAGGGCTAGGGTTAGAGATCCGGTTAGGGTTACGATTGGACCTAGGGTTAGGGTTATGTTGAGGGCTAGGGTTAGAGATCCGGTTAGGGTTACGATTGGACCTAGGGTTAGGGTTATGTTGAGGGCTAGGGTTAGAGATCCGGTTAGGGTTACGATTGGACCTAGGGTTAGGGTTATGTTGAGGGCTAGGGTTAGAGACCCGGTTAGGGTTACGATTGGACCTAGGGTTAGGGTTATGTTGAGGGCTAGGGTTAGAGATCCGGTTAGGGTTACGATTGGACCTAGGGTTAGGGTTATGTTGAGGGCTAGGGTTAGAGATCCGGTTAGGGTTACGATTGGACCTAGGGTTAGGGTTATGTTGAGGGCTAGGTTTAGAGATCCGGTTAGGGTCGCGATTGGACCTAGGGTTAGGGTTATGTTGAGGGCTAGGGTTAGAGATCTGGTTAGGGTTACGATTGGACCTAGGGTTAGGGTTATGTTGAGGGCTAGGGTTAGAGATCTGGTTAGGGTTACGATTTGACCTAGGATTAGGGTTTTGTTGAGGGCTAGTGTTAGAGATCCGGTTAGGGTTACGATTGGACCTAGGGTTAGGGTTATGTTGAGGGCTAGGGTTAGAGATCCGGTTAGGGTCGCGATTGGACCTAGGGTTAGGGTTATGTTGAGGGCTAGGGTTAGAGACCCTTTTAGGGTTACGATTGGACCTAGGGTTAGGGTTATGTTGAGGGCTAGGGTTAGAGATCCGGTTAGGGTTACGATTGGACCTAGGGTTAGGGTTATGTTGAGGGCTAGGGTTAGAGATCCGGTTAGGGTTAAGATTGGTCCTAGGGTTAGGGTTATGTTGAGGGATAGGGTTAGAGATCCGGTTAGGGTTACGATTGGACCTAGGGTTAGGGTTATGTTGAGGGCTAGGGTTAGAGATCCGGTTAGGGTTACGATTGGACCTCGGGTTAGGGTTATGTTGAGGGCTAGGGTTAGGGATCCGGTTAGGGTTACGATTGGACCTCGGGTTAGGGTTATGTTGAGGGCTAGGCTTAGACATCCGGTTAGGGTTACGATTGGACCTCGGGTTAGGGTAATGTTGAGGGCTAGGGTTAGAGATCCGGTTAGGGTTACGATTGGACCTAGGGTTAGGGTTATGTTGAGGGCTAGGGTTAGAGATCCGGTTAGGGTTACGATTGGACCTAGGGTTAGGGTTATGTTGAGGACTAGGGTTAGAGATCCGGTTAGGGTTACGATCGGACCTAGGGTTAGGGTTATGTTGAGGGCTAGGGTTAGAGATCCGGTTAGGGTTACGATCGGACCTAGGGTGAGGGTTATGTTGAGGGCTAGGGTTAGAGATCCGGTTAGGGTCGCGATTGGACCTAGGGTTAGGGTTATGTTGAGGGCTAGGGTTAGAGATCCGGTTAGGGTTACGATTGGACCTAGGGTTAGGGTTATGTTGAGGGCTAGGTTTAGAGATCCGGTTAGGGTTACGATTGGACCTAGGGTTAATGTTATGTTGAGGGCTAGGGTTAGAGATCCGGTTAGGGTTACGATTGGACCTAGGGTTAGGGTTATGTTGAGGGCTAGGGTTAGAGATCCGGTTAGGGTTACGATTGGACCTAGGGTTAGGGTTATGTTGAGGGCTAGGTATAGAGACCCGGTTAGGGTTACGATTGGACCTAGGGTTAGGGTTATGTTGAGGGCTAGGGTTAGAGATCCGGTTAGGGTTACGATTGGACCTAGGGTTAGGGTTATGTTGAGGGCTAGGGTTAGAGATCCGGTTAGGGTTACGATTGGACCTAGGGTTAATGTTATGTTGAGGGCTAGGGTTAGAGATCCGGTTAGGGTTACGATTGGACCTAGGGTTAGGGTTATGTTGAGGGCTAGGGTTAGAGATCCGGTTAGGGTTACGATTGGACCTAGGGTTAGGGTTATGTTGAGGGCTAGGGATAGAGACCCGGTTAGGGTTACGATTGGACCTAGGGTTAGGGTTATGTTGAGGGCTAGGGTTAGAGATCCGGTTAGGGTTACGATTGGACCTAAGGTTAGGGTTATGTTGAGGGCTAGGGTTAGAGATCCGGTTAGGGTTACGATTGGACCTAGGGTTAGGGTTATGTTGAGGGCTAGGGTTAGAGATCCGGTTAGGGTTACGATTGGACCTAGGGTTAGGGTTATGTTTAGGGCTAGGGTTAGAGATCCGGTTAGGGTCGCGATTGGACCTAGGGTTAGGGTTATGTTGAGGGCTAGGGTTAGAGATCCGGTTAGGGTTACGATAGGACCTAGGGTTAGGGTTATGTTGAGGGCTAGGGTTAGAGATCCGGTTAGGGTTACGATTGGACCTAGGGTTAGGGTTATGTTGAGGGCTAGGGTTAGAGATCCGGTTAGGGTTACGATTGGACCTAGGGTTAGGGTTATGTTGAGGGCTAGGGTTAGAGATCCGGTTAGGGTTACGATTGGACCTAGGGTTAGGGTTATGTTGAGGGCTAGGGTTAGAGATCCGGTTAGGATTACGATTGGACCTAGGTTTAGGGTTATGTTGAGGGCTAGGGTTAGAGACTCGGTTAGGGTTACGATTGGACCTAGGGTGAGGGTTATATTGAGGGCTAGGGTTAGAGATACGGTTAGGGTTACGATTGGACCTAGGGTTAGGGTTATGTTTTGGGCTAGGGTTAGAGATCCGGTTAGGGTTACGATTGGACCTAGGGTTAGGGTTATGTTGAGGGCTAGGGTTAGAGATCCGGTTAGGGTTACGATCGGACCTAGGGTTAGGGTTATGTTGAGGGCTAGGGTTAGAGATCCGGTTAGGGTCGCGATTGGACCTAGGGTTAGGGTTATGTTGAGGGCTAGGGTTAGAGATCCGGTTAGGGTTACGATTGGACCTAGGGTTAGGGTTATGTTAAGGGCTAGGGTTAGAGATCCGGTTAGGGTTACGATTGGACCTAGGGCTAATGTTATGTTGAGGGCTAGGGTTAGAGATCCGGTTAGGGTTACGATTGGACCTAGGGTTAGGGTTATGTTGAGGGCTAGGGTTAGAGATCCGGTTAGGGTTACGATTGGACCTAGGGTTAGGGTTATGTTGAGGGCTAGGGATAGAGACCCGGTTAGGGTTACGATTGGACCTAGGGTGAGGGTTATGTTGAGGGCTAGGGTTAGAGATCCGGTTAGGGTTACGATAGGACCTAGGGTTAGGGTTATGTTGAGGGCTAGGGTTAGAGATCCGGTTAGGGTTACAATTGGACCTAGGGTTAGGGTTATGTTGAGGGCTAGGGTTAGAGATCCGGTTAGGGTTACGATTGGACCTAGGGTTAGGGTTATGTTGAGGGCTAGGGTTAGAGATCCGGTTAGGGTTACGATTGGACCTAGGGTTAGGGTTATGTTGAGGGCTAGGTTTAGAGATCCGGTTAGGGTCGCGATTGGACCTAGGGTTAGGGTTATGTTGAGGGCTAGGGTTAGAGATCTGGTTAGGGTTACGATTGGACCTAGGGTTAGGGTTATGTTGAGGGCTAGGGTTAGAGATCTGGTTAGGGTTACGATTTGACCTAGGGTTAGGGTTTTGTTGAGGGCTAGTGTTAGAGATCCGGTTAGGGTTACGATTGGACCTAGGGTTAGGGTTATGTTGAGGGCTAGGGTTAGAGATCCGGTTAGGGTCGCGTTTGGACCTAGGGTTAGGGTTATGTTTAGGGCTAGGGTTAGAGACCCTTTTAGGGTTACGATTGGACCTAGGGTTAGGGTTATGTTGAGGGCTAGGGTTAGAGATCCGGTTAGGGTTACGATTGGACCTAGGGTTAGGGTTATGTTGAGGGCTAGGGTTAGAGATCCGGTTAGGGTTAAGATTGGTCCTAGGGTTAGGGTTATGTTGAGGGCTAGGGTTAGAGATCCGGTTAGGGTTACGATTGGACCTAGGGTTAGGGTTATGTTGAGGGCTAGGGTTAGAGATCCGGTTAGGGTTACGATTGGACCTCGGGTTAGGGTTATGTTGAGGGCTAGGGTTAGAGATCCGGTTAGGGTTACGATTGGACCTCGGGTTAGGGTTATGTTGAGGGCTAGGCTTAGACATCCGGTTAGGGTTACGATTGGACCTCGGGTTAGGGTTATGTTGAGGGCTAGGGTTAGAGATCCGGTTAGGGTTACGATTGGACCTAGGGTTAGGGTTATGTTGAGGGCTAGGGTTAGAGATCCGGTTAGGGTTACGATTGGACCTAGGGTTAGGGTTATGTTGAGGACTAGGGTTAGAGATCCGGTTAGGGTTACGATCGGACCTAGGGTTAGGGTTATGTTGAGGGCTAGGGTTAGAGATCCGGTTAGGGTTACGATCGGACCTAGGGTTAGGGTTATGTTGAGGACTAGGGTTAGAGATCCGGTTAGGGTCACGATCGGACCTAGGGTTAGGGTTATGTTGAGGGCTAGGGTTAGAGATCCGGTTAGGGTTACGATCGGACCTAGGGTTAGGGTTATGTTGAGGGCTAGGGTTAGAGATCCGGTTAGGGTTACGATTGGACCTAGGGTTAATGTTATGTTGAGGGCTAGGGTTAGAGATCCGGTTAGGGTTACGATTGGACCTAGGGTTAGGGTTATGTTGAGGGCTAGGGTTAGAGATCCGGTTAGGGTTACGATTGGACCTAGGGTTAGGGTTATGTTGAGGGCTAGGGATAGAGATCCGGTTAGGGTTACGATCGGACCTAGGGTTAGGGTTATGTTGAGGGCTAGGGTTAGAGATCCGGTTAGGGTTACGATTGGACCTAGGGTTAGGGTTATGTTGAGGGCTAGGGTTAGAGATCCGGTTAGGGTTACGATCGGACCTAGGGTTAGGGTTATGTTGAGGGCTAGGGTTAGAGATCCGGTTAGGGTTACGATCGGACCTAGGGTTAGGGTTATGTTGAGGGCTAGGGTTAGAGATCCGGTTAGGGTCGCGATTGGACCTAGGGTTAGGTTTATGTTGAGGGCTAGGGTTAGAGATCCGGTTAGGGTTACGATTGGACCTAGGGTTAGGGTTATGTTGAGGGCTAGGGTTAGAGATCCGGTTAGGGTTACGATTGGACCTAGGGTTAATGTTATGTTGAGGGCTAGGGTTAGAGATCCGGTTAGGGTTACGATTGGACCTAGGGTTAGGGTTATGTTGAGGGCTAGGGTTAGAGATCCGGTTAGGGTTACGATTGGACCTAGGGTTAGGGTTATGTTGAGGGCTAGGGATAGAGACCCGGTTAGGGTTACGATTGGACCTAGGGTTAGGGTTATGTTGAGGGCTAGGGTTAGAGATCCGTTTAGGGTTACGATTGGACCTAAGGTTAGGGTTATGTTGAGGGCTAGGGTTAGAGATCCGGTTAGGGTTACGATTGGACCTAGGGTTAGGGTTATGTTGAGGGCTAGGGTTAGAGATCCGGTTAGGGTTACGATTGGACCTAGGGTTAGGGTTATGTTGAGGGCTAGGGTTAGAGATCTGGTTAGGGTTACGATTTGACCTAGGGTTAGGGTTTTGTTGAGGGCTAGTGTTAGAGATCCGGTTAGGGTTACGATTGGACCTAGGGTTAGGGTTATGTTGAGGGCTAGGGTTAGAGAT
Source organism: Miniopterus schreibersii (assembly GCF_964146895.1). Classification (NCBI taxonomy): domain Eukaryota; kingdom Metazoa; phylum Chordata; class Mammalia; order Chiroptera; family Miniopteridae; genus Miniopterus; species Miniopterus schreibersii. The sequence goes on from NC_138107.1 coordinate 62,073,177, forward strand.
CCGGTTAGGGTCGCGATTGGACCTAGGGTTAGGGTTATGTTGAGGGCTAGGGTTAGAGACCCTTTTAGGGTTACGATTGGACCTAGGGTTAGGGTTATGTTGAGGGCTAGGGTTAGAGATCCGGTTAGGGTTACGATTGGACCTAGGGTTAGGGTTATGTTGAGGGCTAGGGTTAGAGATCCGGTTAGGGTTAAGATTGGTCCTAGGGTTAGGGTTATGTTGAGGGCTAGGGTTAGAGATCCGGTTAGGGTTACGATTGGACCTCGGGTTAGGGTTATGTTGAGGGCTAGGGTTAGAGATCCGGTTAGGGTTACGATTGGACCTCGGGTTAGGGTTATGTTGAGGGCTAGGGTTAGAGATCCGGTTAGGGTTACGATTGGACCTCGGGTTAGGGTTATGTTGAGGGCTAGGCTTAGACATCCGGTTAGGGTTACGATTGGACCTCGGGTTAGGGTTATGTTGAGGGCTAGGGTTAGAGATCCGGTTAGGGTTACGATTGGACCTAGGGTTAGGGTTATGTTGAGGGCTAGGGTTAGAGATCCGGTTAGGGTTACGATGGGACCTAGGGGTAGGGTTATGTTGAGGGCTAGGGTTAGAGATCCGGTTAGGGTTACGATCGGACCTAGGGTTAGGGTTATGTTGAGGGCTAGGGTTAGAGATCCGGTTAGGGTTACGATCGGACCTAGGGTTAGGGTTATGTTGAGGGCTAGGGTTAGAGATCCGGTTAGGGTCGCGATCGGACCTAGGGTTAGGGTTATGTTGAGGGCTAGGGTTAGAGATCCGGTTAGGGTTACGATTGGACCTAGGGTTAGGGTTATGTTGAGGGCTAGGGTTAGAGATCCGGTTAGGGTTACGATTGGACCTAGGGTTAATGTTATGTTGAGGGCTAGGGTTAGAGATCCGGTTAGGGTTACGATTGGAGCTAGGGTTAGGGTTATGTTGAGGGCTAGGGTTAGAGATCCGGTTAGGGTTACGATTGGACCTAGGGTTAGGGTTATGTTGAGGGCTAGGGATAGAGACCCGGTTAGGGTTACGATTGGACCTAGGGTTAGGGTTAAGTTGAGGGCTAGGGTTAGAGATCAGGTTAGGGTTACGATTGGACCTAGGGTTAGGGTTATGTTGAGGGCTAGGGTTAGAGATCCGGTTAGGGTTACGATTGGACCTAAGGTTAGGGTTATGTTGAGGGCTAGGGTTAGAGATCCGGTTAGGGTTACGATTGGACCTAGGGTTAGGGTTATGTTGAGGGCTAGGGTTAGAGATCCGGTTAGGGTTACGATTGGACCTAGGGTTAGGGTTATGTTGAGGGCTAGGGTTAGAGATCCGGTTAGGGTCGCGATTGGACCTAGGGTTAGGGTTATGTTGAGGGCTAGGGTTAGAGATCCGGTTAGGGTTACGATAGGACCTAGGGTTAGGGTTATGTTGAGGGCTAGGGTTAGAGATCCGGTTAGGGTTACAATTGCACCTAGGGTTAGGGTTATGTTGAGGGCTAGGGTTAGAGATCCGGTTAGGGTTACGATTGGACCTTGGGTTAGGGTTATGTTGAGGGCTAGGGTTAGAGATCCGGTTAGGGTCGCGATTGGACCTAGGGTTAGGGTTATGTTGAGGGCTAGGGTTAGAGACCCTTTTAGGGTTACGATTGGACCTAGGGTTAGGGTTATGTTGAAGGCTAGGGTTAGAGATCCGGTTAGGGTTACGATTGGACCTAGGGTTAGGGTTATGTTGAGGGCTAGGGTTAGAGATCCGGTTAGGGTTAAGATTGGTCCTAGGGTTAGGGTTATGTTGAGGGCTAGGGTTAGAGATCCGGTTAGGGTTACGATTGGACCTCGGGTTAGGGTTATGTTGAGGGCTAGGGTTAGAGATCCGGTTAGGGTTACGATTGGACCTCGGGTTAGGGTTATGTTGAGGGCTAGGGTTAGAGATCCGGTTAGGGTTACGATTGGACCTCGGGTTAGGGTTATGTTGAGGGCTAGGCTTAGACATCCGGTTAGGGTTACGATTGGACCTCGGGTTAGGGTTATGTTGAGGGCTAGGGTTAGAGATCCGGTTAGGGTTACGATTGGACCTAGGGTTAGGGTTATGTTGAGGGCTAGGGTTAGAGATCCGGTTAGGGTTACGATTGGACCTAGGGGTAGGGTTATGTTGAGGGCTAGGGTTAGAGATCCGGTTAGGGTTACGATCGGACCTAGGGTTAGGGTTATGTTGAGGGCTAGGGTTAGAGATCCGGTTAGGGTTACGATCGGACCTAGGGTTAGGGTTATGTTGAGGGCTAGGGTTAGAGATCCGGTTAGGGTCGCGATCGGACCTAGGGTTAGGGTTATGTTGAGGGCTAGGGTTAGAGATCCGGTTAGGGTTACGATTGGACCTAGGGTTAGGGTTATGTTGAGGGCTAGGGTTAGAGATCCGGTTAGGGTTACGATTGGACCTAGGGTTAATGTTATGTTGAGGGCTAGGGTTAGAGATCCGGTTAGGGTTACGATTGGACCTAGGGTTAGGGTTATGTTGAGGGCTAGGGTTAGAGATCCGGTTAGGGTTACGATTGGACCTAGGGTTAGGGTTATGTTGAGGGCTAGGGATAGAGACCCGGTTAGGGTTACGATTGGACCTAGGGTTAGGGTTAAGTTGAGGGCTAGGGTTAGAGATCAGGTTAGGGTTACGATTGGACCTAGGGTTAGGGTTATGTTGAGGGCTAGGGTTAGAGATCCGGTTAGGGTTACCTTTGGACCTAAGGTTAGGGTTATGTTGAGGGCTAGGGTTAGAGATCCGGTTAAGGTTACGATTGGACCTAGGGTTAGGGTTATGTTGAGGGCTAGGGTTAGAGATCCGGTTAGGGTTACGATTGGACCTAGGGTTAGGGTTATGTTGAGGGCTAGGGTTAGAGATCCGGTTAGGGTCGCGATTGGACCTAGGGTTAGGGTTATGTTGAGGGCTAGGGTTAGAGATCCGGTTAGGGTTACGATAGGACCTAGGGTTAGTGTTATGTTGAGGGCTAGGGTTAGAGATCCGGTTAGGGTTACAATTGCACCTAGGGTTAGGGTTATGTTGAGGGCTAGGGTTAGAGATCCGGTTAGGGTTACGATTGGACCTAGGGTTAGGGTTATGTTGAGGGCTAGGGTTAGAGATCCGGTTAGGGTTACGATTGGACCTAGGGTTAGGGTTATGTTGAGGGCTAGGGTTAGAGATCCGGTTAGGGTTACGATTGGACCTAGGGTTAGGGTTATGTTGAGGGCTAGGGTTAGAGACCCGGTTAGGGTTACGATTGGACCTAGGGTTAGGGTTATATTGAGGGCTAGGGTTAGAGATCCGGTTAGGGTTACGATTGGACCTAGGGTTAGGGTTATGTTTTGGGCTAGGGTTAGAGATCCGGTTAGGGTTACGATTGGACCTAGGGTTAGGGTTATGTTGAGGGCTAGGGTTAGAGATCCGGTTAGGGTTACGATCGGACCTAAGGTTAGGGTTATGTTGAGGGCTAGGGTTAGAGATCCGGTTAGGGTTACGATTGGACCTAGGGTTAGGGTTATGTTGAGGGCTAGGGTTAGAGATCCGGTTAGGGTTACGATCGGACCTAGGGTTAGGGTTATGTTGAGGGCTAGGGTTAGAGATCCGGTTAGGGTTACGATCGGACCTAGGGTTAGGGTTATGTTGAGGGCTAGGGTTAGAGATCCGGTTAGGATCGCGATTGGACCTAGGGTTAGGGTTATGTTGAGGGCTATGGTTAGAGATCCGGTTAGGGTTACGATTGGACCTAGGGTTAGGGTTATGTTGAGGGCTAGGGTTAGAGATCCGGTTAGGGTTACGATTGGACCTAGGGTTAATGTTATGTTGAGGGCTAGGGTTAGAGATCCGGTTAGGGTTACGATTGGACCTACGGTTAGGGTTATGTTGAGGGCTAGGGTTAGAGATCCGGTTAGGGTTACGATTGGACCTAGGGTTAGGGTTATGTTGAGGGCTAGGGATAGAGACCCGGTTAGGGTTACGATTGGACCTAGGGTTAGGGTTATGTTGAGGGCTAGGGTTAGAGATCAGGTTAGGGTTACGATTAGACCTAGGGTTAGGGTTATGTTGAGGGCTAGGGTTAGAGATCCGGTTAGGGTTACGATTGGACCTAAGGTTAGGGTTATGTTGAGGGCTAGGGTTAGAGATCCGGTTAGGGTTACGATTGGACCTAGGGTTAGGGTTATGTTGAGGGCTAGGGTTAGAGATCCGGTTAGGGTTACGATTGGACCTAGGGTTAGGGTTATGTTGAGGGCTAGGGTTAGAGATCCGGTTAGGGTCGCGATTGGACCTAGGGTTAGGGTTATGTTGAGGGCTAGGGTTAGAGATCCGGTTAGGGTTACGATAGGACCTAGGGTTAGGGTTATGTTGAGGGCTAGGGTTAGAGATCCGGTTAGGGTTACAATTGGACCTAGGGTTAGGGTTATGTTGAGGGCTATGGTTAGAGATCCGGTTAGGGTTACGATTGGACCTAGGGTTAGGGTTATGTTGAAGGCTAGGGTTAGAGATCCGGTTAGGGTTACGATTGGACCTAGGGTTAGGGTTATGTTGAGGGCTAGGGTTAGAGATCCGGTTAGGGTTACGATTGGACCTAGGGTTAGGGTTATGTTGAGGGCTAGGGTTAGAGACCCGGTTAGGGTTACGATTGGACCTAGGGTTAGGGTTATGTTGAGGGCTAGGGTTAGAGATCCGGTTAGGGTTACGATTGGACCTAGGGTTAGGGTTATGTTTTGGGCTAGGGTTAGAGATCCGGTTAGGGTTACGATTGGACCTAGGGTTAGGGTTATGTTGAGGGCTAGGGTTAGAGATCCGGTTAGGGTTACGATCGGACCTAGGGTTAGGGTTATGTTGAGGGCTAGGGTTAGAGATCCGGTTAGGGTCGCGATTGGACCTAGGGTTAGGGTTATGTTGAGGGCTAGGGTTAGAGATCCGGTTAGGGTTACGATCGGACCTAGGGTTAGGGTTATGTTGAGGGCTAGGGTTAGAGATCCGGTTAGGGTTACGATTGGACCTAGGGTTAATGTTATGTTGAGGGCTAGGGTTAGAGATCCGGTTAGGGTTACGATTGGACCTAGGGTTAGGGTTATGTTGAGGGCTAGGGTTAGAGATCCGGTTAGGGTTACGATTGGACCTAGGGTTAGGGTTATGTTGAGGGCTAGGGTTAGAGATCCGGTTAGGGTTACGATTGGACCTAGGGTTAGGGTTATGTTGAGGGCTAGGGTTAGAGACCCGGTTAGGGTTACGATTGGACCTAGGGTTAGGGTTATATTGAGGGCTAGGGTTAGAGATCCGGTTAGGGTTACGATTGGACCTAGGGTTAGGGTTATGTTTTGGGCTAGGGTTAGAGATCCGGTTAGGGTTACGATTGGACCTAGGGTTAGGGTTATGTTGAGGGCTAGGGTTAGAGATCCGGTTAGGGTTACGATCGGACCTAAGGTTAGGGTTATGTTGAGGGCTAGGGTTAGAGATCCGGTTAGGGTTACGATTGGACCTAGGGTTAGGGTTATGTTGAGGGCTAGGGTTAGAGATCCGGTTAGGGTTACGATCGGACCTAGGGTTAGGGTTATGTTGAGGGCTAGGGTTAGAGATCCGGTTAGGGTTACGATCGGACCTAGGGTTAGGGTTATGTTGAGGGCTAGGGTTAGAGATCCGGTTAGGGTCGCGATTGGACCTAGGGTTAGGGTTATGTTGAGGGCTAGGTTTAGAGATCCGGTTAGGGTTACGATTGGACCTAGGGTTAGGGTTATGTTGAGGGCTAGGGTTAGAGATCCGGTTAGGGTTACGATTGGACCTAGGGTTAATGTTATGTTGAGGGCTAGGGTTAGAGATCCGGTTAGGGTTACGATTGGACCTACGGTTAGGGTTATGTTGAGGGCTAGGGTTAGAGATCCGGTTAGGGTTACGATTGGACCTAGGGTTAGGGTTATGTTGAGGGCTAGGGATAGAGACCCGGTTAGGGTTACGATTGGACCTAGGGTTAGGGTTATGTTGAGGGCTAGGGTTAGAGATCAGGTTAGGGTTACGATTAGACCTAGGGTTAGGGTTATGTTGAGGGCTAGGGTTAGAGATCCGGTTAGGGTTACGATTGGACCTAAGGTTAGGGTTATGTTGAGGGCTAGGGTTAGAGATCCGGTTAGGGTTACGATTGGACCTAGGGTTAGGGTTATGTTGAGGGCTAGGGTTAGAGATCCGGTTAGGGTTACGATTGGACCTAGGGTTAGGGTTATGTTGAGGGCTAGGGTTAGAGATCCGGTTAGGGTCGCGATTGGACCTAGGGTTAGGGTTATGTTGAGGGCTAGGGTTAGAGATCCGCTTAGGGTTACGATAGGACCTAGGGTTAGGGTTATGTTGAGGGCTAGGGTTAGAGATCCGGTTAGGGTTACAATTGGACCTAGGGTTAGGGTTATGTTGAGGGCTATGGTTAGAGATCCGGTTAGGGTTACGATTGGACCTAGGGTTAGGGTTATGTTGAGGGCTAGGGTTAGAGATCCGGTTAGGGTTACGATTGGACCTAGGGTTAGGGTTATGTTGAGGGCTAGGGTTAGAGATCCGGTTAGGGTTACGATTGGACCTAGGGTTAGGGTTATGTTGAGGGCTAGGGTTAGAGACCCGGTTAGGGTTACGATTGGACCTAGGGTTAGGGTTATGTTGAGGGCTAGGGTTAGAGATCCGGTTAGGGTTACGATTGGACCTAGGGTTAGGGTTATGTTTTGGGCTAGGGTTAGAGATCCGGTTAGGGTTACGATTGGACCTAGGGTTAGGGTTATGTTGAGGGTTAGGGTTAGAGATCCGGTTAGGGTTACGATCGGACCTAGGGTTAGGGTTATGTTGAGGGCTAGGGTTAGAGATCCGGTTAGGGTCGCGATTGGACCTAGGGTTAGGGTTATGTTGAGGGCTAGGGTTAGAGATCCGGTTAGGGTTACGATCGGACCTAGGGTTAGGGTTATGTTGAGGGCTAGGGTTAGAGATCCGGTTAGGGTTACGATTGGACCTAGGGTTAATGTTATGTTGAGGGCTAGGGTTAGAGATCCGGTTAGGGTTACGATTGGACCTAGGGTTAGGGTTATGTTGAGGGCTAGGGTTAGAGATCCGGTTAGGGTTACGATTGGACCTAGGGTTAGGGTTATGTTGAGGGCTAGGGATAGAGATCCGGTTAGGGTTACGATCGGACCTAGGGTTAGGGTTATGTTGAGGGCTAGGTTTAGAGATCCGGTTAGGGTTACGATTGGACCTAGGGTTAGGGTTATGTTGAGGGCTAGGGTTAGAGATCCGGTTAGGGTTACGATCGGACCTAGGGTTAGGGTTATGTTGAGGGCTAGGGTTAGAGATCCGGTTAGGGTTACGATCGGACCTAGGGTTAGGGTTATGTTGAGGGCTAGGGTTAGAGATCCGGTTAGGGTCGCGATTGGACCTAGGGTTAGGGTTATGTTGAGGGCTAGGGTTAGAGATCCGGTTAGGGTTACGATTGGACCTAGGGTTAGGGTTATGTTGAGGGCTAGGGTTAGAGATCCGGTTAGGGTTACGATTGGACCTAGGGTTAATGTTATGTTGAGGGCTAGGGTTAGAGATCCGGTTAGGGTTACGATTGGACCTAGGGTTAGGGTTATGTTGAGGGCTAGGGTTAGAGATCCGGTTAGGGTTACGATTGGACCTAGGGTTAGGGTTATGTTGAGGGCTAGGGATAGAGACCCGGTTAGGGTTACGATTGGACCTAGGGTTAGGGTTATGTTGAGGGCTAGGGTTAGAGATCCGGTTAGGGTTACGATTGGACCTAAGGTTAGGGTTATGTTGAGGGCTAGGGTTAGAGATCCGGTTAGGGTTACGATTGGACCTAGGGTTAGGGTTATGTTGAGGGCTAGGGTTAGAGATCCGGTTAGGGTTACGATTGGACCTAGGGTTAGGGTTATGTTGAGGGCTAGGGTTAGAGATCTGGTTAGGGTTACGATTTGACCTAGGGTTAGGGTTTTGTTGAGGGCTAGTGTTAGAGACCCGGTTAGGGTTACGATTGGACCTAGGGTTAGGGTTATGTTGAGGGCTAGGGTTAGAGATCCGGTTAGGGTCGCGATTGGACCTAGGGTTAGGGTTATGTTGAGGGCTAGGGTTAGAGACCCTTTTAGGGTTACGATTGGACCTAGGGTTAGGGTTATGTTGAGGGCTAGGGTTAGAGATCCGGTTAGGGTTACGATTGGACCTAGGGTTAGGGTTATGTTGAGGGCTAGGGTTAGAGATCCGGTTAGGGTTAAGATTGGTCCTAGGGTTAGGGTTATGTTGAGGGCTAGGGTTAGAGATCCGGTTAGGGTTACGATTGGACCTCGGGTTAGGGTTATGTTGAGGGCTAGGGTTAGAGATCCGGTTAGGGTTACGATTGGACCTCGGGTTAGGGTTATGTTGAGGGCTAGGGTTAGAGATCCGGTTAGGGTTACGATTGGACCTCGGGTTAGGGTTATGTTGAGGGCTAGGCTTAGACATCCGGTTAGGGTTACGATTGGACCTCGGGTTAGGGTTATGTTGAGGGCTAGGGTTAGAGATCCGGTTAGGGTTACGATTGGACCTAGGGTTAGGGTTATGTTGAGGGCTAGGGTTAGAGATCCGGTTAGGGTTACGATTGGACCTAGGGGTAGGGTTATGTTGAGGGCTAGGGTTAGAGATCCGGTTAGGGTTACGATCGGACCTAGGGTTAGGGTTATGTTGAGGGCTAGGGTTAGAGATCCGGTTAGGGTTACGATCGGACCTAGGGTTAGGGTTATGTTGAGGGCTAGGGTTAGAGATCCGGTTAGGGTCGCGATCGGACCTAGGGTTAGGGTTATGTTGAGGGCTAGGGTTAGAGATCCTGTTAGGGTTACGATTGGACCTAGGGTTAGGGTTATGTTGAGGGCTAGGGTTAGAGATCCGGTTAGGGTTACGATTGGACCTAGGGTTAATGTTATGTTGAGGGCTAGGGTTAGAGATCCGGTTAGGGTTACGATTGGACCTAGGGTTAGGGTTATGTTGAGGGCTAGGGTTAGAGATCCGGTTAGGGTTACGATTGGACCTAGGGTTAGGGTTATGTTGAGGGCTAGGGATAGAGACCCGGTTAGGGTTACGATTGGACCTAGGGTTAGGGTTAAGTTGAGGGCTAGGGTTAGAGATCAGGTTAGGGTTACGATTGGACCTAGGGTTAGGGTTATGTTGAGGGCTAGGGTTAGAGATCCGGTTAGGGTTACGATTGGACCTAAGGTTAGGGTTATGTTGAGGGCTAGGGTTAGAGATCCGGTTAGGGTTACGATTGGACCTAGGGTTAGGGTTATGTTGAGGGCTAGGGTTAGAGATCCGGTTAGGGTTACGATTGGACCTAGGGTTAGGGTTATGTTGAGGGCTAGGGTTAGAGATCCGGTTAGGGTCGCGATTGGACCTAGGGTTAGGGTTATGTTGAGGGCTAGGGTTAGAGATCCGGTTAGGGTTACGATAGGACCTAGGGTTAGGGTTATGTTGAGGGCTAGGGTTAGAGATCCGGTTAGGGTTACAATTGCACCTAGGGTTAGGGTTATGTTGAGGGCTAGGGTTAGAGATCCGGTTAGGGTTACGATTGGACCTAGGGTTAGGGTTATGTTGAGGGCTAGGGTTAGAGATCCGGTTAGGGTTACGATTGGACCTAGGGTTAGGGTTATGTTGAGGGCTAGGGTTAGAGATCCGGTTAGGGTTACGATTGGACCTAGGGTTAGGGTTATGTTGAGGGCTAGGGTTAGAGACCCGGTTAGGGTTACGATTGGACCTAGGGTTAGGGTTATGTTGAGGGCTAGGGTTAGAGATCCGGTTAGGGTTACGATTGGACCTAGGGTTAGGGTTATGTTTTGGGCTAGGGTTAGAGATCCGGTTAGGGTTACGATTGGACCTAGGGTTAGGGTTATGTTGAGGGCTAGGGTTAGAGATCCGGTTAGGGTTACGATCGGACCTAAGGTTAGGGTTATGTTGAGGGCTCGGGTTAGAGATCCGGTTAGGGTTACGATTGGACCTAGGGTTAGGGTTATGTTGAGGGCTAGGGTTAGAGATCCGGTTAGGGTTACGATCGGACCTAGGGTTAGGGTTATGTTGAGGGCTAGGGTTAGAGATCCGGTTAGGGTCACGATCGGACCTAGGGTTAGGGTTATGTTGAGGGCTAGGGTTAGAGATCCGGTTAGGGTCGCGATTGTACCTAGGGTTAGGGTTATGTTGAGGGCTAGGGTTAGAGATCCGGTTAGGGTTACGATTGGACCTAGGGTTAGGGTTATGTTGAGGGCTAGGGTTAGAGATCCGGTTAGGGTTACGATTGGACCTAGGGTTAATGTTATGTTGAGGGCTAGGGTTAGAGATCCGGTTAGGGTTACGATTGGACCTACGGTTAGGGTTATGTTGAGGGCTAGGGTTAGAGATCCGGTTAGGGTTACGATTGGACCTAGGGTTAGGGTTATGTTGAGGGCTAGGGATAGAGACCCGGTTAGGGTTACGATTGGACCTAGGGTTAGGGTTATGTTGAGGGCTAGGGTTAGAGATCAGGTTAGGGTTACGATTAGACCTAGGGTTAGGGTTATGTTGAGGGCTAGGGTTAGAGATCCGGTTAGGGTTACGATTGGACCTAAGGTTAGGGTTATGTTGAGGGCTAGGGTTAGAGATCCGGTTAGGGTTACGATTGGACCTAGGGTTAGGGTTATGTTGAGGGCTAGGGTTAGAGATCCGGTTAGGGTTACGATTGGACCTAGGGTTAGGGTTATGTTGAGGGCTAGGGTTAGAGATCCGGTTAGGGTCGCGATTGGACCTAGGGTTAGGGTTATGTTGAGGGCTAGGGTTAGAGATCCGGTTAGGGTTACGATAGGACCTAGGGTTAGGGTTATGTTGAGGGCTAGGGTTAGAGATCCGGTTAGGGTTACAATTGGACCTAGGGTTAGGGTTATGTTGAGGGCTATGGTTAGAGATCCGGTTAGGGTTACGATTGGACCTAGGGTTAGGGTTATGTTGAGGGCTAGGGTTAGAGATCCGGTTAGGGTTACGATTGGACCTAGGGTTAGGGTTATGTTGAGGGCTAGGGTTAGAGATCCGGTTAGGGTTACGATTGGACCTAGGGTTAGGGTTATGTTGAGGGCTAGGGTTAGAGACCCGGTTAGGGTTACGATTGGACCTAGGGTTAGGGTTATGTTGAGGGCTAGGGTTAGAGATCCGGTTAGGGTTACGATTGGACCTAGGGTTAGGGTTATGTTTTGGGCTAGGGTTAGAGATCCGGTTAGGGTTACGATTGGACCTAGGGTTAGGGTTATGTTGAGGGCTAGGGTTAGAGATCCGGTTAGGGTTACGATCGGACCTAGGGTTAGGGTTATGTTGAGGGCTAGGGTTAGAGATCCGGTTAGGGTCGCGATTGGACCTAGGGTTAGGGTTATGTTGAGGGCTAGGGTTAGAGATCCGGTTAGGGTTACGATTGGACCTAGGGTTAGGGTTATGTTGAGGGCTAGGGTTAGAGATCCGGTTAGGGTTACGATTGGACCTAGGGTTAATGTTATGTTGAGGGCTAGGGTTAGAGATCCGGTTAGGGTTACGATTGGACCTAGGGTTAGGGTTATGTTGAGGGCTAGGGTTAGAGATCCGGTTAGGGTCGCGATTGGACCTAGGGTTAGGGTTATGTTGAGGGCTAGGGTTAGAGACCCTTTTAGGGTTACGATTGGACCTAGGGTTAGGGTTATGTTGAGGGCTAGGGTTAGAGATCCGGTTAGGGTTACGATTGGACCTAGGGTTAGGGTTATGTTGAGGGCTAGGGTTAGAGATCCGGTTAGGGTTAAGATTGGTCCTAGGGTTAGGGTTATGTTGAGGGATAGGGTTAGAGATCCGGTTAGGGTTACGATTGGACCTAGGGTTAGGGTTATGTTGAGGGCTAGGGTTAGAGATCCGGTTAGGGTTACGATTGGACCTCGGGTTAGGGTTATGTTGAGGGCTAGGGTTAGAGATCCGGTTAGGGTTACGATTGGACCTCGGGTTAGGGTTATGTTGAGGGCTAGGCTTAGACATCCGGTTAGGGTTACGATTGGACCTCGGGTTAGGGTAATGTTGAGGGCTAGGGTTAGAGATCCGGTTAGGGTTACGATTGGACCTAGGGTTAGGGTTATGTTGAGGGCTAGGGTTAGAGATCCGGTTAGGGTTACGATTGGACCTAGGGTTAGGGTTATGTTGAGGACTAGGGTTAGAGATCCGGTTAGGGTTACGATCGGACCTAGGGTTAGGGTTATGTTGAGGGCTAGGGTTAGAGATCCGGTTAGGGTTACGATCGGACCTAGGGTGAGGGTTATGTTGAGGGCTAGGGTTAGAGATCCGGTTAGGGTCGCGATTGGACCTAGGGTTAGGGTTATGTTGAGGGCTAGGGTTAGAGATCCGGTTAGGGTTACGATTGGACCTAGGGTTAGGGTTATGTTGAGGGCTAGGTTTAGAGATCCGGTTAGGGTTACGATTGGACCTAGGGTTAATGTTATGTTGAGGGCTAGGGTTAGAGATCCGGTTAGGGTTACGATTGGACCTAGGGTTAGGGTTATGTTGAGGGCTAGGGTTAGAGATCCGGTTAGGGTTACGATTGGACCTAGGGTTAGGGTTATGTTGAGGGCTAGGTATAGAGACCCGGTTAGGGTTACGATTGGACCTAGGGTTAGGGTTATGTTGAGGGCTAGGGTTAGAGATCCGGTTAGGGTTACGATTGGACCTAGGGTTAGGGTTATGTTGAGGGCTAGGGTTAGAGATCCGGTTAGGGTTACGATTGGACCTAGGGTTAATGTTATGTTGAGGGCTAGGGTTAGAGATCCGGTTAGGGTTACGATTGGACCTAGGGTTAGGGTTATGTTGAGGGCTAGGGTTAGAGATCCGGTTAGGGTTACGATTGGACCTAGGGTTAGGGTTATGTTGAGGGCTAGGGATAGAGACCCGGTTAGGGTTACGATTGGACCTAGGGTTAGGGTTATGTTGAGGGCTAGGGTTAGAGATCCGGTTAGGGTTACGATTGGACCTAAGGTTAGGGTTATGTTGAGGGCTAGGGTTAGAGATCCGGTTAGGGTTACGATTGGACCTAGGGTTAGGGTTATGTTGAGGGCTAGGGTTAGAGATCCGGTTAGGGTTACGATTGGACCTAGGGTTAGGGTTATGTTGAGGGCTAGGGTTAGAGATCCGGTTAGGGTCGCGATTGGACCTAGGGTTAGGGTTATGTTGAGGGCTAGGGTTAGAGATCCGGTTAGGGTTACGATAGGACCTAGGGTTAGGGTTATGTTGAGGGCTAGGGTTAGAGATCCGGTTAGGGTTACGATTGGACCTAGGGTTAGGGTTATGTTGAGGGCTAGGGTTAGAGATCCGGTTAGGGTTACGATTGGACCTAGGGTAGGGTTATGTTGAGGGCTAGGGTTAGAGATCCGGTTAGGGTTACGATTGGACCTAGGGTTAGGGTTATGTTGAGGGCTAGGGTTAGAGATCCGGTTTGGGTTACGATTGGACCTAGGGTTAGGGTTATGTTGAGGGCTAGGGTTAGAGATCCGGTTAGGGTCGCGATTGGACCTAGGGTTAGGGTTATGTTGAGGGCTAGGGTTAGAGATCCGGTTAGGGTTACGATAGGACCTAGGGTTAGGGTTATGTTGAGGGCTAGGGTTAGAGATCCGGTTAGGGTTACAATTGGACCTAGGGTTAGGGTTATGTTGAGGGCTAGGGTTAGAGATCCGGTTAGGGTTACGATTGGACCTAGGGTTAGGGTTATGTTGAGGGCTAGGGTTAGAGATCCGGTTAGGGTTACGATTGGACCTAGGGTTAGGGTTATGTTGAGGGCTAGGGTTAGAGATCCGGTTAGGGTTACGATTGGACCTAGGGTTAGGGTTATGTTGAGGGCTAGGGTTAGAGATCCGGTTAGGGTTACGATTGGACCTAGGGTTAGGGTTATGTTGAGGGCTAGGGTTAGAGATCGGTTTGGGTTACGATTGGACCTAGGGTTAGGGTTATGTTGAGGACTAGGGTTAGAGATCCGGTTAGGGTCGCGATTGGACCTAGGGTTAGGGTTATGTTGAGGGCTAGGGTTAGAGATCCGGTTAGGGTTACGATAGGACCTAGGGTTAGGGTTATGTTGAGGGCTAGGGTTAGAGATCCGGTTAGGGTTACAATTGGACCTAGGGTTAGGGTTATGTTGAGGGCTAGGGTTAGAGATCCGGTTAGGGTTACGATTGGACCTAGGGTTAGGGTTATGTTGAGGGCTAGGATTAGAGATCCGGTTAGGGTTACGATTGGACCTAGGGTTAGGGTTATGTTGAGGGCTAGGGTTAGAGATCCGGTTAGGGTTACGATTGGACCTAGGGTTAGGGTTATGTTGAGGGCTAGGGTTAGAGACCCGGTTAGGGTTACGATTGGACCTAGGGTTAGGGTTATGTTGAGGGCTAGGGTTAGAGATCCGGTTAGGGTTACGATTGGACCTAGGGTTAGGGTTATGTTGAGGGCTAGGGTTAGAGATCCGGTTAGGGTTACGATTGGACCTAGGGTTAGGGTTATGTTGAGGGCTAGGTTTAGAGATCCGGTTAGGGTTACGATTAGACCTAGGGTTAGCGTTATGTTGAGGGCTAGGGTTAGAGATCCGGTTAGGGTCGCGATTGGACCTAGGGTTAGGGTTATGTTGAGGGCTAGGGTTAGAGATCCGGTTAGGGTTACGATAGGACCTAGGGTTAGGGTTATGTTGAGGGCTAGGGTTAGAGATCCGGTTAGGGTTACAATTGGACCTAGGGTTAGGGTTATGTTGAGGGCTAGGGTTAGAGATCCGGTTAGGGTTACGATTGGACCTAGGGTTAGGGTTATGTTGAGGGCTAGGGTTAGAGATCCGGTTAGGGTTACGATTGGACCTAGGGTTAGGGTTATGTTGAGGGCTAGGTTTAGAGATCCGGTTAGGGTCGCGATTGGACCTAGGGTTAGGGTTATGTTGAGGGCTAGGGTTAGAGATCTGGTTAGGGTTACGATTGGACCTAGGGTTAGGGTTATGTTGAGGGCTAGGGTTAGAGATCTGGTTAGGGTTACGATTTGACCTAGGATTAGGGTTTTGTTGAGGGCTAGTGTTAGAGATCCGGTTAGGGTTACGATTGGACCTAGGGTTAGGGTTATGTTGAGGGCTAGGGTTAGAGATCCGGTTAGGGTCGCGATTGGACCTAGGGTTAGGGTTATGTTGAGGGCTAGGGTTAGAGACCCTTTTAGGGTTACGATTGGACCTAGGGTTAGGGTTATGTTGAGGGCTAGGGTTAGAGATCCGGTTAGGGTTACGATTGGACCTAGGGTTAGGGTTATGTTGAGGGCTAGGGTTAGAGATCCGGTTAGGGTTAAGATTGGTCCTAGGGTTAGGGTTATGTTGAGGGATAGGGTTAGAGATCCGGTTAGGGTTACGATTGGACCTAGGGTTAGGGTTATGTTGAGGGCTAGGGTTAGAGATCCGGTTAGGGTTACGATTGGACCTCGGGTTAGGGTTATGTTGAGGGCTAGGGTTAGGGATCCGGTTAGGGTTACGATTGGACCTCGGGTTAGGGTTATGTTGAGGGCTAGGCTTAGACATCCGGTTAGGGTTACGATTGGACCTCGGGTTAGGGTAATGTTGAGGGCTAGGGTTAGAGATCCGGTTAGGGTTACGATTGGACCTAGGGTTAGGGTTATGTTGAGGGCTAGGGTTAGAGATCCGGTTAGGGTTACGATTGGACCTAGGGTTAGGGTTATGTTGAGGACTAGGGTTAGAGATCCGGTTAGGGTTACGATCGGACCTAGGGTTAGGGTTATGTTGAGGGCTAGGGTTAGAGATCCGGTTAGGGTTACGATCGGACCTAGGGTGAGGGTTATGTTGAGGGCTAGGGTTAGAGATCCGGTTAGGGTCGCGATTGGACCTAGGGTTAGGGTTATGTTGAGGGCTAGGGTTAGAGATCCGGTTAGGGTTACGATTGGACCTAGGGTTAGGGTTATGTTGAGGGCTAGGTTTAGAGATCCGGTTAGGGTTACGATTGGACCTAGGGTTAATGTTATGTTGAGGGCTAGGGTTAGAGATCCGGTTAGGGTTACGATTGGACCTAGGGTTAGGGTTATGTTGAGGGCTAGGGTTAGAGATCCGGTTAGGGTTACGATTGGACCTAGGGTTAGGGTTATGTTGAGGGCTAGGTATAGAGACCCGGTTAGGGTTACGATTGGACCTAGGGTTAGGGTTATGTTGAGGGCTAGGGTTAGAGATCCGGTTAGGGTTACGATTGGACCTAGGGTTAGGGTTATGTTGAGGGCTAGGGTTAGAGATCCGGTTAGGGTTACGATTGGACCTAGGGTTAATGTTATGTTGAGGGCTAGGGTTAGAGATCCGGTTAGGGTTACGATTGGACCTAGGGTTAGGGTTATGTTGAGGGCTAGGGTTAGAGATCCGGTTAGGGTTACGATTGGACCTAGGGTTAGGGTTATGTTGAGGGCTAGGGATAGAGACCCGGTTAGGGTTACGATTGGACCTAGGGTTAGGGTTATGTTGAGGGCTAGGGTTTGAGATCCGGTTAGGGTTACGATTGGACCTAAGGTTAGGGTTATGTTGAGGGCTAGGGTTAGAGATCCGGTTAGGGTTACGATTGGACCTAGGGTTAGGGTTATGTTGAGGGCTAGGGTTAGAGATCCGGTTAGGGTTACGATTGGACCTAGGGTTAGGGTTATGTTGAGGGCTAGGGTTAGAGATCCGGTTAGGGTCGCGATTGGACCTAGGGTTAGGGTTATGTTGAGGGCTAGGGTTAGAGATCCGGTTAGGGTTACGATAGGACCTAGGGTTAGGGTTATGTTGAGGGCTAGGGTTAGAGATCCGGTTAGGGTTACGATTGGACCTAGGGTTAGGGTTATGTTGAGGGCTAGGGTTAGAGATCCGGTTAGGGTTACGATTGGACCTAGGGTTAGGGTTATGTTGAGGGCTAGGGTTAGAGATCCGGTTAGGGTTACGATTGGACCTAGGGTTAGGGTTATGTTGAGGGCTAGGGTTAGAGATCCGGTTAGGGTTACGATTGGACCTAGGTTTAGGGTTATGTTGAGGGCTAGGGTTAGAGACTCGGTTAGGGTTACGATTGGACCTAGGGTTAGGGTTATATTGAGGGCTAGGGTTAGAGATACGGTTAGGGTTACGATTGGACCTAGGGTTAGGGTTATGTTTTGGGCTAGGGTTAGAGATCCGGTTAGGGTTACGATTGGACCTAGGGTTAGGGTTATGTTGAGGGCTAGGGTTAGAGATCCGGTTAGGGTTACGATCGGACCTAGGGTTAGGGTTATGTTGAGGGCTAGGGTTAGAGATCCGGTTAGGGTCGCGATTGGACCTAGGGTTAGGGTTATGTTGAGGGCTAGGGTTAGAGATCCGGTTAGGGTTACGATTGGACCTAGGGTTAGGGTTATGTTGAGGGCTAGGGTTAGAGATCCGGTTAGGGTTACGATTGGACCTAGGGCTAATGTTATGTTGAGGGCTAGGGTTAGAGATCCGGTTAGGGTTACGATTGGACCTAGGGTTAGGGTTATGTTGAGGGCTAGGGTTAGAGATCCGGTTAGGGTTACGATTGGACCTAGGGTTAGGGTTATGTTGAGGGCTAGGGATAGAGACCCGGTTAGGGTTACGATTGGACCTAGGGTGAGGGTTATGTTGAGGGCTAGGGTTAGAGATCCGGTTAGGGTTACGATAGGACCTAGGGTTAGGGTTATGTTGAGGGCTAGGGTTAGAGATCCGGTTAGGGTTACAATTGGACCTAGGGTTAGGGTTATGTTGAGGGCTAGGGTTAGAGATCCGGTTAGGGTTACGATTGGACCTAGGGTTAGGGTTATGTTGAGGGCTAGGGTTAGAGATCCGGTTAGGGTTACGATTGGACCTAGGGTTAGGGTTATGTTGAGGGCTAGGTTTAGAGATCCGGTTAGGGTCGCGATTGGACCTAGGGTTAGGGTTATGTTGAGGGCTAGGGTTAGAGATCTGGTTAGGGTTACGATTGGACCTAGGGTTAGGGTTATGTTGAGGGCTAGGGTTAGAGATCTGGTTAGGGTTACGATTTGACCTAGGGTTAGGGTTTTGTTGAGGGCTAGTGTTAGAGATCCGGTTAGGGTTACGATTGGACCTAGGGTTAGGGTTATGTTGAGGGCTAGGGTTAGAGATCCGGTTAGGGTCGCGTTTGGACCTAGGGTTAGGGTTATGTTTAGGGCTAGGGTTAGAGACCCTTTTAGGGTTACGATTGGACCTAGGGTTAGGGTTATGTTGAGGGCTAGGGTTAGAGATCCGGTTAGGGTTACGATTGGACCTAGGGTTAGGGTTACGTTGAGGGCTAGGGTTAGAGATCCGGTTAGGGTTAAGATTGGTCCTAGGGTTAGGGTTATGTTGAGGGCTAGGGTTAGAGATCCGGTTAGGGTTACGATTGGACCTAGGGTTAGGGTTATGTTGAGGGCTAGGGTTAGAGATCCGGTTAGGGTTACGATTGGACCTCGGGTTAGGGTTATGTTGAGGGCTAGGGTTAGAGATCCGGTTAGGGTTACGATTGGACCTCGGGTTAGGGTTATGTTGAGGGCTAGGCTTAGACATCCGGTTAGGGTTACGATTGGACCTCGGGTTAGGGTTATGTTGAGGGCTAGGGTTAGAGATCCGGTTAGTGTTACGATTGGACCTAGGGTTAGGGTTATGTTGAGGGCTAGGGTTAGAGATCCGGTTAGGGTTACGATTGGACCTAGGGTTAGGGTTATGTTGAGGACTAGGGTTAGAGATCCGGTTAGGGTTACGATCGGACCTAGGGTTAGGGTTATGTTGAGGGCTAGGGTTAGAGATCCGGTTAGGGTTACGATCGGACCTAGGGTTAGGGTTATGTTGAGGACTAGGGTTAGAGATCCGGTTAGGGTCACGATCGGACCTAGGGTTAGGGTTATGTTGAGGGCTAGGGTTAGAGATCCGGTTAGGGTTACGATCGGACCTAGGGTTAGGGTTATGTTGAGGGCTAGGGTTAGAGATCCGGTTAGGGTTACGATTGGACCTAGGGTTAATGTTATGTTGAGGGCTAGGGTTAGAGATCCGGTTAGGATTACGATTGGACCTAGGGTTAGGGTTATGTTGAGGGCTAGGGTTAGAGATCCGGTTAGGGTTACGATTGGACCTAGGGTTAGGGTTATGTTGAGGGCTAGGGATAGAGATCCGGTTAGGGTTACGATCGGACCTAGGGTTAGGGTTATGTTGAGGGCTAGGGTTAGAGATCCGGTTAGGGTTACGATCGGACCTAGGGTTAGGGTTATGTTGAGGGCTAGGGTTAGAGATCCGGTTAGGGTTACGATCGGACCTAGGGTTAGGGTTATGTTGAGGGCTAGGGTTAGAGATCCGGTTAGGGTTACGATCGGACCTAGGGTTAGGGTTATGTTGAGGGCTAGGGTTAGAGATCCGGTTAGGGTCGCGATTGGACCTAGGGTTAGGGTTATGTTGAGGGCTAGGGTTAGAGATCCGGTTAGGGTTACGATTGGACCTAGGGTTAGGGTTATGTTGAGGGCTAGGGTTAGAGATCCGGTTAGGGTTACGATTGGACCTAGGGTTAATGTTATGTTGAGGGCTAGGGTTAGAGATCCGGTTAGGGTTACGATTGGACCTAGGGTTAGGGTTATGTTGAGGGCTAGGGTTAGAGATCCGGTTAGGGTTACGATTGGACCTAGGGTTAGGGTTATGTTGAGGGCTAGGGATAGAGACCCGGTTAGGGTTACGATTGGACCTAGGGTTAGGGTTATGTTGAGGGCTAGGGTTAGAGATCCGTTTAGGGTTACGATTGGACCTAAGGTTAGGGTTATGTTGAGGGCTAGGGTTAGAGATCCGGTTAGGGTTACGATTGGACCTAGGGTTAGGGTTATGTTGAGGGCTAGGGTTAGAGATCCGGTTAGGGTTACGATTGGACCTAGGGTTAGGGTTATGTTGAGGGCTAGGGTTAGAGATCTGGTTAGGGTTACGATTTGACCTAGGGTTAGGGTTTTGTTGAGGGCTAGTGTTAGAGATCCGGTTAGGGTTACGATTGGACCTAGGGTTAGGGTTATGTTGAGGGCTAGGGTTAGAGATCCGGTTAGGGTCGCGATTGGACCTAGGGTTAGGGTTATGTTGAGGGCTAGGGTTAGAGACCCTTTTAGGGTTACGATTGGACCTAGGGTTAGGGTTATGTTGAGGGCTAGGGTTAGAGATCCGGTTAGGGTTACGATTGGACCTAGGGTTAGGGTTATGTTGAGGGCTAGGGTTAGAGATCCGGTTAGGGTTAAGATTGGTCCTAGGGTTAGGGTTATGTTGAGGGCTAGGGTTAGAGATCCGGTTAGGGTTACGATTGGACCTCGGGTTAGGGTTATGTTGAGGGCTAGGGTTAGAGATCCGGTTAGGGTTACGATTGGACCTCGGGTTAGGGTTATATTGAGGGCTAGGGTTAGAGATCCGGTTAGGGTTACGATTGGACCTCGGGTTAGGGTTATGTTGAGGGCTAGGCTTAGACATCCGGTTAGGGTTACGATTGGACCTCGGGTTAGGGTTATGTTGAGGGCTAGGGTTAGAGATCCGGTTAGGGTTACGATCGGACCTAGGGTTAGGGTTATGTTGAGGGCTAGGGTTAGAGATCCGGTTAGGGTTACGATAGGACCTAGGGGTAGGGTTATGTTGAGGGCTAGGGTTAGAGATCCGGTTAGGGTTACGATCGGACCTAGGGTTAGGGTTATGTTGAGGGCTAGGGTTAGAGATCCGGTTAGGGTTACGATCGGACCTAGGGTTAGGGTTATGTTGAGGGCTAGGGTTAGAGATCCGGTTAGGGTCGCGATCGGACCTAGGGTTAGGGTTATGTTGAGGGCTAGGGTTAGAGATCCGGTTAGGGTTAGGATTGGACCTAGGGTTAGGGTTATGTTGAGGGCTAGGGTTAGAGATCCGGTTAGGGTTACGATTGGACCTAGGGTTAATGTTATGTTGAGGGCTAGGGTTAGAGATCCGGTTAGGGTTACGATTGGACCTAGGGTTAGGGTTATGTTGAGGGCTAGGGTTAGAGATCCGGTTAGGGTTACGATTGGACCTAGGGTTAGGGTTATGTTGAGGGCTAGGGATAGAGACCCGGTTAGGGTTACGATTGGACCTAGGGTTAGGGTTAAGTTGAGGGCTAGGGTTAGAGATCAGGTTAGGGTTACGATTGGACCTAGGGTTAGGGTTATGTTGAGGGCTAGGGTTAGAGATCCGGTTAGGGTTACGATTGGACCTAAGGTTAGGGTTATGTTGAGGGCTAGGGTTAGAGATCCGGTTAGGGTTACGATTGGACCTAGGGTTAGGGTTATGTTGAGGGCTAGGGTTAGAGATCCGGTTAGGGTTACGATTGGACCTAGGGTTAGGGTTATGTTGAGGGCTAGGGTTAGAGATCCGGTTAGGGTCGCGATTGGACCTAGGGTTAGGGTTATGTTGAGGGCTAGGGTTAGAGATCCGGTTAGGGTTACGATAGGACCTAGGGTTAGGGTTATGTTGAGGGCTAGGGTTAGAGATCCGGTTAGGGTTACAATTGCACCTAGGGTTAGGGTTATGTTGAGGGCTAGGGTTAGAGATCCGGTTAGGGTTACGATTGGACCTTGGGTTAGGGTTATGTTGAGGGCTAGGGTTAGAGATCCGGTTAGGGTCGCGATTGGACCTAGGGTTAGGGTTATGTTGAGGGCTAGGGTTAGAGACCCTTTTAGGGTTACGATTGGACCTAGGGTTAGGGTTATGTTGAGGGCTAGGGTTAGAGATCCGGTTAGGGTTACGATTGGACCTAGGGTTAGGGTTATGTTGAGGGCTAGGGTTAGAGATCCGGTTAGGGTTAAGATTGGTCCTGGGGTTAGGGTTATGTTGAGGGCTAGGGTTAGAGATCCGGTTAGGGTTACGATTGGACCTCGGGTTAGGGTTATGTTGAGGGCTAGGGTTAGAGATCCGGTTAGGGTTACGATTGGACCTCGGGTTAGGGTTATGTTGAGGGCTAGGGTTAGAGATCCGGTTAGGGTTACGATTGGACCTCGGGTTAGGGTTATGTTGAGGGCTAGGCTTAGACATCCGGTTAGGGTTACGATTGGACCTCGGGTTAGGGTTATGTTGAGGGCTAGGGTTAGAGATCCGGTTAGGGTTACGATTGGACCTAGGGTTAGGGTTATGTTGAGGGCTAGGGTTAGAGATCCGGTTAGGGTTACGATTGGACCTAGGGGTAGGGTTATGTTGAGGGCTAGGGTTAGAGATCCGGTTAGGGTTACGATCGGACCTAGGGTTAGGGTTATGTTGAGGGCTAGGGTTAGAGATCCGGTTAGGGTTACGATCGGACCTAGGGTTAGGGTTATGTTGAGGGCTAGGGTTAGAGATCCGGTTAGGGTCGCGATCGGACCTAGGGTTAGGGTTATGTTGAGGGCTAGGGTTAGAGATCCGGTTAGGGTTACGATTGGACCTAGGGTTAGGGTTATGTTGAGGGCTAGGGTTAGAGATCCGGTTAGGGTTACGATTGGACCTAGGGTTAATGTTATGTTGAGGGCTAGGGTTAGAGATCCGGTTAGGGTTATGATTGGACCTAGGGTTAGGGTTATGTTGAGGGCTAGGGTTAGAGATCCGGTTAGGGTTACGATTGGACCTAGGGTTAGGGTTATGTTGAGGGCTAGGGATAGAGACCCGGTTAGGGTTACGATTGGACCTAGGGTTAGGGTTAAGTTGAGGGCTAGGGTTAGAGATCAGGTTAGGGTTACGATTGGACCTAGGGTTAGGGTTATGTTGAGGGCTAGGGTTAGAGATCCGGTTAGGGTTACGATTGGACCTAAGGTTAGGGTTATGTTGAGGGCTAGGGTTAGAGATCCGGTTAAGGTTACGATTGGACCTAGGGTTAGGGTTATGTTGAGGGCTAGGGTTAGAGATCCGGTTAGGGTTACGATTGGACCTAGGGTTAGGGTTATGTTGAGGGCTAGGGTTAGAGATCCGGTTAGGGTCGCGATTGGACCTAGGGTTAGGGTTATGTTGAGGGCTAGGGTTAGAGATCCGGTTAGGGTTACGATAGGACCTAGGGTTAGGGTTATGTTGAGGGCTAGGGTTAGAGATCCGGTTAGGGTTACAATTGCACCTAGGGTTAGGGTTATGTTGAGGGCTAGGGTTAGAGATCCGGTTAGGGTTACGATTGGACCTAGGGTTAGGGTTATGTTGAGGGCTAGGGTTAGAGATCCGGTTAGGGTTACGATTGGACGTAGGGTTAGGGTTATGTTGAGGGCTAGGGTTAGAGATCCGGTTAGGGTTACGATTGGACCTAGGGTTAGGGTTATGTTGAGGGCTAGGGTTAGAGACCCGGTTAGGGTTACGATTGGACCTAGGGTTAGGGTTATATTGAGGGCTAGGGTTAGAGATCCGGTTAGGGTTACGATTGGACCTAGGGTTAGGGTTATGTTTTGGGCTAGGGTTAGAGATCCGGTTAGGGTTACGATTGGACCTAGGGTTAGGGTTATGTTGAGGGCTAGGGTTAGAGATCCGGTTAGGGTTACGATCGGACCTAAGGTTAGGGTTATGTTGAGGGCTAGGGTTAGAGATCCGGTTAGGGTTACGATTGGACCTAGGGTTAGGGTTATGTTGAGGGCTAGGGTTAGAGATCCGGTTAGGGTTACGATCGGACCTAGGGTTAGGGTTATGTTGAGGGCTAGGGTTAGAGATCCGGTTAGGGTTACGATCGGACCTAGGGTTAGGGTTATGTTGAGGGCTAGGGTTAGAGATCCGGTTAGGGTCGCGATTGGACCTAGGGTTAGGGTTATGTTGAGGGCTAGGGTTAGAGATCCGGTTAGGGTTACGATTGGACCTAGGGTTAGGGTTATGTTGAGGGCTAGGGTTAGAGATCCGGTTAGGGTTACGATTGGACCTAGGGTTAATGTTATGTTGAGGGCTAGGGTTAGAGATCCGGTTAGGATTACGATTGGACCTACGGTTAGGGTTATGTTGAGGGCTAGGGTTAGAGATCCGGTTAGGGTTACGATTGGACCTAGGGTTAGGGTTATGTTGAGGGCTAGGGATAGAGACCCGGTTAGGGTTACGATTGGACCTAGGGTTAGGGTTATGTTGAGGGCTAGGGTTAGAGATCAGGTTAGGGTTACGATTAGACCTAGGGTTAGGGTTATGTTGAGGGCTAGGGTTAGAGATCCGGTTAGGGTTACGATTGGACCTAAGGTTAGGGTTATGTTGAGGGCTAGGGTTAGAGATCCGGTTAGGGTTACGATTGGACCTAGGGTTAGGGTTATGTTGAGGGCTAGGGTTAGAGATCCGGTTAGGGTTACGATTGGACCTAGGGTTAGGGTTATGTTGAGGGCTAGGGTTAGAGATCCGGTTAGGGTCGCGATTGGACCTAGGGTTAGGGTTATGTTGAGGGCTAGGGTTAGAGATCCGGTTAGGGTTACGATAGGACCTAGGGTTAGGGTTATGTTGAGGGCTAGGGTTAGAGATCCGGTTAGGGTTACAATTGGACCTAGGGTTAGGGTTATGTTGAGGGCTATGGTTAGAGATCCGGTTAGGGTTACGATTGGACCTAGGGTTAGGGTTATGTTGAGGGCTAGGGTTAGAGATCCGGTTAGGGTTACGATTGGACCTAGGGTTAGGGTTATGTTGAGGGCTAGGGTTAGAGATCCGGTTAGGGTTACGATTGGACCTAGGGTTAGGGTTATGTTGAGGGCTAGGGTTAGAGACCCGGTTAGGGTTACGATTGGACCTAGGGTTAGGGTTATGTTGAGGGCTAGGGTTAGAGATCCGGTTAGGGTTACGATTGGACCTAGGGTTAGGGTTATGTTTTGGGCTAGGGTTAGAGATCCGGTTAGGGTTACGATTGGACCTAGGGTTAGGGTTATGTTGAGGGCTAGGGTTAGAGATCCGGTTAGGGTTACGATCGGACCTAGGGTTAGGGTTATGTTGAGGGCTAGGGTTAGAGATCCGGTTAGGGTCGCGATTGGACCTAGGGTTAGGGTTATGTTGAGGGCTAGGGTTAGAGATCCGGTTAGGGTTACGATCGGACCTAGGGTTAGGGTTATGTTGAGGGCTAGGGTTAGAGATCCGGTTAGGGTTACGATTGGACCTAGGGTTAATGTTATGTTGAGGGCTAGGGTTAGAGATCCGGTTAGGGTTACGATTGGACCTAGGGTTAGGGTTATGTTGAGGGCTAGGGTTAGAGATCCGGTTAGGGTTACGATTGGACCTAGGGTTAGGGTTATGTTGAGGGCTAGGGTTAGAGATCCGGTTAGGGTTACGATTGGACCTAGGGTTAGGGTTATGTTGAGGGCTAGGGTTAGAGACCCGGTTAGGGTTACGATTGGACCTAGGGTTAGGGTTATATTGAGGGCTAGGGTTAGAGATCCGGTTAGGGTTACGATTGGACCTAGGGTTAGGGTTATGTTTTGGGCTAGGGTTAGAGATCCGGTTAGGGTTACGATCGGACCTAGGGTTAGGGTTATGTTGAGGGCTAGGGTTAGAGATCCGGTTAGGGTTACGATCGGACCTAAGGTTAGGGTTATGTTGAGGGCTAGGGTTAGAGATCCGGTTAGGGTTACGATTGGACCTAGGGTTAGGGTTATGTTGAGGGCTAGGGTTAGAGATCCGGTTAGGGTTACGATCGGACCTAGGGTTAGGGTTATGTTGAGGGCTAGGGTTAGAGATCCGGTTAGGGTTACGATCGGACCTAGGGTTAGGGTTATGTTGAGGGCTAGGGTTAGAGATCCGGTTAGGGTCGCGATTGGACCTAGGGTTAGGGTTATGTTGAGGGCTAGGTTTAGAGATCCGGTTAGGGTTACGATTGGACCTAGGGTTAGGGTTATGTTGAGGGCTAGGGTTAGAGATCCGGTTAGGGTTACGATTGGACCTAGGGTTAATGTTATGTTGAGGGCTAGGGTTAGAGATCCGGTTAGGGTTACGATTGGACCTAGGGTTAGGGTTATGTTGAGGGCTAGGGTTAGAGATCCGGTTAGGGTTACGATTGGACCTAGGGTTAGGGTTATGTTGAGGGCTAGGGATAGAGACCCGGTTAGGGTTACGATTGGACCTAGGGTTAGGGTTATGTTGAGGGCTATGGTTAGAGATCCGGTTAGGGTTACGATTGGACCTAGGGTTAGGGTTATGTTGAGGGCTAGGGTTAGAGATCCGGTTAGGGTTACGATTGGACCTAGGGTTAGGGTTATGTTTTGGGCTAGGGTTAGAGATCCGGTTAGGGTTACGATTGGACCTAGGGTTAGGGTTATGTTGAGGGCTAGGGTTAGAGATCCGGTTAGGGTTACGATCGGACCTAGGGTTAGGGTTATGTTGAGGGCTAGGGTTAGAGATCCGGTTAGGGTCGCGATTGGACCTAGGGTTAGGGTTATGTTGAGGGCTAGGGTTAGAGATCCGGTTAGGGTTACGATCGGACCTAGGGTTAGGGTTATGTTGAGGGCTAGGGTTAGAGATCCGGTTAGGGTTACGATTGGACCTAGGGTTAATGTTATGTTGAGGGCTAGGGTTAGAGATCCGGTTAGGGTTACGATTGGACCTAGGGTTAGGGTTATGTTGAGGGCTAGGGTTAGAGATCCGGTTAGGGTTACGATTGGACCTAGGGTTAGGGTTATGTTGAGGGCTAGGGTTAGAGATCCGGTTAGGGTTACGATTGGACCTAGGGTTAGGGTTATGTTGAGGGCTAGGGTTAGAGACCCGGTTAGGGTTACGATTGGACCTAGGGTTAGGGTTATATTGAGGGCTAGGGTTAGAGATCCGGTTAGGGTTACGATTGGACCTAGGGTTAGGGTTATGTTTTGGGCTAGGGTTAGAGATCCGGTTAGGGTTACGATTGGACCTAGGGTTAGGGTTATGTTGAGGGCTAGGGTTAGAGATCCGGTTAGGGTTACGATCGGACCTAAGGTTAGGGTTATGTTGAGGGCTAGGGTTAGAGATCCGGTTAGGGTTACGATTGGACCTAGGGTTAGGGTTATGTTGAGGGCTAGGGTTAGAGATCCGGTTAGGGTTACGATCGGACCTAGGGTTAGGGTTATGTTGAGGGCTAGGGTTAGAGATCCGGTTAGGGTTACGATCGGACCTAGGGTTAGGGTTATGTTGAGGGCTAGGGTTAGAGATCCGGTTAGGGTCGCGATTGGACCTAGGGTTAGGGTTATGTTGAGGGCTAGGTTTAGAGATCCGGTTAGGGTTACGATTGGACCTAGGGTTAGGGTTATGTTGAGGGCTAGGGTTAGAGATCCGGTTAGGGTTACGATTGGACCTAGGGTTAATGTTATGTTGAGGGCTAGGGTTAGAGATCCGGTTAGGGTTACGATTGGACCTAGGGTTAGGGTTATGTTGAGGGCTAGGGTTAGAGATCCGGTTAGGGTTACGATTGGACCTAGGGTTAGGGTTATGTTGAGGGCTAGGGATAGAGACCCGGTTAGGGTTACGATTGGACCTAGGGTTAGGGTTATGTTGAGGGCTAGGGTTAGAGATCAGGTTAGGGTTACGATTAGACCTAGGGTTAGGGTTATGTTGAGGGCTAGGGTTAGAGATCCGGTTAGGGTTACGATTGGACCTAAGGTTAGGGTTATGTTGAGGGCTAGGGTTAGAGATCCGGTTAGGGTTACGATTGGACCTAGGGTTAGGGTTATGTTGAGGGCTAGGGTTAGAGATCCGGTTAGGGTTACGATTGGACCTAGGGTTAGGGTTATGTTGAGGGCTAGGGTTAGAGATCCGGTTAGGGTCGCGATTGGACCTAGGGTTAGGGTTATGTTGAGGGCTAGGGTTAGAGATCCGGTTAGGGTTACGATAGGACCTAGGGTTAGGGTTATGTTGAGGGCTAGGGTTAGAGATCCGGTTAGGGTTACAATTGGACCTAGGGTTAGGGTTATGTTGAGGGCTATGGTTAGAGATCCGGTTAGGGTTACGATTGGACCTAGGGTTAGGGTTATGTTGAGGGCTAGGGTTAGAGATCCGGTTAGGGTTACGATTGGACCTAGGGTTAGGGTTATGTTGAGGGCTAGGGTTAGAGATCCGGTTAGGGTTACGATTGGACCTAGGGTTAGGGTTATGTTGAGGGCTAGGGTTAGAGACCCGGTTAGGGTTACGATTGGACCTAGGGTTAGGGTTATGTTGAGGGCTAGGGTTAGAGATCCGGTTAGGGTTACGATTGGACCTAGGGTTAGGGTTATGTTTTGGGCTAGGGTTAGAGATCCGGTTAGGGTTACGATTGGACCTAGGGTTAGGGTTATGTTGAGGGCTAGGGTTAGAGATCCGGTTAGGGTTACGATCGGACCTAGGGTTAGGGTTATGTTGAGGGCTAGGGTTAGAGATCCGGTTAGGGTCGCGATTGGACCTAGGGTTAGGGTTATGTTGAGGGCTAGGGTTAGAGATCCGGTTAGGGTTACGATCGGACCTAGGGTTAGGGTTATGTTGAGGGCTAGGGTTAGAGATCCGGTTAGGGTTACGATTGGACCTAGGGTTAATGTTATGTTGAGGGCTAGGGTTAGAGATCCGGTTAGGGTTACGATTGGACCTAGGGTTAGGGTTATGTTGAGGGCTAGGGTTAGAGATCCGGTTAGGGTTACGATTGGACCTAGGGTTAGGGTTATGTTGAGGGCTAGGGATAGAGATCCGGTTAGGGTTACGATCGGACCTAGGGTTAGGGTTATGTTGAGGGCTAGGGTTAGAGATCCGGTTAGGGTTACGATTGGACCTAGGGTTAGGGTTATGTTGAGGGCTAGGGTTAGAGATCCGGTTAGGGTTACGATCGGACCTAGGGTTAGGGTTATGTTGAGGGCTAGGGTTAGAGATCCGGTTAGGGTTACGATCGGACCTAGGGTTAGGGTTATGTTGAGGGCTAGGGTTAGAGATCCGGTTAGGGTCGCGATTGGACCTAGGGTTAGGGTTATGTTGAGGGCTAGGGTTAGAGATCCGGTTAGGGTTACGATTGGACCTAGGGTTAGGGTTATGTTGAGGGCTAGGGTTAGAGATCCGGTTAGGGTTACGATTGGACCTAGGGTTAATGTTATGTTGAGGGCTAGGGTTAGAGATCCGGTTAGGGTTACGATTGGACCTAGGGTTAGGGTTATGTTGAGGGCTAGGGTTAGAGATCCGGTTAGGGTTACGATCGGACCTAGGGTTAGGGTTATGTTGAGGGCTAGGGTTAGAGATCCGGTTAGGGTTACGATCGGACCTAGGGTTAGGGTTATGTTGAGGGCTAGGGTTAGAGATCCGGTTAGGGTCGCGATTGGACCTAGGGTTAGGGTTATGTTGAGGGCTAGGGTTAGAGATCCGGTTAGGGTTACGATTGGACCTAGGGTTAGGGTTATGTTGAGGGCTAGGGTTAGAGATCCGGTTAGGGTTACGATTGGACCTAGGGTTAATGTTATGTTGAGGGCTAGGGTTAGAGATCCGGTTAGGGTTACGATTGGACCTAGGGTTAGGGTTATGTTGAGGGCTAGGGTTAGAGATCCGGTTAGGGTTACGATCGGACCTAGGGTTAGGGTTATGTTGAGGGCTAGGGTTAGAGATCCGGTTAGGGTTACGATCGGACCTAGGGTTAGGGTTATGTTGAGGGCTAGGGTTAGAGATCCGGTTAGGGTCGCGATTGGACCTAGGGTTAGGGTTATGTTGAGGGCTAGGGTTAGAGATCCGGTTAGGGTTACGATCGGACCTAGGGTTAGGGTTATGTTGAGGGCTAGGGTTAGAGATCCGGTTAGGGTTACGATTGGACCTAGGGTTAATGTTATGTTGAGGGCTAGGGTTAGAGATCCGGTTAGGG
The DNA here is from genome assembly GCF_964146895.1 of Miniopterus schreibersii. Taxonomy (NCBI): domain Eukaryota; kingdom Metazoa; phylum Chordata; class Mammalia; order Chiroptera; family Miniopteridae; genus Miniopterus; species Miniopterus schreibersii. Next base: position 62,102,885 of record NC_138107.1, read on the forward strand.
TTACGATTGGACCTAGGGTTAGGGTTATGTTGAGGGCTAGGGTTAGAGATCCGGTTAGGGTTACGATTGGACCTAGGGTTAGGGTTATGTTGAGGGCTAGGGATAGAGATCCGGTTAGGGTTACGATCGGACCTAGGGTTAGGGTTATGTTGAGGGCTAGGGTTAGAGATCCGGTTAGGGTTACGATTGGACCTAGGGTTAGGGTTATGTTGAGGGCTAGGGTTAGAGATCCGGTTAGGGTTACGATCGGACCTAGGGTTAGGGTTATGTTGAGGGCTAGGGTTAGAGATCCGGTTAGGGTTACGATCGGACCTAGGGTTAGGGTTATGTTGAGGGCTAGGGTTAGAGATCCGGTTAGGGTCGCGATTGGACCTAGGGTTAGGGTTATGTTGAGGGCTAGGGTTAGAGATCCGGTTAGGGTTACGATTGGACCTAGGGTTAGGGTTATGTTGAGGGCTAGGGTTAGAGATCCGGTTAGGGTTACGATTGGACCTAGGGTTAATGTTATGTTGAGGGCTAGGGTTAGAGATCCGGTTAGGGTTACGATTGGACCTAGGGTTAGGGTTATGTTGAGGGCTAGGGTTAGAGATCCGGTTAGGGTTACGATTGGACCTAGGGTTAGGGTTATGTTGAGGGCTAGGGATAGAGACCCGGTTAGGGTTACGATTGGACCTAGGGTTAGGGTTATGTTGAGGGTTAGGGTTAGAGATCCGGTTAGGGTTACGATTGGACCTAAGGTTAGGGTTATGTTGAGGGCTAGGGTTAGAGATCCGGTTAGGGTTACGATTGGACCTAGGGTTAGGGTTATGTTGAGGGCTAGGGTTAGAGATCCGGTTAGGGTTACGATTGGACCTAGGGTTAGGGTTATGTTGAGGGCTAGGGTTAGAGATCTGGTTAGGGTTACGATTTGACCTAGGGTTAGGGTTTTATTGAGGGCTAGTGTTAGAGACCCGGTTAGGGTTACGATTGGACCTAGGGTTAGGGTTATGTTGAGGGCTAGGGTTAGAGATCCGGTTAGGGTCGCGATTGGACCTAGGGTTAGGGTTATGTTGAGGGCTAGGGTTAGAGACCCTTTTAGGGTTACGATTGGACCTAGGGTTAGGGTTATGTTGAGGGCTAGGGTTAGAGATCCGGTTAGGGTTACTATTGGACCTAGGGTTAGGGTTATGTTGAGGGCTAGGGTTAGAGATCCGGTTAGGGTTAAGATTGGTCCTAGGGTTAGGGTTATGTTGAGGGCTAGGGTTAGAGATCCGGTTAGGGTTACGATTGGACCTCGGGTTAGGGTTATGTTGAGGGCTAGGGTTAGAGATCCGGTTAGGGTTACGATTGGACCTCGGGTTAGGGTTATGTTGAGGGCTAGGGTTAGAGATCCGGTTAGGGTTACGATTGGACCTCGGGTTAGGGTTATGTTGAGGGCTAGGGTTAGAGATCCGGTTAGGGTTACGATTGGACCTCGGGTTAGGGTTATGTTGAGGGCTAGGCTTAGACATCCGGTTAGGGTTACGATTGGACCTCGGGTTAGGGTTATGTTGAGGGCTAGGGTTAGAGATCCGGTTAGGGTTACGATTGGACCTAGGGTTAGGGTTATGTTGAGGGCTAGGGTTAGAGATCCGGTTAGGGTTACGATTGGACCTAGGGGTAGGGTTATTTTGAGGGCTAGGGTTAGAGATCCGGTTAGGGTTACGATCGGACCTAGGGTTAGGGTTATGTTGAGGGCTAGGGTTAGAGATCCGGTTAGGGTTACGATCGGACCTAGGGTTAGGGTTATGTTGAGGGCTAGGGTTAGAGATCCGGTTAGGGTCGCGATCGGACCTAGGGTTAGGGTTATGTTGAGGGCTAGGGTTAGAGATCCTGTTAGGGTTACGATTGGACCTAGGGTTAGGGTTATGTTGAGGGCTAGGGTTAGAGATCCGGTTAGGGTTACGATTGGACCTAGGGTTAATGTTATGTTGAGGGCTAGGGTTAGAGATCCGGTTAGGGTTACGATTGGACCTAGGGTTAGGGTTATGTTGAGGGCTAGGGTTAGAGATCCGGTTAGGGTTACGATTGGACCTAGGGTTAGGGTTATGTTGAGGGCTAGGGATAGAGACCCGGTTAGGGTTACGATTGGACCTAGGGTTAGGGTTAAGTTGAGGGCTAGGGTTAGAGATCAGGTTAGGGTTACGATTGGACCTAGGGTTAGGGTTATGTTGAGGGCTAGGGTTAGAGATCCGGTTAGGGTTACGATTGGACCTAAGGTTAGGGTTATGTTGAGGGCTAGGGTTAGAGATCCGGTTAGGGTTACGATTGGACCTAGGGTTAGGGTTATGTTGAGGGCTAGGGTTAGAGATCCGGTTAGGGTTACGATTGGACCTAGGGTTAGGGTTATGTTGAGGGCTAGGGTTAGAGATCCGGTTAGGGTCGCGATTGGACCTAGGGTTAGGGTTATGTTGAGGGCTAGGGTTAGAGATCCGGTTAGGGTTACGATAGGACCTAGGGTTAGGGTTATGTTGAGGGCTAGGGTTAGAGATCCGGTTAGGGTTACAATTGCACCTAGGGTTAGGGTTATGTTGAGGGCTAGGGTTAGAGATCCGGTTAGGGTTACGATTGGACCTAGGGTTAGGGTTATGTTGAGGGCTAGGGTTAGAGATCCGGTTAGGGTTACGATTGGACCTAGGGTTAGGGTTATGTTGAGGGCTAGGGTTAGAGATCCGGTTAGGGTTACGATTGGACCTAGGGTTAGGGTTATGTTGAGGGCTAGGGTTAGAGACCCGGTTAAGGTTACGATTGGACCTAGGGTTAGGGTTATGTTGAGGGCTAGGGTTAGAGATCCGGTTAGGGTTACGATTGGACCTAGGGTTAGGGTTATGTTTTGGGCTAGGGTTAGAGATCCGGTTAGGGTTACGATTGGACCTAGGGTTAGGGTTATGTTGAGGGCTAGGGTTAGAGATCCGGTTAGGGTTACGATCGGACCTAAGGTTAGGGTTATGTTGAGGGCTAGGGTTAGAGATCCGGTTAGGGTTACGATTGGACCTAGGGTTAGGGTTATGTTGAGGGCTAGGGTTAGAGATCCGGTTAGGGTTACGATCGGACCTAGGGTTAGGGTTATGTTGAGGGCTAGGGTTAGAGATCCGGTTAGGGTTACGATCGGACCTAGGGTTAGGGTTATGTTGAGGGCTAGGGTTAGAGATCCGGTTAGGGTCGCGATTGGACCTAGGGTTAGGGTTATGTTGAGGGCTAGGGTTAGAGATCCGGTTAGGGTTACGATTGGACCTAGGGTTAGGGTTATGTTGAGGGCTAGGGTTAGAGATCCGGTTAGGGTTACGATTGGACCTAGGGTTAATGTTATGTTGAGGGCTAGGGTTAGAGATCCGGTTAGGGTTACGATTGGACCTACGGTTAGGGTTATGTTGAGGGCTAGGGTTAGAGATCCGGTTAGGGTTACGATTGGACCTAGGGTTAGGGTTATGTTGAGGGCTAGGGATAGAGACCCGGTTAGGGTTACGATTGGACCTAGGGTTAGGGTTATGTTGAGGGCTAGGGTTAGAGATCAGGTTAGGGTTACGATTAGACCTAGGGTTAGGGTTATGTTGAGGGCTAGGGTTAGAGATCCGGTTAGGGTTACGATTGGACCTAAGGTTAGGGTTATGTTGAGGGCTAGGGTTAGAGATCCGGTTAGGGTTACGATTGGACCTAGGGTTAGGGTTATGTTGAGGGCTAGGGTTAGAGATCCGGTTAGGGTTACGATTGGACCTAGGGTTAGGGTTATGTTGAGGGCTAGGGTTAGAGATCCGGTTAGGGTCGCGATTGGACCTAGGGTTAGGGTTATGTTGAGGGCTAGGGTTAGAGATCCGGTTAGGGTTACGATTGGACCTAGGGTTAGGGTTATGTTGAGGGCTAGGGTTAGAGATCCGGTTAGGGTTACGATTGGACCTAGGGTTAGGGTTATGTTGAGGGCTAGGGTTAGAGACCCGGTTAGGGTTACGATTGGACCTAGGGTTAGGGTTATGTTGAGGGCTAGGGTTAGAGATCCGGTTAGGGTTACGATTGGACCTAGGGTTAGGGTTATGTTTTGGGCTAGGGTTAGAGATCCGGTTAGGGTTACGATTGGACCTAGGGTTAGGGTTATGTTGAGGGCTAGGGTTAGAGATCCGGTTAGGGTTACGATCGGACCTAGGGTTAGGGTTATGTTGAGGGCTAGGGTTAGAGATCCGGTTAGGGTTACGATTGGACCTAGGGTTAGGGTTATGTTGAGGGCTAGGGTTAGAGATCCGGTTAGGGTTACGATTGGACCTAGGGTTAGGGTTATGTTGAGGGCTAGGGTTAGAGATCCGGTTAGGGTTACGATCGGACCTAGGGTTAGGATTATGTTGAGGGCTAGGGTTAGAGATCCGGTTAGGGTTACGATTGGACCTAGGGTTAGGGTTATGTTGAGGGCTAGGGTTAGAGATCCGGTTAGGGTTACGATTGGACCTAGGGTTAGGGTTATGTTGAGGGCTAGGGTTAGAGACCCGGTTAGGGTTACGATTGGACCTAGGGTTAGGGTTATGTTGAGGGCTAGGGTTAGAGATCCGGTTAGGGTTACGATTGGACCTAGGGTTAGGGTTATGTTGAGGGCTAGGGTTAGAGATCCGGTTAGGGTCGCGATTGGACCTAGGGTTAGGGTTATGTTGAGGGCTAGGGTTAGAGATCCGGTTAGGGTTACGATAGGACCTAGGGTTAGGGTTATGTTGAGGGCTAGGGTTAGAGATCCGGTTAGGGTTACAATTGGACCTAGGGTTAGGGTTATGTTGAGGGCTAGGGTTAGAGATCCGGTTAGGGTTACGATTGGACCTAGGGTTAGGGTTATGTTGAGGGCTAGGGTTAGAGATCCGGTTAGGGTTACGATTGGACCTAGGGTTAGGGTTATGTTGAGGGCTAGGTTTAGAGATCCGGTTAGGGTCGCGATTGGACCTAGGGTTAGGGTTATGTTGAGGGCTAGGGTTAGAGATCTGGTTAGGGTTACGATTGGACCTAGGGTTAGGGTTATGTTGAGGGCTAGGGTTAGAGATCTGGTTAGGGTTACGATTTGACCTAGGGTTAGGGTTTTGTTGAGGGCTAGTGTTAGAGATCCGGTTAGGGTTACGATTGGACCTAGGGTTAGGGTTATGTTGAGGGCTAGGGTTAGAGATCCGGTTAGGGTTACGATAGGACCTAGGGTTAGGGTTATGTTGAGGGCTAGGGTTAGAGATCCGGTTAGGGTTACAATTGGACCTAGGGTTAGGGTTATGTTGAGGGCTAGGGTTAGAGATCCGGTTAGGGTTACGATTGGACCTAGGGTTAGGGTTATGTTGAGGGCTAGGGTTAGAGATCCGGTTAGGGTTACGATTGGACCTAGGGTTAGGGTTATGTTGAGGGCTAGGTTTAGAGATCCGGTTAGGGTCGCGATTGGACCTAGGGTTAGGGTTATGTTGAGGGCTAGGGTTAGAGATCTGGTTAGGGTTACGATTGGACCTAGGGTTAGGGTTATGTTGAGGGCTAGGGTTAGAGATCTGGTTAGGGTTACGATTTGACCTAGGGTTAGGGTTTTGTTGAGGGCTAGTGTTAGAGATCCGGTTAGGGTTACGATTGGACCTAGGGTTAGGTTTATGTTGAGGGCTAGGGTTAGAGATCCGGTTAGGGTCGCGATTGGACCTAGGGTTAGGGTTATGTTGAGGGCTAGGGTTAGAGACCCTTTTAGGGTTACGATTGGACCTAGGGTTAGGGTTATGTTGAGGGCTAGGTTTAGAGATCCGGTTAGGGTTACGATTGGACCTAGGGTTAGGGTTATGTTGAGGGCTAGGGTTAGAGATCCGGTTAGGGTTAAGATTGGTCCTAGGGTTAGGGTTATGTTGAGGGCTAGGGTTAGAGATCCGGTTAGGGTTACGATTGGACCTAGGGTTAGGGTTATGTTGAGGGCTAGGGTTAGAGATCCGGTTAGGGTTACGATTGGACCTCGGGTTAGGGTTATGTTGAGGGCTAGGGTTAGAGATCCGGTTAGGGTTACGATTGGACCTCGGGTTAGGGTTATGTTGAGGGCTAGGCTTAGACATCCGGTTAGGGTTACGATTGGACCTCGGGTTAGGGTTATGTTGAGGGCTAGGGTTAGAGATCCGGTTAGGGTTACGATTGGACCTAGGGTTAGGGTTATGTTGAGGGCTAGGGTTAGAGATCCGGTTAGGGTTACGATTGGACCTAGGGTTAGGGTTATGTTGAGGGCTAGGGTTAGAGATCCGGTTAGGGTTACGATTGGACCTAGGGTTAGGGTTATGTTGAGGGCTAGGGTTAGAGATCCGGTTAGGGTCGCGATTGGACCTAGGGTTAGGGTTATGTTGAGGGCTAGGGTTAGAGATCCGGTTAGGGTTACGATAGGACCTAGGGTTAGGGTTATGTTGAGGGCTAGGGTTAGAGATCCGGTTAGGGTTACAATTGGACCTAGGGTTAGGGTTATGTTGAGGGCTAGGGTTAGAGATCCGGTTAGGGTTACGATTGGACCTAGGGTTAGGGTTATGTTGAGGGCTAGGGTTAGAGATCCGGTTAGGGTTACGATTGGACCTAGGGTTAGGGTTATGTTGAGGGCTAGGTTTAGAGATCCGGTTAGGGTCGCGATTGGACCTAGGGTTAGGGTTATGTTGAGGGCTAGGGTTAGAGATCTGGTTAGGGTTACGATTGGACCTAGGGTTAGGGTTATGTTGAGGGCTAGGGTTAGAGATCTGGTTAGGGTTACGATTTGACCTAGGGTTAGGGTTTTGTTGAGGGCTAGTGTTAGAGATCCGGTTAGGGTTAAGATTGGTCCTAGGGTTAGGGTTATGTTGAGGGCTAGGGTTAGAGATCCGGTTAGGGTTACGATTGGACCTAGGGTTAGGGTTATGTTGAGGGCTAGGGTTAGAGATCCGGTTAGGGTTACGATTGGACCTCGGGTTAGGGTTATGTTGAGGGCTAGGGTTAGAGATCTGGTTAGGGTTACGATTGGACCTCGGGTTAGGGTTATGTTGAGGGCTAGGCTTAGACATCCGGTTAGGGTTACGATTGGACCTCGGGTTAGGGTTATGTTGAGGGCTAGGGTTAGAGATCCGGTTAGGGTTACGATTGGACCTAGGGTTAGGGTTATGTTGAGGGCTAGGGTTAGAGATCCGGTTAGGGTTACGATTGGACCTAGGGTTAGGGTTATGTTGAGGGCTAGGGTTAGAGATCCGGTTAGGGTTACGATCGGACCTAGGGTTAGGGTTATGTTGAGGGCTAGGGTTAGAGATCCGGTTAGGGGCGCGATTGGACCTAGGGTTAGGGTTATGTTGAGGGCTATGGTTAGAGATCCGGTTAGGGTTACGATTGGACCTCGGGTTAGGGTTATGTTGAGGGCTAGGCTTGGACATCCGGTTAGGGTTACGATTGGACCTCGGGTTAGGGTTATGTTGAGGGCTAGGGTTAGAGATCCGGTTAGGGTTACGATTGGACCTAAGGTTAGGGTTATGTTGAGGGCTAGGGTTAGAGATCCGGTTAGGGTTACGATTGGACCTAGGGTTAGGGTTATGTTGAGGGCTAGGGTTAGAGATCCGGTTAGGGTTACGATTGGACCTAGGGTTAGGGTTATGTTGAGGGCTAGGGTTAGAGATCCGGTTAGGGTTACGATCGGACCTAGGGTTAGGGTTATGTTGAGGGCTAGGGTTAGAGATCCGGTTAGGGTTACGATCGGACCTAGGGTTAGGGTTATGTTGAGGGCTAGGGTTAGAGATCCGGTTAGGGTCGCGATTGGACCTAGGGTTAGGGTTATGTTGAAGGCTAGGGTTTGAGATCCGGTGAGGGTTACGATTGGACCTAGGGTTAGGGTTATGTTGAGGGCTAGGGTTAGAGATCCGGTTAGGGTTACGATTGGACCTAGGGTTAATGTTATGTTGAGGGCTAGGGTTAGAGATCCGGTTAGGGTTACGATTGGACCTAGGGTTAGGGTTATGTTGAGGGCTAGGGTTAGAGATCCGGTTAGGGTTACGATTGGACCTAGGGTTAGGGTTATGTTGAGGGCTAGGGATAGAGACCCGGTTAGGGTTACGATTGGACCTAGGGTTAGGGTTATGTTGAGGGCTAGGGTTAGAGATCAGGTTAGGGTTACGATTGGACCTAGGGTTAGGGTTTTGTTGAGGGCTAGTGTTAGAGATCCGGTTAGGGTTACGATTGGACCTAGGGTTAGGGTTATGTTGAGGGCTAGGGTTAGAGATCCGGTTAGGGTCGCGATTGGACCTAGGGTTAGGGTTATGTTGAGGGCTAGGGTTAGAGACCTTTTAGGGTTACGATTGGACCTAGGGTTAGGGTTATGTTGAGGGCTAGGGTTAGAGATCTGGTTAGGGTTACGATTTGACCTAGGGTTAGGGTTTTGTTGAGGGCTAGTGTTAGAGATCCGGTTAGGGTTACGATCGGACCTAGGGTTAGGGTTATGTTGAGGGCTAGGGTTAGAGATCCGGTTAGGGTCGCGATTGGACCTAGGGTTAGTGTTATGTTGAGGGCTAGGGTTAGAGATCCGGTTAGGGTTACGATTGGACCTAGGGTTAGGGTTATGTTGAGGGCGAGGGTTAGAGATCCGGTTAGGGTTACGATTGGACCTCGGGTTAGGGTTATGTTGAGGGCTAGGGTTAGAGATCCGGTTAGGGTTACGATTGGACCTCGGGTTAGGGTTATGTTGAGGGCTAGGCTTAGACATCCGGTTAGGGTTACGATTGGACCTCGGGTTAGGGTTATGTTGAGGGCTAGGGTTAGAGATCCGGTTAGGGTTACGATTGGACCTAGGGTTAGGGTTATGTTGATGGCTAGGGTTAGAGATCCGGTTAGGGTTACGATTGGACCTAGGGTTAGGGTTATGTTGAGGGCTAGGGTTAGAGATCCGGTTAGGGTTACGATCGGACCTAGGGTTAGGGTTATGTTGAGGGCTAGGGTTAGAGATCCGGTTAGGGTTACGATCGGACCTAGGGTTAGGGTTATGTTGAGGGCTAGGGTTAGAGATCCGGTTAGGGTCGCGATTGGACCTAGGGTTAGGGTTATGTTGAGGGCTAGGGTTAGAGATCCGGTTAGGGTTACGATTGGACCTAGGGTTAGGGTTATGTTGAGGGCTAGGGTTAGAGATCAGGTTAGGGTTACGATTGGACCTAGGGTTAGGGTTATGTTGAGGGCTAGGGTTAGAGATCCGGTTAGGGGCGCGATTGGACCTAGGGTTAGGGTTATGTTGAGGGCTAGGGTTAGAGATCCGGTTAGGGTTACGATTGGACCTAGGGTTAGGGTTATGTTGAGGGCTAGGGTTAGAGATCAGGTTAGGGTTACGATTGGACCTAGGGTTAGGGTTATGTTGAGGGCTAGGGTTAGAGATCCGGTTAGGGTCGCGATTGGACCTAGGGTTAGGGTTATGTTGAGGGCTAGGGTTAGAGATCCGGTTAGGGTTACGATTGGACCTAGGGTTAGGGTTATGTTGAGGGCTAGGGTTAGAGATCCGGTTAGGGTCGCGATTGGACCTAGCGTTAGGGTTATGTTGAGGGCTAGGGTTAGAGATCCGGTTAGGGTTACGATTGGACCTAGGGTTAGGGTTATGTTGAGGGCTAGGGTTAGAGATCCGGTTAGGGTTACGATTGGACCTAGGGTTAGGGTTATGTTGAGGGCTAGGGTTAGAGATCCGGTTAGGGTTAAGATTGGTCCTAGGGTTAGGGTTATGTTGAGGGCTAGGGTTAGAGATCCGGTTAGGGTTACGATTGGACCTAGGGTTAGGGTTATGTTGAGGGCTAGGGTTAGAGATCCGGTTAGGGTTACGATTGGACCTAGGGTTAGGGTTATGTTGAGGGCTAGGGTTAGAGATCCGGTTAGGGTTACGATTGGACCTAGGGTTAGGGTTATGTTGAGGGCTAGGGTTAGAGATCCGGTTAGGGTTACGATTGGACCTAGGGTTAGGGTTATGTTGAGGGCTAGGGTTAGAGATCCGGTTAGGGTTACGATCGGACCTAGGGTTAGGGTTATGTTGAGGGCTAGGGTTAGAGATCCGGTTAGGGTCGCGATTGGACCTAGGGTTAGGGTTATGTTGAAGGCTAGGGTTAGAGATCCGGTTAGGGTTACGATTGGACCTAGGGTTAGGGTTATGTTGAGGGCTAGGGTTAGAGATCCGGTTAGGGTTACGATCGGACCTAGGGTTAGGGTTATGTTGAGGGCTAGGGTTAGAGATCCGGTTAGGGTTACGATCGGACCTAGGGTTAGGATTATGTTGAGGGCTAGGGTTAGAGATCCGGTTAGGGTCGCGATTGGACCTAGGGTTAGGGTTATGTTGAGGGCTAGGGTTAGAGATCCGGTTAGGGTTACGATTGGACCTAGGGTTAGGGTTATGTTGAGGGCTAGGGTTAGAGATCAGGTTAGGGTTACGATTGGACCTAGGGTTAGGGTTATGTTGAGGGCTAGGGTTAGAGATCCGGTTAGGGTTACGATTGGACCTAGGGTTAGGGTTATGTTGAGGGCTAGGGTTAGAGATCCGGTTAGGGTTACGATTGGACCTAGGGTTAGGGTTATGTTGAGGGCTAGGGTTAGAGATCAGGTTAGGGTTACGATTGGACCTAGGGTTAGGGTTATGTTGAGGGCTAGGGTTAGAGATCCGGTTAGGGTTACGATTGGACCTAGGGTTAGGGTTATGTTGAGGGCTAGGGTTAGAGATCCGGTTAGGGTTACGATTGGACCTAGGGTTAGGGTTATGTTGAGGGCTAGGGTTAGAGATCCGGTTAGGGTCGCGATTGGACCTAGCGTTAGGGTTATGTTGAGGGCTAGGGTTAGAGACCCTTTTAGGGTTACGATTGGACCTAGGGTTAGGGTTATGTTGAGGGCTAGGGTTAGAGATCCGGTTAGGGTTACGATTGGACCTAGGGTTAGGGTTATGTTGAGGGCTAGGGTTAGAGATCCGGTTAGGGTTAAGATTGGTCCTAGGGTTAGGGTTATGTTGAGGGCTAGGGTTAGAGATCCGGTTAGGGTTACGATTGGACCTAGGGTTAGGGTTATGTTGAGGGCTAGGGTTAGAGATCCGGTTAGGGTTACGATTGGACCTCGGGTTAGGGTTATGTTGAGGGCTAGGGTTAGAGATCCGGTTAGGGTTACGATTGGACCTCGGGTTAGGGTTATGTTGAGGGCTAGGCTTGGACATCCGGTTAGGGTTACGATTGGACCGCGGGTTAGGGTTATGTTGAGGGCTAGGGTTAGAGATCCGGTTAGGGTTACGATTGGACCTAGGGTTAGGGTTATGTTGAGGGCTAGGGTTAGAGATCTGGTTAGGGTTACGATTGGACCTAGGGTTAGGGTTATGTTGAGGGCTAGGGTTAGAGATCCGGTTAGGGTTACGATTGGACCTAGGGTTAGGGTTATGTTGAGGGCTAGGGTTAGAGATCCGGTTAGGGTTACGATCGGACCTAGGGTTAGGGTTATGTTGAGGGCTAGGGTTAGAGATCCGGTTAGGGTCGCGATTGGACCTAGGGTTTGGGTTATGTTGAAGGCTAGGGTTTGAGATCCGGTTAGGGTTACGATTGGACCTAGGGTTAGGGTTATGTTGAGGGCTAGGGTTAGAGATCCGGTTAGGGTTACGATTGGACCTAGGGTTAATGTTATGTTGAGGGCTAGGGTTAGAGATCCGGTTAGGGTTACGATTGGACCTAGGGTTAGGGTTATGTTGAGGGCTAGGGTTAGAGATCCGGTTAGGGTTACGATTGGACCTAGGGTTAGGGTTATGTTGAGGGCTAGGGATAGAGACCCGGTTAGGGTTACGATTGGACCTAGGGTTAGGGTTATGTTGAGGGCTAGGATTAGAGATCAGGTTAGGGTTACGATTGGACCTAGGGTTAGGGTTATGTTGAGGGCTAGGGTTAGAGATCCGGTTAGGGTTACGATTGGACCTAGGGTTAGGGTTATGTTGAGGGCTAGGGTTAGAGATCCGGTTAGGGTTACGATTGGACCTAGGGTTAGGGTTATGTTGAGGGCTAGGGTTAGAGATCCGGTTAGGGTTACGATTGGACCTAGGGTTAGGGTTATGTTGAGGGCTAGGGTTAGAGATCCGGTTAGGGTCGCGATTGGACCTAGGGTTAGGGTTATGTTGAGGGCTAGGGTTAGAGATCCGGTTAGGGTTACGATAGGACCTAGGGTTAGGGTTATGTTGAGGGCTAGGGTTAGAGATCCGGTTAGGGTTACAATTGGACCTAGGGTTAGGGTTATGTTGAGGGCTAGGGTTAGAGATCCGGTTAGGGTTACGATTGGACCTAGGGTTAGGGTTATGTTGAGGGCTAGGGTTAGAGATCCGGTTAGGGTTACGATTGGACCTAGGGTTAGGGTTATGTTGAGGGCTAGGGTTAGAGATCCGGTTAGGGTTACGATTGGACCTAGGGTTAGGGTTATGTTGAGGGCTAGGGTTAGAGACCCGGTTAGGGTTACGATTGGACCTAGGGTTAGGGTTATGTTGAGGGCTAGGGTTAGAGATCCGGTTAGGGTTACGATTGGACCTAGGGTTAGGGTTATGTTGAGGGCTAGGGTTAGAGATCCGGTTAGGGTCGCGATTGGACCTAGGGTTAGGGTTATGTTGAGGGCTAGGGTTAGAGATCCGGTTAGGGTTACGATAGGACCTAGGGTTAGGGTTATGTTGAGGGCTAGGGTTAGAGATCCGGTTAGGGTTACAATTGGACCTAGGGTTAGGGTTATGTTGAGGGCTAGGGTTAGAGATCCGGTTAGGGTTACGATTGGACCTAGGGTTAGGGTTATGTTGAGGGCTAGGGTTAGAGATCCGGTTAGGGTTACGATTGGACCTAGGGTTAGGGTTATGTTGAGGGCTAGGTTTAGAGATCCGGTTAGGGTCGCGATTGGACCTAGGGTTAGGGTTATGTTGAGGGCTAGGGTTAGAGATCTGGTTAGGGTTACGATTGGACCTAGGGTTAGGGTTATGTTGAGGGCTAGGGTTAGAGATCTGGTTAGGGTTACGATTTGACCTAGGGTTAGGGTTTTGTTGAGGGCTAGTGTTAGAGATCCGGTTAGGGTTACGATTGGACCTAGGGTTAGGGTTATGTTGAGGGCTAGGGTTAGAGATCCGGTTAGGGTTACGATAGGACCTAGGGTTAGGGTTATGTTGAGGGCTAGGGTTAGAGATCCGGTTAGGGTTACAATTGGACCTAGGGTTAGGGTTATGTTGAGGGCTAGGGTTAGAGATCCGGTTAGGGTTACGATTGGACCTAGGGTTAGGGTTATGTTGAGGGCTAGGGTTAGAGATCCGGTTAGGGTTACGATTGGACCTAGGGTTAGGGTTATGTTGAGGGCTAGGTTTAGAGATCCGGTTAGGGTCGCGATTGGACCTAGGGTTAGGGTTATGTTGAGGGCTAGGGTTAGAGATCTGGTTAGGGTTACGATTGGACCTAGGGTTAGGGTTATGTTGAGGGCTAGGGTTAGAGATCTGGTTAGGGTTACGATTTGACCTAGGGTTAGGGTTTTGTTGAGGGCTAGTGTTAGAGATCCGGTTAGGGTTACGATTGGACCTAGGGTTAGGTTTATGTTGAGGGCTAGGGTTAGAGATCCGGTTAGGGTCGCGATTGGACCTAGGGTTAGGGTTATGTTGAGGGCTAGGGTTAGAGACCCTTTTAGGGTTACGATTGGACCTAGGGTTAGGGTTATGTTGAGGGCTATGGTTAGAGATCCGGTTAGGGTTACGATTGGACCTAGGGTTAGGGTTATGTTGAGGGCTAGGGTTAGAGATCCGGTTAGGGTTAAGATTGGTCCTAGGGTTAGGGTTATGTTGAGGGCTAGGGTTAGAGATCCGGTTAGGGTTACGATTGGACCTAGGGTTAGGGTTATGTTGGGGGCTAGGGTTAGAGATCCGGTTAGGGTTACGATTGGACCTCGGGTTAGGGTTATGTTGAGGGCTAGGGTTAGAGATCCGGTTAGGGTTACGATTGGACCTCGGGTTAGGGTTATGTTGAGGGCTAGGCTTAGACATCCGGTTAGGGTTACGATTGGACCTCGGGTTAGGGTTATGTTGAGGGCTAGGGTTAGAGATCCGGTTAGGGTTACGATTGGACCTAGGGTTAGGGTTATGTTGAGGGCTAGGGTTAGATATCCGGTTAGGGTTACGATTGGACCTAGGGTTAGGGTTATGTTGAGGGCTAGGGTTAGAGATCCGGTTAGGGTTACGATTGGACCTAGGGTTAGGGTTATGTTGAGGGCTAGGGTTAGAGATCCGGTTAGGGTCGCGATTGGACCTAGGGTTAGGGTTATGTTGAGGGCTAGGGTTAGAGACCCGGTTAGGGTTACGATTGGACCTAGGGTTAGGGTTATGTTGAGGGCTAGGGTTAGAGATCCGGTTAGGGTTACAATTGGACCTAGGGTTAGGGTTATGTTGAGGGCTAGGGTTAGAGATCCGGTTAGGGTTACGATTGGACCTAGGGTTAGGGTTATGTTGAGGGCTAGGGTTAGAGATCCGGTTAGGGTTACGATTGGACCTAGGGTTAGGGTTATGTTGAGGGCTAGGGTTAGAGATCCGGTTAGGGTTACGATTGGACCTAGGGTTAGGGTTATGTTGAGGGCTAGGGTTAGAGACCCGGTTAGGGTTACGATTGGACCTAGGGTTAGGTTTATGTTGAAGGCTAGGGTTAGAGATCCGGTTAGGGTTACGATTGGACCTAGGGTTAGGGTTATGTTTTGGGCTAGGGTTAGAGATCCGGTTAGGGTTACGATTGGACCTAGGGTTAGGGTTATGTTGAGGGCTAGGGTTAGAGATCCGGTTAGGGTTACGATTGGACCTAGGGTTAGGGTTATGTTGAGGGCTAGGGTTAGAGTTCCGGTTAGGGTTACGATTGGACCTAGGGTTAGGGTTATGTTGAGGGCTAGGGTTAGAGACCCGGTTAGGGTTACGATTGGACCTAGGGTTAGGGTTATGTTGAGGGCGATGGTTAGAGATCCGGTTAGGGTTACGATTGGACCTAGGGTTAGGGTTATGTTGAGGGCTAGGGTTAGAGATCCGGTTAGGGTTACGATTGGACCTAGGGTTAGGGTTATGTTGAGGGCTAGGGTTAGAGATCCGGTTAGGGTTACGATTGGACCTAGGGTTAGGGTTATGTTGAGGGCTAGGGTTAGAGACCCGGTTAGGGTTACGATTGGACCTAGGGTTAGGGTTATGTTGAGGGCTAAGGTTAGAGATCCGGTTAGGGTTACGATTGGACCTAGGGTTAGGGTTATGTTGAGGGCTAGGGTTAGAGATCCGGTTAGGGTTACGATTGGACCTAGGGTTAGGGTTATGTTGAGGGCTAGGGTTAGAGATCCTGTTAGGGTTACGATTGGACCTAGGGTTAGGGTTATGTTGAGCGCTAGGGTTAGAGATCCGGTTAGGGTTACGATTGGACCTATGGTTAATGTTATGTTGAGGGCTAGGGTTAGAGATCCGGTTAGGGTTACGATTGGACCTAGGGTTAGGGTTATGTTGAGGGCTAGGGTTAGAGATCCGGTTAGGGTTACGATTGGACCTACGGTTAGGGTTATGTTGAGGGCTAGGGTTAGAGACCCGGTTAGGGTTACGATTGGACCTAGGGTTAGGGTTATGTTGAGGGCTAGGGTTAGAGATCCAGTTACGGTTACGATTGGACCTCGGGTTAGGGTTATGTTGAGGGCTAGGGTTAGAGATCCGGTTAGGGTTACGATTGGACCTAGGGTTAGGGTTATGTTGAGGACTAGGGTTAGAGATCCGGTTAGGGTTACGATTGGACCTAGGGTTAGGGTTATGTTGAGGGCTAGGGTTAGAAATCCGGTTAGGGTTACGATTGGACCTAGGGTTAGGGTTATGTTGAGGGCTAGGGTTAGAGATCCGGTTAGGGTTACGATTGGACCTAGGGTTAGGGTTATGTTGAGGGCTAGGGTTAGAGATCCGGTTAGGGTTACGATTGGACCTAGGGTTAGGGTTATGTTGAGGGCTAGGGTTAGAGATCCGGTTAGGGTTACGATTGGACCTAGGGTTAGGGTTATGTTGAGGGCTAGGGTTAGAGATCCGGTTAGGGTTACGATTGGACCTAAGGTTAGGGTTATGTTGAGGGCTAGGGTTAGAGATCCGGTTAGGGTTACGATTGGACCTAGGGTTAGGGTTATGTTGAGCGCTAGGGTTAGAGATCCGGTTAGGGTTACGATTGGACCTAGGGTTAGGGTTATGTTGAGGGCTAGGGTTAGAGATGCGGTTAGGGTTACGATTGGACCTAGGGTTAGGGTTATGTTGAGGGCTAGGGTTAGAGATGCGGTTAGGGTTACGATTGGACCTAGGGTTAGGGTTATGTTTAGGGCTAGGGTTAGAGATCCGGTTAGGGTTACGATTGGACCTAGGGTTAGGGTTATGTTGAGGGCTAGGGTTAGAGATCCGGTTAGGGTCGCGAATGGACCTAGGGTTAGGGTTATGTTGAGGGCTAGGTTTAGAGATCCGGTTAGGGTCGCGATTGGACCTAGGGTTAGGGTTATGTTGAGGGCTAGGGTTAGAGATCTGGTTAGGGTTACGATTGGACCTAGGGTTAGGGTTATGTTGAGGGCTAGGGTTAGAGATCCGGTTAGGGTTACGATTGGACCTAGGGTTAGGGTTATGTTGAGGGCTAGGGTTAGAGATCCGGTTAGGGTTACGATTGGACCTAGGGTTAGGGTTATGTTGAGGGCTAGGGTTAGAGATCCGGTTAGGGTTACGATTGGACCTAGGGTTAGGGTTATGTTGAGGGCTAGGGTTAGAGATCCGGTTAGGGTCGCGATTGGACCTAGGGTTAGGGTTATGTTGAGGGCTAGGGATAGAGATCCGGTTAGGGTTACGATTGGACCTAGGGTTAGGGTTATGTTGAGGGCTAGGGTTAGAGATCCGGTTAGGGTTACGATTGGACCTAGGTTAATGTTATGTTGAGGGCTAGGGTTAGAGATCCGGTTAGGGTTACGATTGGACCTAGGGTTAGGGTTATGTTGAGGGCTAGGGTTAGAGATCCGGTTAGGGTTACGATTGGACCTAGGGTTAGGGTTATGTTGAGGGCTAGGGATAGAGACCCGGTTAGGGTTACGATTGGACCTAGGGTTAGGGTTATGTAGAGGGCTAGGGTTAGAGATCCGGTTAGGGTTACGATTGGACCTAGGGTTAGGGTTATGTTGAGGGCTAGGGTTAGAGATCCGGTTAGGGTTACGATTGGACCTAGGGTTAGGGTTATGTTGAGGGCTAGGGTTAGAGATCCGGTTAGGGTTACGATTGGACCTAGGGTTAGGGTTATGTTGAGGGCTAGGGTTAGAGATCCGGTTAGGGTTACGATTGGACCTAGGGTTAGGGTTATGTTGAGGGCTAGGGTTAGAGATCCGGTTAGGGTCGCGATTGGACCTAGGGTTAGGGTTATGTTGAGGGCTAGTGTTAGAGATCCGGTTAGGGTTACGATAGGACCTAGGGTTAGGGTTATGTTGAGGGCTCGGTTAGAGATCCGGTTAGGGTTACAATTGGACCTAGGGTTAGGGTTATGTTGAGGGCTAGGGTTAGAGATCCGGTTAGGGTTACGATTGGACCTAGGGTTAGGGTTATGTTGAGGGCTAGGGTTAGAGATCCGGTTAGGGTTACGATTGGACCTAGGGTTTTGGTTATGTTGAGGGCTAGGGTTAGAGATCCGGTTAGGGTTACGATTGGACCTAGGGTTAGGGTTATGTTGAGGGCTAAGGTTAGAGATCCGGTTAGGGTTACGATTGGACCTAGGGTTAGGGTTATGTTGAGGGCTAGGGTTAGAGATCCGGTTAGGGTTACGATTGGACCTAGGGTTAGGGTTATGTTGAGGGCTAGGGTTAGAGATCCTGTTAGGGTTACGATTGGACCTAGGGTTAGGGTTATGTTGAGCGCTAGGGTTAGAGATCCTGTTAGGGTTACGATTGGACCTATGGTTAATGTTATGTTGAGGGCTAGGGTTAGAGATCCGGTTAGGGTTACGATTGGACCTAGGGTTAGGGTTATGTTGAGGGCTAGGGTTAGAGATCCGGTTAGGGTTACGATTGGACCTACGGTTAGGGTTATGTTGAGGGCTAGGGTTAGAGACCCGGTTAGGGTTACGATTGGACCTAGGGTTAGGGTTATGTTGAGGGCTAGGGTTAGAGATCCAGTTAGGGTTACGATTGGACCTCGGGTTAGGGTTATGTTGAGGGCTAGGGTTAGAGATCCGGTTAGGGTTACGATTGGACCTCGGGTTAGGGTTATGTTGAGGGCTAGGGTTAGAGATCCGGTTAGGGTTACGATTGGACCTAGGGTTAGGGTTATGTTGAGGGCTAGGGTTAGAGATCCGGTTAGGGTTACGATTGGACCTAGGGTTAGGGTTATGTTGAGGGCTAGGGTTAGAGATCCGGTTAGGGTTACGATTGGACCTAGGGTTAGGGTTATGTTGAGGGCTAGGGTTAGAGATCCGGTTAGGGTTACGATTGGACCTAGGGTTAGGGTTATGTTGAGGGCTAGGGTTAGAGATCCGGTTATGGTTACGATTGGACCTAGGGTTAGGGTTATGTTGAGGGCTAGGGTTAGAGATCCGGTTAGGGTTACGATTAGACCTAAGGTTAGGGTTATGTTGAGGGCTAGGGTTAGAGATCCGGTTAGGGTTACGATTGGACCTAGGGTTAGGGTTATGTTGAGCGCTAGGGTTAGAGATCCGGTTAGGGTTACGATTGGACCTAGGGTTAGGGTTATGTTGAGGGCTAGGGTTAGAGATGCGGTTAGGGTTACGATTGGACCTAGGGTTAGGGTTATGTTGAGGGCTAGGGTTAGAGATGCGGTTAGGGTTACGATTGGACCTAGGGTTAGGGTTTTGTTTAGGGCTAGGGTTAGAGATCCGGTTAGGGTTACGATTGGACCTAGGGTTAGGGTTATGTTGAGGGCTAGGGTTAGAGATCCGGTTAGGGTCGCGAATGGACCTAGGGTTAGGGTTATGTTGAGGGCTAGGTTTAGAGATCCGGTTAGGGTCGCGATTGGACCTAGGGTTAGGGTTATGTTGAGGGCTAGGGTTAGAGATCTGGTTAGGGTTACGATTGGACCTAGGGTTAGGGTTATGTTGAGGGCTAGGGTTAGAGATCCGGTTAGGGTTACGATTGGACCTAGGGTTAGGGTTATGTTGAGGGCTAGGGTTAGAGATCCGGTTAGGGTTACGATTGGACCTAGGGTTAGGGTTATGTTGAGGGCTAGGGTTAGAGATCCGGTTAGGGTTACGATTGGACCTAGGGTTAGGGTTATGTTGAGGGCTAGGGTTAGAGATCCGGTTAGGGTCGCGATTGGACCTAGGGTTAGGGTTATGTTGAGGGCTAGGGATAGAGATCCGGTTAGGGTTACGATTGGACCTAGGGTTAGGGTTATGTTGAGGGCTAGGGTTAGAGATCCGGTTAGGGTTACGATTGGACCTAGGTTAATGTTATGTTGAGGGCTAGGGTTAGAGATCCGGTTAGGGTTACGATTGGACCTAGGGTTAGGGTTATGTTGAGGGCTAGGGTTAGAGATCCGGTTAGGGTTACGATTGGACCTAGGGTTAGGGTTATGTTGAGGGCTAGGGATAGAGACCCGGTTAGGGTTACGATTGGACCTAGGGTTAGGGTTATGTAGAGGGCTAGGGTTAGAGATCCGGTTAGGGTTACGATTGGACCTAGGGTTAGGGTTATGTTGAGGGCTAGGGTTAGAGATCCGGTTAGGGTTACGATTGGACCTAGGGTTAGGGTTATGTTGAGGGCTAGGGTTAGAGATCCGGTTAGGGTTACGATTGGACCTAGGGTTAGGGTTATGTTGAGGGCTAGGGTTAGAGATCCGGTTAGGGTTACGATTGGACCTAGGGTTAGGGTTATGTTGAGGGCTAGGGTTAGAGATCCGGTTAGGGTCGCGATTGGACCTAGGGTTAGGGTTATGTTGAGGGCTAGTGTTAGAGATCCGGTTAGGGTTACGATAGGACCTAGGGTTAGGGTTATGTTGAGGGCTCGGTTAGAGATCCGGTTAGGGTTACAATTGGACCTAGGGTTAGGGTTATGTTGAGGGCTAGGGTTAGAGATCCGGTTAGGGTTACGATTGGACCTAGGGTTAGGGTTATGTTGAGGGCTAGGGTTAGAGATCCGGTTAGGGTTACGATTGGACCTAGGTTAATGTTATGTTGAGGGCTAGGGTTAGAGATCCGGTTAGGGTTACGATTGGACCTAGGGTTAGGGTTATGTTGAGGGCTAGGGTTAGAGATCCGGTTAGGGTTACGATTGGACCTAGGGTTAGGGTTATGTTGAGGGCTAGGGATAGAGACCCGGTTAGGGTTACGATTGGACCTAGGGTTAGGGTTATGTAGAGGGCTAGGGTTAGAGATCCGGTTAGGGTTACGATTGGACCTAGGGTTAGGGTTATGTTGAGGGCTAGGGTTAGAGATCCGGTTAGGGTTACGATTGGACCTAGGGTTAGGGTTATGTTGAGGGCTAGGGTTAGAGATCCGGTTAGGGTTACGATTGGACCTAGGGTTAGGGTTATGTTGAGGGCTAGGGTTAGAGATCCGGTTAGGGTTACGATTGGACCTAGGGTTAGGGTTATGTTGAGGGCTAGGGTTAGAGATCCGGTTAGGGTCGCGATTGGACCTAGGGTTAGGGTTATGTTGAGGGCTAGTGTTAGAGATCCGGTTAGGGTTACGAAAGGACCTAGGGTTAGGGTTATGTTGAGGGCTCGGTTAGAGATCCGGTTAGGGTTACAATTGGACCTAGGGTTAGGGTTATGTTGAGGGCTAGGGTTAGAGATCCGGTTAGGGTTACGATTGGACCTAGGGTTAGGGTTATGTTGAGGGCTAGGGTTAGAGATCCGGTTAGGGTTACGATTGGACCTAGGGTTTTGGTTATGTTGAGGGCTAGGGTTAGAGATCCGGATAGGGTTACGATTGGACCTAGGGTTAGGGTTATGTTGAGGGCTAAGGTTAGAGATCCGGTTAGGGTTACGATTGGACCTAGGGTTAGGGTTATGTTGAGGGCTAGGGTTAGAGATCCGGTTAGGGTTACGATTAGACCTAGGGTTAGGGTTATGTTGAGGGCTAGGGTTAGAGATCCTGTTAGGGTTACGATTGGACCTAGGGTTAGGGTTATGTTGAGCGCTAGGGTTAGAGATCCGGTTAGGGTTACGATTGGACCTATGGTTAATGTTATGTTGAGGGCTAGGGTTAGAGATCCGGTTAGGGTTACGATTGGACCTAGGGTTAGGGTTATGTTGAGGGCTAGGGTTAGAGATCCGGTTAGGGTTACGATTGGACCTACGGTTAGGGTTATGTTGAGGGCTAGGGTTAGAGACCCGGTTAGGGTTACGATTGGACCTAGGGTTAGGGTTATGTTGAGGGCTAGGGTTAGAGATCCAGTTAGGGTTACGATTGGACCTCGGGTTAGGGTTATGTTGAGGGCTAGGGTTAGAGATCCGGTTAGGGTTACGATTGGACCTCGGGTTAGGGTTATGTTGAGGGCTAGGGTTAGAGATCCGGTTAGGGTTACGATTGGACCTAGGGTTAGGGTTATGTTGAGGGCTAGGGTTAGAGATCCGGTTAGGGTTACGATTGGACCTAGGGTTAGGGTTATGTTGAGGGCTAGGGTTAGAGATCCGGTTAGGGTTACGATTGGACCTAGGGTTAGGGTTATGTTGAGGGCTAGGGTTAGAGATCCGGTTAGGGTTACGATTGGACCTAGGGTTAGGGTTATGTTGAGGGCTAGGGTTAGAGATCCGGTTAGGGTTACGATTGGACCTAGGGTTAGGGTTATGTTGAGGGCTAGGGTTAGAGATCCGGTTAGGGTTACGATTGGACCTAAGGTTAGGGTTATGTTGAGGGCTAGGGTTAGAGATCCGGTTAGGGTTACGATTGGACCTAGGGTTAGGGTTATGTTGAGCGCTAGGGTTAGAGATCCGGTTAGGGTTACGATTGGACCTAGGGTTAGGGTTATGTTGAGGGCTAGGGTTAGAGATGCGGTTAGGGTTACGATTGGACCTAGGGTTAGGGTTATGTTGAGGGCTAGGGTTAGAGATGCGGTTAGGGTTACGATTGGACCTAGGGTTAGGGTTATGTTTAGGGCTAGGGTTAGAGATCCGGTTAGGGTTACGATTGGACCTAGGGTTAGGGTTATGTTGAGGGCTAGGGTTAGAGATCCGGTTAGGGTCGCGAATGGACCTAGGGTTAGGGTTATGTTGAGGGCTAGGTTTAGAGATCCGGTTAGGGTCGTGATTGGACCTAGGGTTAGGGTTATGTTGAGGGCTAGGGTTAGAGATCTGGTTAGGGTTACGATTGGACCTAGGGTTAGGGTTATGTTGAGGGCTAGGGTTAGAGATCCGGTTAGGGTTACGATTGGACCTAGGGTTAGGGTTATGTTGAGGGCTAGGGTTAGAGATCCGGTTAGGGTTACGATTGGACCTAGGGTTAGGGTTATGTTGAGGGCTAGGGTTAGAGATCCGGTTAGGGTTACGATTGGACCTAGGGTTAGGGTTATGTTGAGGGCTAGGGTTAGAGATCCGGTTAGGGTCGCGATTGGACCTAGGGTTAGGGTTATGTTGAGGGCTAGGGATAGAGATCCGGTTATTGTTACGATTGGACCTAGGGTTAGGGTTATGTTGAGGGCTAGGGTTAGAGATCCGGTTAGGGTTACGATTGGACCTAGGTTAATGTTATGTTGAGGGCTAGGGTTAGAGATCCGGTTAGGGTTACGATTGGACCTAGGGTTAGGGTTATGTTGAGGGCTAGGGTTAGAGATCCGGTTAGGGTTACGATTGGACCTAGGGTTAGGGTTATGTTGAGGGCTAGGGATAGAGACCCGGTTAGGGTTACGATTGGACCTAGGGTTAGGGTTATGTAGAGGGCTAGGGTTAGAGATCCGGTTAGGGTTACGATTGGACCTAGGGTTAGGGTTATGTTGAGGGCTAGGGTTAGAGATCCGGTTAGGGTTACGATTGGACCTAGGGTTAGGGTTATGTTGAGGGCTAGGGTTAGAGATCCGGTTAGGGTTACGATTGGACCTAGGGTTAGGGTTATGTTGAGGGCTAGGGTTAGAGATCCGGTTAGGGTTACGATTGGACCTAGGGTTAGGGTTATGTTGAGGGCTAGGGTTAGAGATACGGTTAGGGTCGCGATTGGACCTAGGGTTAGGGTTATGTTGAGGGCTAGTGTTAGAGATCCGGTTAGGGTTACGATAGGACCTAGGGTTAGGGTTATGTTGAGGGCTCGGTTAGAGATCCGGTTAGGGTTACAATTGGACCTAGGGTTAGGGTTATGTTGAGGGCTAGGGTTAGAGATCCGGTTAGGGTTACGATTGGACCTAGGGTTAGGGTTATGTTGAGGGCTAGGGTTAGAGATCCGGTTAGGGTTACGATTGGACCTAGGGTTTTGGTTATGTTGAGGGCTAGGGTTAGAGATCCGGTTAGGGTTACGATTGGACCTAGGGTTAGGGTTATGTTGAGGGCTAGGGTTAGAGACCCGGTTAGGGTTACGATTGGACCTAGGGTTAGGGTTATGTTGAGGGCTAGGGTTAGAGATCCGGTTAGGGTTACGATTGGACCTAGGGTTAGGGTTATGTTTTGGGGTAGGGTTAGAGATCCGGTTAGGGTTACGATTGGACCTAGGGTTAGGGTTATGTTGAGGGCTAGGGTTAGAGATCCGGTTAGGGTTACGATTGGACCTAGGGTTAGGGTTATGTTGAGGGCTAGGGTTAGAGATCCGGTTAGGGTTACGATTGGACCTAGGGTTAGGGTTATGTTGAGGCCTAGGGTTAGAGACCCGGTTAGGGTTACGATTGGACCTAGGGTTAGGGTTATGTTGAGGGCTATGGTTAGAGATCCGGTTAGGGTTACGATTGGACCTAGGGTTAGGGTTATGTTGAGGGCTAGGGTTAGAGATGCGGTTAGGGTTACGATTGGACCTAGGGTTAGGGTTATGTTGAGGGCTAGGGTTAGAGATCCGGTTAGGGTTACGATTGGACCTAGGGTTAGGGTTATGTTTAGGGCTAGGGTTAGAGATCCGGTTAGGGTTACGATTGGACCTAGGGTTAGGGTTATGTTGAGGGCTAGGGTTAGAGATCCGGTTAGGGTCGCGATTGGACCTAGGGTTAGGGTTATGTTGAGGGCTAGGTTTAGAGATCCGGTTAGGGTCGCGATTGGACCTAGGGTTAGGGTTATGTTGAGGGCTAGGGTTAGAGATCTGGTTAGGGTTACGATTGGACCTAGGGTTAGGGTTATGTTGAGGGCTAGGGTTAGAGATCCGGTTAGGGTTACGATTTGACCTAGGGTTAGGGTTTTGTTGAGGGCTAGTGTTAGAGATCCGGTTAGGGTTACGATTGGACCTAGGGTTAGGGTTATGTTGAGGGCTAGGGTTAGAGACCCGGTTAGGGTTACGATTGGACCTAGGGTTAGGGTTATGTTGAGGGCTAGGGTTAGAGATCCGGTTAGGGTTACGATTGGACCTAGGGTTAGGGTTATGTTGAGGGCTAGGGTTAGAGATCCGGTTAGGGTTACGATTGGACCTAGGGTTAGGGTTATGTTGAGGGCTAGGGTTAGAGACCCGGTTAGGGTTACGATTGGACCTAGGGTTAGGGTTATGTTGAGGGCTAGGGTTAGAGATCCGGTTAGGGTTACGATTGGACCTAGGGTTAGGGTTATGTTGAGGGCTAGGGTTAGAGATCCGGTTAGGGTTAGGATTGGACCTAGGGTTAGGGTTATGTTGAGGGCTAGGGTTAGAGATCCGGTTAGGGTTACGATTGGACCTAGGGTTAGGGTTATGTTGAGCGCTAGGGTTAGAGATCCGGTTAGGGTTACGATTGGACCTAGGGTTAGGGTTATGTTGAGGGCTAGGGTTAGAGATCCGGTTAGGGTTACGATTGGACCTAGGGTTAGGGTTATGTTGAGGGCTAGGGTTAGAGATCCGGTTAGGGTTACGATTGGACCTAGGGTTAGGGTTATGTTGAGGGCTAGGGTTAGAGATCCGGTGAGGGTTACGATTGGACCTAGGGTTAGGGTTATGTTGAGGGCTAGGGTTAGAGATCCGGTGAGGGTTACGATTGGACCTAGGGTTAGGGTTATGTTGAGGGCTAGGGTTAGAGATCCGGTTAGGGTTACGATAGGACCTAGGGTTAGGGTTATGTTGAGGACTAGGGTTAGAGATCCGGTTAGGGTTACGATTGGACCTAGGGTTAGGGTTATGTTGAGGGCTAGGGTTAGAGATCCGGTTAGGGTTACGATTGGACCTAGGGTTAGGGTTATGTTGAGGGCTAGGGTTAGAGATCCGGTTAGGGTTACGATTGGACCTAGGGTTAGGGTTATGTTGAGGGCTAGGGTTAGAGATCCGGTTAGGGTCGCGATTGGACCTAGGGTTAGGGTTATGTTGAGGGCTAGGGTTAGAGATCCGGTTTGGGTTACGATTGGACCTAGGGTTAGGGTTATGTTGAGGGCTAGGGTTAGAGATCCGGTTAGGGTTACGATTGGACCTAGGGTTAATGTTATGTTGAGGGCTAGGGTTAGAGATCCGGTTAGGGTTACAATTGGACCTAGGGTTAGGGTTATGTTGAGAGCTAGGGTTAGAGATCCGGTTAGGGTTACGATTGGACCTAGGGTTAGGGTTATGTTGAGGGCTAGGGTTAGAGACCCGGTTAGGGTTACGATTGGACCTAGGGTTAGGGTTATGTTGAGGGCTAGGGTTAGAGATCCGGTTAGGGTTACGATTGGACCTAGGGTTAGGGTTATGTTGAGGGCTAGGGTTAGAGATCCGGTTAGGGTTACGATTGGACCTAGGGTTAGGGTTATGTTGAGGGCTAGGGTTAGAGATCCGGTTAGGGTTACGATTGGACCTAGGGTTAGGGTTATGTTGAGGGCTAGGGTTAGAGATCCGGTTAGAGTTACGATTGGACCTAGGGTTAGGGTTATGTTGAGGGCTAGGGTTAGAGATCCGGTTAGGGTCGCGATTGGACCTAGGGTTAGGGTTATGTTGAGGGCTAGGGTTAGAGATCCGGTTAGGGTTACGATAGGACCTAGGGTTAGGGTTATGTTGAGGGCTAGGGTTAGAGATCCGGTTAGGGTTACGATTGGACCTTGGTTAGGGTTATGTTGAGGGCTAGGGTTAGAGATCCGGTTAGGGTTACGATTGGACCTAGGGTTAGGGTTATGTTGAGTGCTAGGGTTAGAGATCCGGTTAGGGTTACGATTGGACCTAGGGTTAGGGTTATGTTGAGGGCTAGGGTTAGAGATCCGGTTAGGGTTACGATTGGACCTAGGGTTAGGGTTATGTTGAGGGCTAGGGTTAGAGACCCGGTTAGGGTTACGATTGGACCTAGGGTTAGGGTTATGTTGAGGGCTAGGGTTAGAGATCCGGTTAGGGTTACGATTGGACCTAGGGTTAGGGTTATGTTTTGGGCTAGGGTTAGAGATCCGGTTAGGGTTACGATTGGACCTAGGGTTAGGGTTATGTTGAGGGCTAGGGTTAGAGATCCGGTTAGGGTTACGATTGGACCTAGGGTTAGGGTTATGTTGAGGGCTAGGGTTAGAGATCCGGTTAGGGTTACGATTGGACCTAGGGTTAGGGTTATGTTGAGGGCTAGGGTTAGAGACCCGGTTAGGGTTACGATTGGACCTAGGGTTAGGGTTATGTTGAGGGCTATGGTTAGAGATCCGGTTAGGGTTACGATTGGAACCAGGGTTAGGGTTATGTTGAGGGCTAGGGTTAGAGATCCGGTTAGGGTTACGATTGGACCTAGGGTTAGGGTTATGTTGAGGGCTAGGGTTAGAGATCCGTTTAGGGTTACGATTGGACCTAGGGTTAGGGTTATGTTGAGGGCTAGGGTTAGAGATCCGGTTAGGGTTACG
Organism: Miniopterus schreibersii; assembly: GCF_964146895.1. NCBI lineage: Eukaryota > Metazoa > Chordata > Mammalia > Chiroptera > Miniopteridae > Miniopterus > Miniopterus schreibersii. The sequence goes on from NC_138107.1 coordinate 62,129,700, forward strand.
ATTGGACCTAGGGTTAGGGTTATGTTGAGCGCTAGGGTTAGAGATCCGGTTAGGGTTACGATTGGACCTAGGGTTAGGGTTATGTTGAGGGCTAGGGTTAGAGATCCGGTTAGGGTTACGATTGGACCTAGGGTTAAGGTTATGTTGAGGGCTAGGGTTAGAGATCCGGTTAGGGTTACGATTGGACCTAGGGTTAGGGTTATGTTGAGGGCTAGGGTTAGAGATCCGGTTAGGGTTACGATTGGACCTAGGGTTAGGGTTATGTTGAGGGCTAGGGTTAGAGATCCGGTGAGGGTTACGATTGGACCTAGGGTTAGGGTTATGTTGAGGGCTAGGGTTAGAGATCCGGTTAGGGTTACGATTGGACCTAGGGTTAGGGTTATGTTGAGGGCTAGGGTTAGAGATCCGGTTAGGGTTACGATTGGACCTAGGGTTAGGGTTATGTTGAGGGCTAGGGTTAGAGATCCGGTTAGGGTTACGATTGGACCTAGGGTTAGGGTTATGTTGAGGGTTAGGGTTAGAGATCCTGTTAGGGTTACGATTGGACCTAGGGTTAGGGTTATGTTGAGGGCTAGGGTTAGAGATCCGGTTAGGGTCGCGATTGGACCTAGGGTTAGGGTTATGTTGAGGGCTAGGGTTAGAGATCCGGTTAGGGTTACGATTGGACCTAGGGTTAGGGTTATGTTGAGGGCTAGGGTTAGAGATCCCGTTAGGGTTACGATTGGACCTAGGGTTAATGTTATGTTGAGGGCTAGGGTTAGAGATCCGGTTAGGGTTACAATTGGACCTAGGGTTAGGGTTATGTTGAGAGCTAGGGTTAGAGATCCGGTTAGGGTTACGATTGGACCTAGGGTTAGGGTTATGTTGAGGGCTAGGGTTAGAGACCCGGTTAGGGTTACGATTGGACCTAGGCTTAGGGTTATGTTGAGGGCGAGGGTTAGAGATCCGGTTAGGGTTACGATTGGACCTAGGGTTAGGGTTATGTTGAGGGCTAGGGTTAGAGATCCGGTTAGGGTTACGATTGGACCTAGGGTTAGGGTTATGTTGAGGGCTAGGGTTAGAGATCCGGTTAGGGTTACGATTGGACCTAGGGTTAGGGTTATGTTGAGGGCTAGGGTTAGAGATCCGGTTAGAGTTACGATTGGACGTAGGGTTAGGGTTATGTTGAGGGCTAGGGTTAGAGATCCGGTTAGGGTTATGATTGGACCTAGGGTTAGGGTTATGTTGAGGGCTAGGGTTAGAGACCCGGTTAGGGTTACGATTGGACCTAGGGTTAGGGTTATGTTGAGGGCTATGGTTAGAGATCCGGTTAGGGTTACGATTGGACCTAGGGTTAGGGTTATGTTGAGGGCTAGGGTTAGAGATCCGGTTAGGGTTACGATTGGACCTAGGGTTAGGTTTATGTTGAGGGCTAGGGTTAGAGATCCGGTTAGGGTTACGATTGGACCTAGGGTTAGGGTTATGTTGAGGGCTAGGGTTAGAGATCCGGTTAGGGTTACGATTGGACCTAGGGTTAGGGTTATGTTGAGGGCTAGGGTTAGAGATCCGGTTAGGGTTACGATTGGACCTAGGGTTAGGGTTATGTTGAGCGCTAGGGTTAGAGATCCGGTTAGGGTTACGATTGGACCTAGGGTTAGGGTTATGTTGAGGGCTAGGGTTAGAGATGCGGTTAGGGTTACGATTGGACCTAGGGTTAGGGTTATGTTGAGGGCTAGGGTTAGAGATCCGGTTAGGGTTACGATTGGACCTAGGGTTAGGGTTATGTTTAGGGCTAGGGTTAGAGATCCGGTTAGGGTTACGATTGGACCTAGGGTTAGGGTTATGTTGAGGGCTAGGGTTAGAGATCCGGTTAGGGTCGCGATTGGACCTAGGGTTAGGGTTATGTTGAGGGCTAGGTTTAGAGATCCGGTTAGGGTCGCGATTGGACCTAGGGTTAGGGTTATGTTGAGGGCTAGGGTTAGAGATCTGGTTAGGGTTACGATTGGACCTAGGGTTAGGGTTATGTTGAGGGCTAGGGTTAGAGATCCGGTTAGGGTTACGATTTGACCTAGGGTTAGGGTTTTGTTGAGGGCTAGTGTTAGAGATCCGGTTAGGGTTACGATTGGACCTAGGGTTAGGGTTATGTTGAGGGCTAGGGTTAGAGACCCGGTTAGGGTTACGATTGGACCTAGGGTTAGGGTTACGTTGAGGGCTATGGTTAGAGATCCGGTTAGGGTTACGATTGGACCTAGGGTTAGGGTTATGTTGAGGGCTAGGGTTAGAGATCCGGTTAGGGTTACGATTGGACCTAGGGTTAGGGTTATGTTGAGGGCTAGGGTTAGAGATCCGGTTAGGGTTACGATTGGACCTAGGGTTAGGGTTATGTTGAGGGCTAGGGTTAGAGACCCGGTTAAGGTTACGATTGGACCTAGGGTTAGGGTTATGTTGAGGGCTAGGGTTAGAGATCCGGTTAGGGTTACGATTGGACCTAGGGTTAGGGTTATGTTGAGGGCTAGGGTTAGAGATCCGGTTAGGGTTAGGATTGGACCTAGGGTTAGGGTTATGTTGAGGGCTAGGGTTAGAGATCCGGTTAGGGTTACGATTGGACCTAGGGTTAGGGTTATGTTGAGCGCTAGGGTTAGAGATCCGGTTAGGGTTACGATTGGACCTAGGGTTAGGGTTATGTTGAGGGCTAGGGTTAGAGATCCGGTTAGGGTTACGATTGGACCTAGGGTTAGGGTTATGTTGAGGGCTAGGGTTAGAGATCCGGTTAGGGTTACGATTGGAGCTAGGGTTAGGGTTATGTTGAGGGCTACGGTTAGAGATCCGGTGAGGGTTACGATTGGACCTAGGGTTAGGGTTATGTTGAGGGCTAGGGTTAGAGATCCGGTTAGGGTTACGATTGGACCTAGGGTTAGGGTTATGTTGAGGGCTAGGGTTAGAGATCCGGTTAGGGTTACGATTGGACCTAGGGTTAGGGTTATGTTGAGGGCTAGGGTTAGAGATCCGGTTAGGGTTACGATTGGACCTAGGGTTAGGGTTATGTTGAGGGCTAGGGTTAGAGATCCGGTTAGGGTCGCGATTGGACCTAGGGTTACGGTTATGTTGAGGGCTAGGGTTAGAGATAGGTTTGGGTTACGATTGGACCTAGGGTTAGGGTTATGTTGAGGGCTAGGGTTAGAGATCCGGTTAGGGTTACGATTGGACCTAGGGTTAGGGTTATGTTGAGGGCTAGGGTTAGAGATCCGGTTAGGGTCGCGATTGGACCTAGGGTTACGGTTATGTTGAGGGCTAGGGTTAGAGATAGGTTTGGGTTACGATTGGACCTAGGGTTAGGGTTATGTTGAGGGCTAGGGTTAGAGATCCGGTTAGAGTTACGATTGGACCTAGGGTTAGGGTTATGTTGAGGGCTAGGGTTAGAGATCCGGTTAGGGTCGCGATTGGACCTAGGGTTAGGGTTATGTTGAGGGCTAGGGTTAGAGATCCGGTTAGGGTTACGATAGGACCTAGGGTTAGGGTTATGTTGAGGGCTAGGGTTAGAGATCCGGTTAGGGTTACGATTGGACCTTGGTTAGGGTTATGTTGAGGGCTAGGGTTAGAGATCCGGTTAGGGTTACGATTGGACCTAGGGTTAGGGTTATGTTGAGTGCTAGGGTTAGAGATCCGGTTAGGGTTACGATTGGACCTAGGGTTAGGGTTATGTTGAGGGCTAGGGTTAGAGATCCGGTTAGGGTTACGATTGGACCTAGGGTTAGGGTTATGTTGAGGGCTAGGGTTAGAGACCCGGTTAGGGTTACGATTGGACCTAGGGTTAGGGTTATGTTGAGGGCTAGGGTTAGAGATCCGGTTAGGGTTACGATTGGACCTAGGGTTAGGGTTATGTTTTGGGCTAGGGTTAGAGATCCGGTTAGGGTTACGATTGGACCTAGGGTTAGGGTTATGTTGAGGGCTAGGGTTAGAGATCCGGTTAGGGTTACGATTGGACCTAGGGTTAGGGTTATGTTGAGGGCTAGGGTTAGAGATCCGGTTAGGGTTACGATTGGACCTAGGGTTAGGGTTATGTTGAGGGCTAGGGTTAGAGACCCGGTTAGGGTTACGATTGGACCTAGGGTTAGGGTTATGTTGAGGGCTATGGTTAGAGATCCGGTTAGGGTTACGATTGGAACCAGGGTTAGGGTTATGTTGAGGGCTAGGGTTAGAGATCCGGTTAGGGTTACGATTGGACCTAGGGTTAGGGTTATGTTGAGGGCTAGGGTTAGAGATCCGTTTAGGGTTACGATTGGACCTAGGGTTAGGGTTATGTTGAGGGCTAGGGTTAGAGATCCGGTTAGGGTTACGATTGGACCTAGGGTTAGGGTTATGTTGAGCGCTAGGGTTAGAGATCCGGTTAGGGTTACGATTGGACCTAGGGTTAGGGTTATGTTGAGGGCTAGGGTTAGAGATCCGGTTAGGGTTACGATTGGACCTAGGGTTAAGGTTATGTTGAGGGCTAGGGTTAGAGATCCGGTTAGGGTTACGATTGGACCTAGGGTTAGGGTTATGTTGAGGGCTAGGGTTAGAGATCCGGTTAGGGTTACGATTGGACCTAGGGTTAGGGTTATGTTGAGGGCTAGGGTTAGAGATCCGGTGAGGGTTACGATTGGACCTAGGGTTAGGGTTATGTTGAGGGCTAGGGTTAGAGATCCGGTTAGGGTTACGATTGGACCTAGGGTTAGGGTTATGTTGAGGGCTAGGGTTAGAGATCCGGTTAGGGTTACGATTGGACCTAGGGTTAGGGTTATGTTGAGGGCTAGGGTTAGAGATCCGGTTAGGGTTACGATTGGACCTAGGGTTAGGGTTATGTTGAGGGTTAGGGTTAGAGATCCTGTTAGGGTTACGATTGGACCTAGGGTTAGGGTTATGTTGAGGGCTAGGGTTAGAGATCCGGTTAGGGTCGCGATTGGACCTAGGGTTAGGGTTATGTTGAGGGCTAGGGTTAGAGATCCGGTTAGGGTTACGATTGGACCTAGGGTTAGGGTTATGTTGAGGGCTAGGGTTAGAGATCCCGTTAGGGTTACGATTGGACCTAGGGTTAATGTTATGTTGAGGGCTAGGGTTAGAGATCCGGTTAGGGTTACAATTGGACCTAGGGTTAGGGTTATGTTGAGAGCTAGGGTTAGAGATCCGGTTAGGGTTACGATTGGACCTAGGGTTAGGGTTATGTTGAGGGCTAGGGTTAGAGACCCGGTTAGGGTTACGATTGGACCTAGGCTTAGGGTTATGTTGAGGGCGAGGGTTAGAGATCCGGTTAGGGTTACGATTGGACCTAGGGTTAGGGTTATGTTGAGGGCTAGGGTTAGAGATCCGGTTAGGGTTACGATTGGACCTAGGGTTAGGGTTATGTTGAGGGCTAGGGTTAGAGATCCGGTTAGGGTTACGATTGGACCTAGGGTTAGGGTTATGTTGAGGGCTAGGGTTAGAGATCCGGTTAGAGTTACGATTGGACGTAGGGTTAGGGTTATGTTGAGGGCTAGGGTTAGAGATCCGGTTAGGGTTATGATTGGACCTAGGGTTAGGGTTATGTTGAGGGCTAGGGTTAGAGACCCGGTTAGGGTTACGATTGGACCTAGGGTTAGGGTTATGTTGAGGGCTATGGTTAGAGATCCGGTTAGGGTTACGATTGGACCTAGGGTTAGGGTTATGTTGAGGGCTAGGGTTAGAGATCCGGTTAGGGTTACGATTGGACCTAGGGTTAGGTTTATGTTGAGGGCTAGGGTTAGAGATCCGGTTAGGGTTACGATTGGACCTAGGGTTAGGGTTATGTTGAGGGCTAGGGTTAGAGATCCGGTTAGGGTTACGATTGGACCTAGGGTTAGGGTTATGTTGAGGGCTAGGGTTAGAGATCCGGTTAGGGTTACGATTGGACCTAGGGTTAGGGTTATGTTGAGCGCTAGGGTTAGAGATCCGGTTAGGGTTACGATTGGACCTAGGGTTAGGGTTATGTTGAGGGCTAGGGTTAGAGATGCGGTTAGGGTTACGATTGGACCTAGGGTTAGGGTTATGTTGAGGGCTAGGGTTAGAGATCCGGTTAGGGTTACGATTGGACCTAGGGTTAGGGTTATGTTTAGGGCTAGGGTTAGAGATCCGGTTAGGGTTACGATTGGACCTAGGGTTAGGGTTATGTTGAGGGCTAGGGTTAGAGATCCGGTTAGGGTCGCGATTGGACCTAGGGTTAGGGTTATGTTGAGGGCTAGGTTTAGAGATCCGGTTAGGGTCGCGATTGGACCTAGGGTTAGGGTTATGTTGAGGGCTAGGGTTAGAGATCTGGTTAGGGTTACGATTGGACCTAGGGTTAGGGTTATGTTGAGGGCTAGGGTTAGAGATCCGGTTAGGGTTACGATTTGACCTAGGGTTAGGGTTTTGTTGAGGGCTAGTGTTAGAGATCCGGTTAGGGTTACGATTGGACCTAGGGTTAGGGTTATGTTGAGGGCTAGGGTTAGAGACCCGGTTAGGGTTACGATTGGACCTAGGGTTAGGGTTACGTTGAGGGCTATGGTTAGAGATCCGGTTAGGGTTACGATTGGACCTAGGGTTAGGGTTATGTTGAGGGCTAGGGTTAGAGATCCGGTTAGGGTTACGATTGGACCTAGGGTTAGGGTTATGTTGAGGGCTAGGGTTAGAGATCCGGTTAGGGTTACGATTGGACCTAGGGTTAGGGTTATGTTGAGGGCTAGGGTTAGAGACCCGGTTAAGGTTACGATTGGACCTAGGGTTAGGGTTATGTTGAGGGCTAGGGTTAGAGATCCGGTTAGGGTTACGATTGGACCTAGGGTTAGGGTTATGTTGAGGGCTAGGGTTAGAGATCCGGTTAGGGTTAGGATTGGACCTAGGGTTAGGGTTATGTTGAGGGCTAGGGTTAGAGATCCGGTTAGGGTTACGATTGGACCTAGGGTTAGGGTTATGTTGAGCGCTAGGGTTAGAGATCCGGTTAGGGTTACGATTGGACCTAGGGTTAGGGTTATGTTGAGGGCTAGGGTTAGAGATCCGGTTAGGGTTACGATTGGACCTAGGGTTAGGGTTATGTTGAGGGCTAGGGTTAGAGATCCGGTTAGGGTTACGATTGGAGCTAGGGTTAGGGTTATGTTGAGGGCTACGGTTAGAGATCCGGTGAGGGTTACGATTGGACCTAGGGTTAGGGTTATGTTGAGGGCTAGGGTTAGAGATCCGGTTAGGGTTACGATTGGACCTAGGGTTAGGGTTATGTTGAGGGCTAGGGTTAGAGATCCGGTTAGGGTTACGATTGGACCTAGGGTTAGGGTTATGTTGAGGGCTAGGGTTAGAGATCCGGTTAGGGTTACGATTGGACCTAGGGTTAGGGTTATGTTGAGGGCTAGGGTTAGAGATCCGGTTAGGGTCGCGATTGGACCTAGGGTTACGGTTATGTTGAGGGCTAGGGTTAGAGATAGGTTTGGGTTACGATTGGACCTAGGGTTAGGGTTATGTTGAGGGCTAGGGTTAGAGATCCGGTTAGGGTTACGATTGGACCTAGGGTTAATGTTATGTTGAGGGCTAGGGTTAGAGATCCGGTTAGGGTTACAATTGGACCTAGGGTTAGGGTTATGTTGAGAGCTAGGGTTAGAGATCCGGTTAGGGTTACGATTGGACCTAGGGTTAGGGTTATGTTGAGGGCTAGGGTTAGAGATCCGGTTAGGGTCGCGATTGGACCTAGGGTTAGGGTTATGTTGAGGGCTAGGGTTAGAGATAGGTTTGGGTTACGATTGGACCTAGGGTTAGGTTTATGTTGAGGGCTAGGGTTAGAGATCCGGTTAGGGTTACGATTGGACCTAGGGTTAATGTTATGTTGAGGGCTAGGGTTAGAGATCCGGTTAGGGTTACAATTGGACCTAGGGTTAGTGTTATGTTGAGAGCTAGGGTTAGAGACCCGGTTAGGGTTACGATTGGACCAAGGGTTAGGGTTATGTTGAGGGCTAGGGTTAGAGATCCGGTTAGGGTTACGATTGGACCTAGGGTTAGGGTTATGTTGAGGGCTAGGGTTAGAGATCCGGTTAGGGTTACGATTGGACCTAGGGTTAGGGTTATGTTGAGGGCTAGGGTTAGAGATCCGGTTAGGGTTACGATTGGACCTAGGGTTAGGGTTATGTTGAGGGCTAGGGTTAGAGATCCCGTTAGGGTTACGATTGGACCTAGGGTTAGGGTTATGTTGAGGGCTAGGGTTAGAGATCCGGTTAGGGTTACGATTGGACCTAGGGTTAGGGTTATGTTTTGGGCTAGGGTTAGAGATCCGGTTAGGGTTACGATTGGACCTAGGGTTAGGGTTATGTTGAGGGCTAGGGTTAGAGATCCGGTTAGGGTTACGATTGGACCTAGGGTTAGGGTTATGTTGAGGGCTAGGGTTAGAGATCCGGTTAGGGTTACGATTGGACCTAGGGTTAGGGTTATGTTGAGGGCTAGGGTTAGAGACCCGGTTAGGGTTACGATTGGACCTAGGGTTAGGGTTATGTTGAGGGCTATGGTTAGATATCCGGTTAGGGTTACGATTGGACCCAGGGTTAGGGTTATGTTGAGGGCTAGGGTTAGAGATCCGGTTAGGGTTACGATTGGACCTAGGGTTAGGGTTATGTTGAGGGCTAGGGTTAGAGATCCGGTTAGGGTTACGATTGGACCTAGGGTTAGGGTTATGTTGAGGGCTAGGGTTAGAGATCCGGTTAGGGTTACGATTGGACCTAGGGTTAGGGTTATGTTGAGGGCTAGGGTTAGAGATCCGGTTAGGGTTACGATTGGACCTAGGGTTAGGGTTATGTTGAGCGCTAGGGTTAGAGATCCGGTTAGGGTTACGATTGGACCTAGGGTTAGGGTTATGTTGAGGGCTAGGGTTAGAGATGCGGTTAGGGTTACGATTGGACCTAGGCTTAGGGTTATGTTGAGGGCTAGGGTTAGAGATCCGGTTAGGGTTACGATTGGACCTAGGGTTAGGGTTATGTTTAGGGCTAGGGTTAGAGATCCGGTTAGGGTTACGATTGGACCTAGGGTTAGGGTTATGTTGAGGGCTAGGGTTAGAGATCCGGTTAGGGTCGCCATTGGACCTAGGTTTAGGGTTATGTTGAGGGCTAGGTTTAGAGATCCGGTTAGGGTCGCGATTGGACCTAGGGTTAGGGTTATGTTGAGGGCTAGGGTTAGAGATCTGGTTAGGGTTAAGATTGGACCTAGGGTTAGGGTTATGTTGAGGGCTAGGGTTAGAGATCCGGTTAGGGTTACGATTGGACCTAGGGTTAGGGTTATGTTGAGGGCTAGGGATAGAGACCCGGTTAGGGTTACGATTGGACCTAGGGTTAGGGTTATGTAGAGGGCTAGGGTTAGAGATCCGGTTAGGGTTACGATTGGACCTAGGGTTAGGGTTATGTTGAGGGCTAGGGATAGAGACCCGGTTAGGGTTACGATTGGACCTAGGGTTAGGGTTATGTAGAGGGCTAGGGTTAGAGATCCGGTTAGGGTTACGATTGGACCTAGGGTTAGGGTTATGTTGAGGGCTAGGGTTAGAGATCCGGTTAGGGTTACGATTGGACCTAGGGTTAGGGTTATGTTGAGGGCTAGGGTTAGAGATCCGGTTAGGGTTACGATTGGACCTAGGGTTAGGGTTATGTTGAGGGCTAGGGTTAGAGATCCGGTTAGGGTTACGATTGGACCTAGGGTTAGGGTTATGTTGAGGGCTCGGTTAGAGATCCGGTTAGGGTTACAATTGGACCTAGGGTTAGGGTTATGTTGAGGGCTAGGGTTAGAGATCCGGTTAGGGTTACGATTGGACCTAGGGTTAGGGTTATGTTGAGGGCTAGGGTTAGAGATCCGGTTAGGGTTACGATTGGACCTAGGGTTTTGGTTATGTTGAGGGCTAGGGTTAGAGATCCGGTTAGGGTTACGATTGGACCTAGGGTTAGGGTTATGTTGAGGGCTAGGGTTAGAGACCCGGTTAGGGTTACGATTGGACCTAGGGTTAGGGTTATGTTGAGGGCTAGGGTTAGAGATCCGGTTAGGGTTACGATTGGACCTAGGGTTAGGGTTATGTTTTGGGCTAGGGTTAGAGATCCGGTTAGGGTTACGATTGGACCTAGGGTTAGGGTTATGTTGAGGGCTAGGGTTAGAGATCCGGTTAGGGTTACGATTGGACCTAGGGTTAGGGTTATGTTGAGGGCTAGGGTTAGAGACCCGGTTAGGGTTACGATTGGACCTAGGGTTAGGGTTATGTTGAGGGCTATGGTTAGAGATCCGGTTAGGGTTACGATTGGACCTAGGGTTAGGGTTATGTTGAGGGCTAGGGTTAGAGATGCGGTTAGGGTTACGATTGGACCTAGGGTTAGGGTTATGTTGAGGGCTAGGGTTAGAGATCCGGTTAGGGTTACGATTGGACCTAGGGTTAGGGTTATGTTTAGGGCTAGGGTTAGAGATCCGGTTAGGGTTACGATTGGACCTAGGGTTAGGGTTATGTTGAGGGCTAGGGTTAGAGATCCGGTTAGGGTCGCGATTGGACCTAGGGTTAGGGTTATGTTGAGGGCTAGGTTTAGAGATCCGGTTAGGGTCGCGATTGGACCTAGGGTTAGGGTTATGTTGAGGGCTAGGGTTAGAGATCTGGTTAGGGTTACGATTGGACCTAGGGTTAGGGTTATGTTGAGGGCTAGGGTTAGAGATCCGGTTAGGGTTACGATTTGACCTAGGGTTAGGGTTTTGTTGAGGGCTAGTGTTAGAGATCCGGTTAGGGTTACGATTGGACCTAGGGTTAGGGTTATGTTGAGGGCTAGGGTTAGAGACCCGGTTAGGGTTACGATTGGACCTAGGGTTAGGGTTATGTTGAGGGCTAGGGTTAGAGATCCGGATAGGGTTACGATTGGACCTAGGGTTAGGGTTATGTTGAGGGCTAGGGTTAGAGATCCGGTTAGGGTTACGATTGGACCTAGGGTTAGGGTTATGTTGAGGGCTAGGGTTAGAGACCCGGTTAGGGTTACGATTGGACCTAGGGTTAGGGTTATGTTGAGGGCTAGGGTTAGAGATCCGGTTAGGGTTACGATTGGACCTAGGGTTAGGGTTATGTTGAGGGCTAGGGTTAGAGATCCGGTTAGGGTTAGGATTGGACCTAGGGTTAGGGTTATGTTGAGGGCTAGGGTTAGAGATCCGGTTAGGGTTACGATTGGACCTAGGGTTAGGGTTATGTTGAGCGCTAGGGTTAGAGATCCGGTTAGGGTTACGATTGGACCTAGGGTTAGGGTTATGTTGAGGGCTAGGGTTAGAGATCCAGTTAGGGTTACGATTGGACCTAGGGTTAGGGTTATGTTGAGGGCTAGGGTTAGAGATCCGGTTAGGGTTACGATTGGACCTAGGGTTAGGGTTATGTTGAGGGCTAGGGTTAGAGATCCGGTGAGGGTTACGATTGGACCTAGGGTTAGGGTTATGTTGAGGGCTAGGGTTAGAGATCCGGTGAGGGTTACGATTGGACCTAGGGTTAGGGTTATGTTGAGGGCTAGGGTTAGAGATCCGGTTAGGGTTACGATAGGACCTAGGGTTAGGGTTATGTTGAGGACTAGGGTTAGAGATCCGGTTAGGGTTACGATTGGACCTAGGGTTAGGGTTATGTTGAGGGCTAGGGTTAGAGATCCGGTTAGGGTTACGATTGGACCTAGGGTTAGGGTTATGTTGAGGGCTAGGGTTAGAGATCCGGTTAGGGTTACGATTGGACCTAGGGTTAGGGTTATGTTGAGGGCTAGGGTTAGAGATCCGGTTAGGGTCGCGATTGGACCTAGGGTTAGGGTTATGTTGAGGGCTAGGGTTAGAGATCCGGTTTGGGTTACGATTGGACCTAGGGTTAGGGTTATGTTGAGGGCTAGGGTTAGAGATGCGGTTAGGGTTACGATTGGACCTAGGGTTAATGTTATGTTGAGGGCTAGGGTTAGAGATCCGGTTAGGGTTACGATTGGACCTAGGGTTAGGGTTATGTTGAGAGCTAGGGTTAGAGATCCGGTTAGGGTTACGATTGGACCTAGGGTTAGGGTTATGTTGAGGGCTAGGGTTAGAGACCCGGTTAGGGTTACGATTGGACCTAGGGTTAGGGTTATGTTGAGGGCTAGGGTTAGAGATCCGGTTAGGGTTACGATTGGACCTAGGGTTAGGGTTATGTTGAGGGCTAGGGTTAGAGATCCGGTTAGGGTTACGATTGGACCTAGGGTTAGGGTTATGTTGAGGGCTAGGGTTAGAGATCCGGTTAGGGTTACGATTGGACCTAGGGTTAGGGTTATGTTGAGGGCTAGGGTTAGAGATCCGGTTAGAGTTACGATTGGACCTAGGGTTAGGGTTATGTTGAGGGCTAGGGTTAGAGATCCGGTTAGGGTCGCGATTGGACCTAGGGTTAGGGTTATGTTGAGGGCTAGGGTTAGAGATCCGGTTAGGGTTACGATAGGACCTAGGGTTAGGGTTATGTTGAGGGCTAGGGTTAGAGATCCGGTTAGGGTTACGATTGGACCTTGGTTAGGGTTATGTTGAGGGCTAGGGTTAGAGATCCGGTTAGGGTTACGATTGGACCTAGGGTTAGGGTTATGTAGAGGGCTAGGGTTAGAGATCCGGTTAGGGTTACGATTGGACCTAGGGTTAGGGTTATGTTGAGGGCTAGGGTTAGAGATCCGGTTAGGGTTACGATTGGACCTAGGGTTAGGGTTATGTTGAGGGCTAGGGTTAGAGATCCGGTTAGGGTTACGATTGGACCTAGGGTTAGGGTTATGTTGAGGCCTAGGGTTAGAGACCCGGTTAGGGTTACGATTGGACCTAGGGTTAGGGTTATGTTGAGGGCTATGGTTAGAGATCCGGTTAGGGTTACGATTGGACCTAGGGTTAGGGTTATGTTGAGGGCTAGGGTTAGAGATGCGGTTAGGGTTACGATTGGACCTAGGGTTAGGGTTATGTTGAGGGCTAGGGTTAGAGATCCGGTTAGGGTTACGATTGGACCTAGGGTTAGGGTTATGTTTAGGGCTAGGGTTAGAGATCCGGTTAGGGTTACGATTGGACCTAGGGTTAGGGTTATGTTGAGGGCTAGGGTTAGAGATCCGGTTAGGGTCGCGATTGGACCTAGGGTTAGGGTTATGTTGAGGGCTAGGTTTAGAGATCCGGTTAGGGTCGCGATTGGACCTAGGGTTAGGGTTATGTTGAGGGCTAGGGTTAGAGATCTGGTTAGGGTTACGATTGGACCTAGGGTTAAGGTTATGTTGAGGGCTAGGGTTAGAGATCCGGTTAGGGTTACGATTGGACCTAGGGTTAGGGTTTTGTTGAGGGCTAGTGTTAGAGATCCGGTTAGGGTTACGATTGGACCTAGGGTTAGGGTTATGTTGAGGGCTAGGGTTAGAGACCCGGTTAGGGTTACGATTGGACCTAGGGTTAGGGTTATGTTGAGGGCTAGGGTTAGAGATCCGGTTAGGGTTACGATTGGACCTAGGGTTAGGGTTATGTTGAGGGCTAGGGTTAGAGATCCGGTTAGGGTTACGATTGGACCTAGGGTTAGGGTTATGTTGAGGGCTAGGGTTAGAGACCCGGTTAGGGTTACGATTGGACCTAGGGTTAGGGTTATGTTGAGGGCTAGGGTTAGAGATCCGGTTAGGGTTACGATTGGACCTAGGGTTAGGGTTATGTTGAGGGCTAGGGTTAGAGATCCGGTTAGGGTTAGGATTGGACCTAGGGTTAGGGTTATGTTGAGGGCTAGGGTTAGAGATCCGGTTAGGGTTACGATTGGACCTAGGGTTAGGGTTATGTTGAGGGCTAGGGTTAGAGATCCGGTTAGGGTTACGATTGGACCTAGGGTTAGGGTTATGTTGAGGGCTAGGGTTAGAGATCCGGTTAGGGTTACGATTGGACCTAGGGTTAGGGTTATGTTGAGGGCTAGGGTTAGAGATCCGGTGAGGGTTACGATTGGACCTAGGGTTAGGGTTATGTTGAGGGCTAGGGTTAGAGATCCGGTGAGGGTTACGATTGGACCTAGGGTTAGGGTTATGTTGAGGGCTAGGGTTAGAGATCCGGTTAGGGTTACGATAGGTCCTAGGGTTAGGGTTATGTTGAGGACTAGGGTTAGAGATCCGGTTAGGGTTACGATTGGACCTAGGGTTAGGGTTATGTTGAGGGCTAGGGTTAGAGATCCGGTTAGGGTTACGATTGGACCTAGGGTTAGGGTTATGTTGAGGGCTAGGGTTAGAGATCCGGTTAGGGTTACGATTGGACCTAGGGTTAGGGTTATGTTGAGGGCTAGGGTTAGAGATCCGGTTAGGGTCGCGATTGGACCTAGGGTTAGGGTTATGTTGAGGGCTAGGGTTAGAGATCCGGTTTGGGTTACGATTGGACCTAGGGTTAGGGTTATGTTGAGGGCTAGGGTTAGAGATGCGGTTAGGGTTACGATTGGACCTAGGGTTAATGTTATGTTGAGGGCTAGGGTTAGAGATCCGGTTAGGGTTACAATTGGACCTAGGGTTAGGGTTATGTTGAGAGCTAGGGTTAGAGATCCGGTTAGGGTTACGATTGGACCTAGGGTTAGGGTTATGTTGAGGGCTAGGGTTAGAGACCCGGTTAGGGTTACGATTGGACCTAGGGTTAGGGTTATGTTGAGGGCTAGGGTTAGAGATCCGGTTAGGGTTACGATTGGACCTAGGGTTAGGGTTATGTTGAGGGCTAGGGTTAGAGATCCGGTTAGGGTTACGATTGGACCTAGGGTTAGGGTTATGTTGAGGGCTAGGGTTAGAGATCCGGTTAGGGTTACGATTGGACCTAGGGTTAGGGTTATGTTGAGGGCTAGGGTTAGAGATCCGGTTAGAGTTACGATTGGACCTAGGGTTAGGGTTATGTTGAGGGCTAGGGTTAGAGATCCGGTTAGGGTCGCGATTGGACCTAGGGTTAGGGTTATGTTGAGGGCTAGGGTTAGAGATCCGGTTAGGGTTACGATAGGACCTAGGGTTAGGGTTATGTTGAGGGCTAGGGTTAGAGATCCGGTTAGGGTTACGATTGGACCTTGGTTAGGGTTATGTTGAGGGCTAGGGTTAGAGATCCGGTTAGGGTTACGATTGGACCTAGGGTTAGGGTTATGTAGAGGCCTAGGGTTAGAGATCCGGTTAGGGTTACGATTGGACCTAGGGTTAGGGTTATGTTGAGGGCTAGGGTTAGAGATCCGGTTAGGGTTACGATTGGACCTAGGGTTAGGGTTATGTTGAGGGCTAGGGTTAGAGACCCGGTTAGGGTTACGATTGGACCTAGGGTTAGGGTTATGTTGAGGGCTAGGGTTAGAGATCCGGTTAGGGTTACAATTGGACCTAGGGTTAGGGTTATGTTTTGGGCTAGGGTTAGAGATCCGGTTAGGGTTACGATTGGACCTAGGGTTAGGGTTATGTTGAGGGCTAGGGTTAGAGATCCGGTTAGGGTTACGATTGGACCTAGGGTTAGGGTTATGTTGAGGGCTAGGGTTAGAGATCCGGTTAGGGTTACGATTGGACCTAGGGTTAGGGTTATGTTGAGGGCTAGGGTTAGAGACCCGGTTAGGGTTACGATTGGACCTAGGGTTAGGGTTATGTTGAGGGCTATGGTTAGAGATCCGGTTAGGGTTACGATTGGAACCAGGGTTAGGGTTATGTTGAGGGCTAGGGTTAGAGATCCGGTTAGGGTTACGATTGGACCTAGGGTTAGGGTTATGTTGAGGGCTAGGGTTAGAGATCCGTTTAGGGTTACGATTGGACCTAGGGTTAGGGTTATGTTGAGGGCTAGGGTTAGAGATCCGGTTAGGGTTACGATTGGACCTAGGGTTAGGGTTATGTTGAGCGCTAGGGTTAGAGATCCGGTTAGGGTTACGATTGGACCTAGGGTTAGGGTTATGTTGAGGGCTAGGGTTAGAGATCCGGTTAGGGTTACGATTGGACCTAGGGTTAAGGTTATGTTGAGGGCTAGGGTTAGAGATCCGGTTAGGGTTACGATTGGACCTAGGGTTAGGGTTATGTTGAGGGCTAGGGTTAGAGATCCGGTTAGGGTTACGATTGGACCTAGGGTTAGGGTTATGTTGAGG
The DNA here is from genome assembly GCF_964146895.1 of Miniopterus schreibersii. Taxonomy (NCBI): domain Eukaryota; kingdom Metazoa; phylum Chordata; class Mammalia; order Chiroptera; family Miniopteridae; genus Miniopterus; species Miniopterus schreibersii. Next base: position 62,145,742 of record NC_138107.1, read on the forward strand.
GCTAGGGTTAGAGATCCGGTGAGGGTTACGATTGGACCTAGGGTTAGGGTTATGTTGAGGGCTAGGTTTAGAGATCCGGTTAGGGTTACGATTGGACCTAGGGTTAGGGTTATGTTGAGGGCTAGGGTTAGAGATCCGGTTAGGGTTACGATTGGACCTAGGGTTAGGGTTATGTTGAGGGCTAGGGTTAGAGATCCGGTTAGGGTTACGATTGGACCTAGGGTTAGGGTTATGTTGAGGGCTAGGGTTAGAGATCCTGTTAGGGTTACGATTGGACCTAGGGTTAGGGTTATGTTGAGGGCTAGGGTTAGAGATCCGGTTAGGGTCGCGATTGGACCTAGGGTTAGGGTTATGTTGAGGGCTAGGGTTAGAGATCCGGTTAGGGTTACGATTGGACCTAGGGTTAGGGTTATGTTGAGGGCTAGGGTTAGAGATCCCGTTAGGGTTACAATTGGACCTAGGGTTAATGTTATGTTGAGGGCTAGGGTTAGAGATCCGGTTAGGGTTACAATTGGACCTAGGGTTAGGGTTATGTTGAGAGCTAGGGTTAGAGATCCGGTTAGGGTTACGATTGGACCTAGGGTTAGGGTTATGTTGAGGGCTAGGGTTAGAGACCCGGTTAGGGTTACGATTGGACCTAGGCTTAGGGTTATGTTGAGGGCGAGGGTTAGAGATCCGGTTAGGGTTACGATTGGACCTAGGGTTAGGGTTATGTTGAGGGCTAGGGTTAGAGATCCGGTTAGGGTTACGATTGGACCTAGGGTTAGGGTTATGTTGAGGGCTAGGGTTAGAGATCCGGTTAGGGTTACGATTGGACCTAGGGTTAGGGTTATGTTGAGGGCTAGGGTTAGAGATCCGGTTAGAGTTACGATTGGACCTAGGGTTAGGGTTATGTTGAGGGCTAGGGTTAGAGATCCGGTGAGGGTTACGATTGGACCTAGGGTTAGGGTTATGTTGAGGGCTAGGGTTAGAGACCCGGTTAGGGTTACGATTGGACCTAGGGTTAGGGTTATGTTGAGGGCTATGGTTAGAGATCCGGTTAGGGTTACGATTGGACCTAGGGTTAGGGTTATGTTGAGGGCTAGGGTTAGAGATCCGGTTAGGGTTACGATTGGACCTAGGGTTAGGTTTATGTTGAGGGCTAGGGTTAGAGATCCGGTTAGGGTTACGATTGGACCTAGGGTTAGGGTTATGTTGAGGGCTAGGGTTAGAGATCCGGTTAGGGTTACGATTGGACCTAGGGTTAGGGTTATGTTGAGGGCTAGGGTTAGAGATCCGGTTAGGGTTACGATTGGACCTAGGGTTAGGGTTATGTTGAGCGCTAGGGTTAGAGATCCGGTTAGGGTTACGATTGGACCTAGGGTTAGGGTTATGTTGAGGGCTAGGGTTAGAGATGCGGTTAGGGTTACGATTGGACCTAGGGTTAGGGTTATGTTGAGGGCTAGGGTTAGAGATCCGGTTAGGGTTACGATTGGACCTAGGGTTAGGGTTATGTTTAGGGCTAGGGTTAGAGATCCGGTTAGGGTTACGATTGGACCTAGGGTTAGGGTTATGTTGAGGGCTAGGGTTAGAGATCCGGTTAGGGTCGCGATTGGACCTAGGGTTAGGGTTATGTTGAGGGCTAGGTTTAGAGATCCGGTTAGGGTCGCGATTGGACCTAGGGTTAGGGTTATGTTGAGGGCTAGGGTTAGAGATCTGGTTAGGGTTACGATTGGACCTAGGGTTAGGGTTATGTTGAGGGCTAGGGTTAGAGATCCGGTTAGGGTTACGATTTGACCTAGGGTTAGGGTTTTGTTGAGGGCTAGTGTTAGAGATCCGGTTAGGGTTACGATTGGACCTAGGGTTAGGGTTATGTTGAGGGCTAGGGTTAGAGACCCGGTTAGGGTTACGATTGGACCTAGGGTTAGGGTTATGTTGAGGGCTATGGTTAGAGATCCGGTTAGGGTTACGATTGGACCTAGGGTTAGGGTTATGTTGAGGGCTAGGGTTAGAGATCCGGTTAGGGTTACGATTGGACCTAGGGTTAGGGTTATGTTGAGGGCTAGGGTTAGAGATCCGGTTAGGGTTACGATTGGACCTAGGGTTAGGGTTATGTTGAGGGCTAGGGTTAGAGACCCGGTTAAGGTTACGATTGGACCTAGGGTTAGGGTTATGTTGAGGGCTAGGGTTAGAGATCCGGTTAGGGTTAGGATTGGACCTAGGGTTAGGGTTATGTTGAGGGCTAGGGTTAGAGATCCGGTTAGGGTTACGATTGGACCTAGGGTTAGGGTTATGTTGAGCGCTAGGGTTAGAGATCCGGTGAGGGTTACGATTGGACCTAGGGTTAGGGTTATGTTGAGGGCTAGGGTTAGAGATCCGGTTAGGGTTACGATTGGACCTAGGGTTAGGGTTATGTTGAGGGCTAGGGTTAGAGATCCGGTTAGGGTTACGATTGGACCTAGGGTTAGGGTTATGTTGAGGGCTAGGGTTAGAGATCCGGTTAGGGTTACGATTGGACCTAGGGTTAGGGTTATGTTGAGGGCTAGGGTTAGAGACCCGGTTAGGGTTACGATTGGACCTAGGGTTAGGGTTATGTTGAGGGCTATGGTTAGAGATCCGGTTAGGGTTACGATTGGACCTAGGGTTAGGGTTATGTTGAGGGCTAGGGTTAGAGATCCGGTTAGGGTTACGATTGGACCTAGGGTTAGGTTTATGTTGAGGGCTAGGGTTAGAGATCCGGTTAGGGTTACGATTGGACCTAGGGTTAGGGTTATGTTGAGGGCTAGGGTTAGAGATCCGGTTAGGGTTACGATTGGACCTAGGGTTAGGGTTATGTTGAGGGCAAGGGTTAGAGATCCGGTTAGGGTTACGATTGGACCTAGGGTTAGGGTTATGTTGAGCGCTAGGGTTAGAGATCCGGTTAGGGTTACAATTGGACCTAGGGTTAGGGTTATGTTGAGGGCTAGGGTTAGAGATCCGGTTAGGGTCGCGATTGGACCTAGGGTTAGGGTTATGTTGAGGGCTAGGGTTAGAGATAGGTTTGGGTTACGATTGGACCTAGGGTTAGGGTTATGTTGAGGGCTAGGGTTAGAGATCCGGTTAGGGTTACGATTGGACCTAGGGTTAATGTTATGTTGAGGGCTAGGGTTAGAGATCCGGTTAGGGTTACAATTGGACCTAGGGTTAGGGTTATGTTGAGAGCTAGGGTTAGAGATCCGGTTAGGGTTACGATTGGACCTAGGGTTAGGGTTATGTTGAGGGCTAGGGTTAGAGATCCGGTTAGGGTCGCGATTGGACCTAGGGTTAGGGTTATGTTGAGGGCTAGGGTTAGAGATAGGTTTGGGTTACGATTGGACCTAGGGTTAGGTTTATGTTGAGGGCTAGGGTTAGAGATCCGGTTAGGGTTACGATTGGACCTAGGGTTAATGTTATGTTGAGGGCTAGGGTTAGAGATCCGGTTAGGGTTACAATTGGACCTAGGGTTAGTGTTATGTTGAGAGCTAGGGTTAGAGACCCGGTTAGGGTTACGATTGGACCTAGGGTTAGGGTTATGTTGAGGGCTAGGGTTAGAGATCCGGTTAGGGTTACGATTGGACCTAGGGTTAGGGTTATGTTGAGGGCTAGGGTTAGAGATCCGGTTAGGGTTACGATTGGACCTAGGGTTAGGGTTATGTTGAGGGCTAGGGTTAGAGATCCGGTTAGGGTTACGATTGGACCTAGGGTTAGGGGTATGTTGAGGGCTAGGGTTAGAGATCCGGTTAGGGTTACGATTGGACCTAGGGTTAGGGTTATGTTGAGGGCTAGGGTTAGAGATCCGGTTAGGGTTACGATTGGACCTAGGGTTAGGGTTATGTTTTGGGCTAGGGTTAGAGATCCGGTTAGGGTTACGATTGGACCTAGGGTTAGGGTTATGTTGAGGGCTAGGGTTAGAGATCCGGTTAGGGTTACGATTGGACCTAGGGTTAGGGTTATGTTGAGGGCTAGGGTTAGAGATCCGGTTAGGGTTACGATTGGACCTAGGGTTAGGGTTATGTTGAGGGCTAGGGTTAGAGACCCGGTTAGGGTTACGATTGGACCTAGGGTTAGGGTTATGTTGAGGGCTATGGTTAGATATCCGGTTAGGGTTACGATTGGACCCAGGGTTAGGGTTATGTTGAGGGCTAGGGTTAGAGATCCGGTTAGGGTTACGATTGGACCTAGGGTTAGGGTTATGTTGAGGGCTAGGGTTAGAGATCCGGTTAGGGTTACGATTGGACCTAGGGTTAGGGTTATGTTGAGGGCTAGGGTTAGAGATCCGGTTAGGGTTACGATTGGACCTAGGGTTAGGGTTATGTTGAGGGCTAGGGTTAGAGATCCGGTTAGGGTTACGATTGGACCTAGGGTTAGGGTTATGTTGAGCGCTAGGGTTAGAGATCCGGTTAGGGTTACGATTGGACCTAGGGTTAGGGTTATGTTGAGGGCTAGGGTTAGAGATGCGGTTAGGGTTACGATTGGACCTAGGCTTAGGGTTATGTTGAGGGCTAGGGTTAGAGATCCGGTTAGGGGTACGATTGGACCTAGGGTTAGGGTTATGTTTAGGGCTAGGGTTAGAGATCCGGTTAGGGTTACGATTGGACCTAGGGTTAGGGTTATGTTGAGGGCTAGGGTTAGAGATCCGGTTAGGGTCGCGATTGGACCTAGGTTTAGGGTTATGTTGAGGGCTAGGTTTAGAGATCCGGTTAGGGTCGCGATTGGACCTAGGGTTAGGGTTATGTTGAGGGCTAGGGTTAGAGATCTGGTTAGGGTTAAGATTGGACCTAGGGTTAGGGTTATGTTGAGGGCTAGGGTTAGAGATCCGGTTAGGGTTACGATTGGACCTAGGGTTAGGGTTATGTTGAGGGCTAGGGTTAGAGATCCGGTTAGGGTTACGATTGGACCTAGGGTTAGGGTTATGTTGAGGGCTAGGGTTAGAGATCCGGTTAGAGTTACGATTGGACCTAGGGTTAGGGTTATGTTGAGGGCTAGGGTTAGAGATCCGGTTAGGGTCGCGATTGGACCTAGGGTTAGGGTTATGTTGAGGGCTAGGGTTAGAGATCCGGTTAGGGTTACGATAGGACCTAGGGTTAGGGTTATGTTGAGGGCTAGGGTTAGAGATCCGGTTAGGGTTACGATTGGACCTTGGTTAGGGTTATGTTGAGGGCTAGGGTTAGAGATCCGGTTAGGGTTACGATTGGACCTAGGGTTAGGGTTATGTTGAGGGCTAGGGTTAGAGATCCGGTTAGGGTTACGATTGGACCTAGGGTTAGGGTTATGTTGAGGGCTAGGGTTAGAGATCCGGTTAGGGTTACGATTGGACCTAGGGTTAGGGTTATGTTGAGGGCTAGGGTTAGAGATCCGGTTAGGGTTACGATTGGACCTAGGGTTAGGGTTATGTTGAGGGCTAGGGTTAGAGATCCGGTTAGGGTTACGATTGGACCTAGGTTTAGGGTTATGTTGAGGGCTAGGGTTAGAGATCCGGTTAGGGTTACGATTGGACCTAGGGTTAGGGTTATGTTTTGGGCTAGGGTTAGAGATCCGGTTAGGGTTACGATTGGACCTAGGGTTAGGGTTATGTTGAGGGCTAGGGTTAGAGATCCGTTTAGGGTTACGATTGGACCTAGGGTTAGGGTTATGTTGAGGGCTAGGGTTAGAGATCCGGTTAGGGTTACGATTGGACCTAGGGTTAGGGTTATGTTGAGGGCTAGGGTTAGAGACCCGGTTAGGGTTACGATTGGACCTAGGGTTAGGGTTATGTTGAGGGCTATGGTTAGAGATCCGGTTAGGGTTACGATTGGACCTAGGGTTAGGGTTATGTTGAGGGCTAGGGTTAGAGATCCGGTTAGGGTTACGATTGGACCTAGGGTTAATGTTATGTTGAGGGCTAGGGTTAGAGATCCGGTTAGGGTTACAATTGGACCTAGGGTTAGGGTTATGTTGAGAGCTAGGGTTAGAGACCCGGTTAGGGTTACGATTGGACCTAGGGTTAGGGTTATGTTGAGGGCTAGGGTTAGAGATCCGGTTAGGGTTACGATTGGACCTAGGGTTAGGGTTATGTTGAGGGCTAGGGTTAGAGATCCGGTTAGGGTTACGATTGGACCTAGGGTTAGGGTTATGTTGAGGGCTAGGGTTAGAGATCCGGTTAGGGTTACGATTGGACCTAGGGTTAATGTTATGTTGAGGGCTAGGGTTAGAGATCCGGTTAGGGTTACAATTGGACCTAGGGTTAGGGTTATGTTGAGAGCTAGGGTTAGAGATCCGGTTAGGGTTACGATTGGACCTAGGGTTAGGGTTATGTTGAGGGCTAGGGTTAGAGATCCGGTTAGGGTCGCGATTGGACCTAGGGTTAGGGTTATGTTGAGGGCTAGGGTTAGAGATAGGTTTGGGTTACGATTGGACCTAGGGTTAGGTTTATGTTGAGGGCTAGGGTTAGAGATCCGGTTAGGGTTACGATTGGACCTAGGGTTAATGTTATGTTGAGGGCTAGGGTTAGAGATCCGGTTAGGGTTACAATTGGACCTAGGGTTAGGGTTATGTTGAGAGCTAGGGTTAGAGACCCGGTTAGGGTTACGATTGGACCTAGGGTTAGCGTTATGTTGAGGGCTAGGGTTAGAGATCCGGTTAGGGTTACGATTGGACCTAGGGTTAGGGTTATGTTGAGGGCTAGGGTTAGAGATCCGGTTAGGGTTACGATTGGACCTAGGGTTAGGGTTATGTTGAGGGCTAGGGTTAGAGATCCGGTTAGGGTTACGATTGGACCTAGGGTTAGGGTTATGTTGAGGGCTAGGGTTAGAGATCCGGTTAGGGTTACGATTGGACCTAGGGTTAGGGTTATGTTTTGGGCTAGGGTTAGAGATCCGGTTAGGGTTACGATTGGACCTAGGGTTAGGGTTATGTTGAGGGCTAGGGTTAGAGATCCGGTTAGGGTTACGATTGGACCTAGGGTTAGGGTTATGTTGAGGGCTAGGGTTAGAGATCCGGTTAGGGTTACGATTGGACCTAGGGTTAGGGTTATGTTGAGGGCTAGGGTTAGAGACCCGGTTAGGGTTACGATTGGACCTAGGGTTAGGGTTATGTTGAGGGCTATGGTTAGATATCCGGTTAGGGTTACGATTGGACCCAGGGTTAGGGTTATGTTGAGGGCTAGGGTTAGAGATCCGGTTAGGGTTACGATTGGACCTAGGGTTAGGGTTATGTTGAGGGCTAGGGTTAGAGATCCGGTTAGGGTTACGATTGGACCTAGGGTTAGGGTTATGTTGAGGGCTAGGGTTAGAGATCCGGTTAGGGTTACGATTGGACCTAGGGTTAGGGTTATGTTGAGGGCTAGGGTTAGAGATCCGGTTAGGGTTACGATTGGACCTAGGGTTAGGGTTATGTTGAGGGCTAGGGTTAGAGATCCGGTTAGGGTTACGATTGGACCTAGGGTTAGGGGTATGTTGAGGGCTAGGGTTAGAGATCCGGTTAGGGTTACGATTGGACCTAGGGTTAGGGTTATGTTGAGGGCTAGGGTTAGAGATCCGGTTAGGGTTACGATTGGACCTAGGGTTAGGGTTATGTTTTGGGCTAGGGTTAGAGATCCGGTTAGGGTTACGATTGGACCTAGGGTTAGGGTTATGTTGAGGGCTAGGGTTAGAGATCCGGTTAGGGTTACGATTGGACCTAGGGTTAGGGTTATGTTGAGGGCTAGGGTTAGAGTTCCGGTTAGGGTTACGATTGGACCTAGGGTTAGGGTTATGTTGAGGGCTAGGGTTAGAGACCCGGTTAGGGTTACGATTGGACCTAGGGTTAGGGTTATGTTGAGGGCTATGGTTAGATATCCGGTTAGGGTTACGATTGGACCCAGGGTTAGGGTTATGTTGAGGGCTAGGGTTAGAGATCCGGTTAGGGTTACGATTGGACCTAGGGTTAGGGTTATGTTGAGGGCTAGGGTTAGAGATCCGGTTAGGGTTACGATTGGACCTAGGGTTAGGGTTATGTTGAGGGCTAGGGTTAGAGATCCGGTTAGGGTTACGATTGGACCTAGGGTTAGGGTTATGTTGAGGGCTAGGGTTAGAGATCCGGTTAGGGTTACGATTGGACCTAGGGTTAGGGTTATGTTGAGCGCTAGGGTTAGAGATCCGGTTAGGGTTACGATTGGACCTAGGGTTAGGGTTATGTTGAGGGCTAGGGTTAGAGATGCGGTTAGGGTTACGATTGGACCTAGGCTTAGGGTTATGTTGAGGGCTAGGGTTAGAGATCCGGTTAGGGTTACGATTGGACCTAGGGTTAGGGTTATGTTTAGGGCTAGGGTTAGAGATCCGGTTAGGGTTACGATTGGACCTAGGGTTAGGGTTATGTTGAGGGCTAGGGTTAGAGATCCGGTTAGGGTCGCGATTGGACCTAGGTTTAGGGTTATGTTGAGGGCTAGGTTTAGAGATCCGGTTAGGGTCGCGATTGGACCTAGGGTTAGGGTTATGTTGAGGGCTAGGGTTAGAGATCTGGTTAGGGTTAAGATTGGACCTAGGGTTAGGGTTATGTTGAGGGCTAGGGTTAGAGATCCGGTTAGGGTTACGATTGGACCTAGGGTTAGGGTTATGTTGAGGGCTAGGGTTAGAGATCCGGTTAGGGTTACGATTGGACCTAGGGTTAGGGTTATGTTGAGGGCTAGGGTTAGAGATCCGGTTAGAGTTACGATTCGACCTAGGGTTAGGGTTATGTTGAGGGCTAGGGTTAGAGATCCGGTTAGGGTCGCGATTGGACCTAGGGTTAGGGTTATGTTGAGGGCTAGGGTTAGAGATCCGGTTAGGGTTACGATAGGACCTAGGGTTAGGGTTATGTTGAGGGCTAGGGTTAGAGATCCGGTTAGGGTTACGATTGGACCTTGGTTAGGGTTATGTTGAGGGCTAGGGTTAGAGATCCGGTTAGGGTTACGATTGGACCTAGGGTTAGGGTTATGTTGAGGGCTAGGGTTAGAGATCCGGTTAGGGTTACGATTGGACCTAGGGTTAGGGTTATGTTGAGGGCTAGGGTTAGAGATCCGGTTAGGGTTACGATTGGACCTAGGGTTAGGGTTATGTTGAGGGCTAGGGTTAGAGATCCGGTTAGGGTTACGATTGGACCTAGGGTTAGGGTTATGTTGAGGGCTAGGGTTAGAGATCCGGTTAGGGTTACGATTGGACCTAGGTTTAGGGTTATGTTGAGGGCTAGGGTTAGAGATCCGGTTAGGGTTACGATTGGACCTAGGGTTAGGGTTATGTTTTGGGCTAGGGTTAGAGATCCGGTTAGGGTTACGATTGGACCTAGGGTTAGGGTTATGTTGAGGGCTAGGGTTAGAGATCCGTTTAGGGTTACGATTGGACCTAGGGTTAGGGTTATGTTGAGGGCTAGGGTTAGAGATCCGGTTAGGGTTACGATTGGACCTAGGGTTAGGGTTATGTTGAGGGCTAGGGTTAGAGACCCGGTTAGGGTTACGATTGGACCTAGGGTTAGGGTTATGTTGAGGGCTATGGTTAGAGATCCGGTTAGGGTTACGATTGGACCTAGGGTTAGGGTTATGTTGAGGGCTAGGGTTAGAGATCCGGTTAGGGTTACGATTGGACCTAGGGTTAATGTTATGTTGAGGGCTAGGGTTAGAGATCCGGTTAGGGTTACAATTGGACCTAGGGTTAGGGTTATGTTGAGAGCTAGGGTTAGAGACCCGGTTAGGGTTACGATTGGACCTAGGGTTAGGGTTATGTTGAGGGCTAGGGTTAGAGATCCGGTTAGGGTTACGATTGGACCTAGGGTTAGGGTTATGTTGAGGGCTAGGGTTAGAGATCCGGTTAGGGTTACGATTGGACCTAGGGTTAGGGTTATGTTGAGGGCTAGGGTTAGAGATCCGGTTAGGGTTACGATTGGACCTAGGGTTAATGTTATGTTGAGGGCTAGGGTTAGAGATCCGGTTAGGGTTACAATTGGACCTAGGGTTAGGGTTATGTTGAGAGCTAGGGTTAGAGATCCGGTTAGGGTTACGATTGGACCTAGGGTTAGGGTTATGTTGAGGGCTAGGGTTAGAGATCCGGTTAGGGTCGCGATTGGACCTAGGGTTAGGGTTATGTTGAGGGCTAGGGTTAGAGATAGGTTTGGGTTACGATTGGACCTAGGGTTAGGTTTATGTTGAGGGCTAGGGTTAGAGATCCGGTTAGGGTTACGATTGGACCTAGGGTTAATGTTATGTTGAGGGCTAGGGTTAGAGATCCGGTTAGGGTTACAATTGGACCTAGGGTTAGGGTTATGTTGAGAGCTAGGGTTAGAGACCCGGTTAGGGTTACGATTGGACCTAGGGTTAGCGTTATGTTGAGGGCTAGGGTTAGAGATCCGGTTAGGGTTACGATTGGACCTAGGGTTAGGGTTATGTTGAGGGCTAGGGTTAGAGATCCGGTTAGGGTTACGATTGGACCTAGGGTTAGGGTTATGTTGAGGGCTAGGGTTAGAGATCCGGTTAGGGTTACGATTGGACCTAGGGTTAGGGTTATGTTGAGGGCTAGGGTTAGAGATCCGGTTAGGGTTACGATTGGACCTAGGGTTAGGGTTATGTTTTGGGCTAGGGTTAGAGATCCGGTTAGGGTTACGATTGGACCTAGGGTTAGGGTTATGTTGAGGGCTAGGGTTAGAGATCCGGTTAGGGTTACGATTGGACCTAGGGTTAGGGTTATGTTGAGGGCTAGGGTTAGAGATCCGGTTAGGGTTACGATTGGACCTAGGGTTAGGGTTATGTTGAGGGCTAGGGTTAGAGACCCGGTTAGGGTTACGATTGGACCTAGGGTTAGGGTTATGTTGAGGGCTATGGTTAGATATCCGGTTAGGGTTACGATTGGACCCAGGGTTAGGGTTATGTTGAGGGCTAGGGTTAGAGATCCGGTTAGGGTTACGATTGGACCTAGGGTTAGGGTTATGTTGAGGGCTAGGGTTAGAGATCCGGTTAGGGTTACGATTGGACCTAGGGTTAGGGTTATGTTGAGGGCTAGGGTTAGAGATCCGGTTAGGGTTACGATTGGACCTAGGGTTAGGGTTATGTTGAGGGCTAGGGTTAGAGATCCGGTTAGGGTTACGATTGGACCTAGGGTTAGGGTTATGTTGAGCGCTAGGGTTAGAGATCCGGTTAGGGTTACGATTGGACCTAGGGTTAGGGTTATGTTGAGGGCTAGGGTTAGAGATGCGGTTAGGGTTACGATTGGACCTAGGCTTAGGGTTATGTTGAGGGCTAGGGTTAGAGATCCGGTTAGGGTTACGATTGGACCTAGGGTTAATGTTATGTTGAGGGCTAGGGTTAGAGATCCGGTTAGGGTTACAATTGGACCTAGGGTTAGGGTTATGTTGAGAGCTAGGGTTAGAGACCCGGTTAGGGTTACGATTGGACCTAGGGTTAGGGTTATGTTGAGGGCTAGGGTTAGAGATCCGGTTAGGGTTACGATTGGACCTAGGGTTAGGGTTATGTTGAGGGCTAGTGTTAGAGATCCGGTTAGGGTTACGATTGGACCTAGGGTTAGGGTTATGTTGAGGGCTAGGGTTAGAGATCCGGTTAGGGTTACGATTGGACCTAGGGTTAATGTTATGTTGAGGGCTAGGGTTAGAGATCCGGTTAGGGTTACAATTGGACCTAGGGTTAGGGTTATGTTGAGAGCTAGGGTTAGAGATCCGGTTAGGGTTACGATTGGACCTAGGGTTAGGGTTATGTTGAGGGCTAGGGTTAGAGATCCGGTTAGGGTCGCGATTGGACCTAGGGTTAGGGTTATGTTGAGGGCTAGGGTTAGAGATAGGTTTGGGTTACGATTGGACCTAGGGTTAGGTTTATGTTGAGGGCTAGGGTTAGAGATCCGGTTAGGGTTACGATTGGACCTAGGGTTAATGTTATGTTGAGGGCTAGGGTTAGAGATCCGGTTAGGGTTATAATTGGACCTAGGGTTAGGGTTATGTTGAGAGCTAGGGTTAGAGACCCGGTTAGGGTTACGATTGGACCTAGGGTTAGGGTTATGTTGAGGGCTAGGGTTAGAGATCCGGTTAGGGTTACGATTGGACCTAGGGTTAGGGTTATGTTGAGGGCTAGGGTTAGAGATCCGGTTAGGGTTACGATTGGACCTAGGGTTAGGGTTATGTTGAGGGCTAGGGTTAGAGATCCGGTTAGGGTTACGATTGGACCTAGGGTTAGGGTTATGTTGAGGGCTAGGGTTAGAGATCCGGTTAGGGTTACGATTGGACCTAGGGTTAGGGTTATGTTTTGGGCTAGGGTTAGAGATCCGGTTAGAGTTACGATTGGACCTAGGGTTAGGGTTATGTTGAGGGCTAGGGTTAGAGATCCGGTTAGGGTTACGATTGGACCTAGGGTTAGGGTTATGTTGAGGGCTAGGGTTAGAGATCCGGTTAGGGTTACGATTGGACCTAGGGTTAGGGTTATGTTGAGGGCTAGGGTTAGAGACCCGGTTAGGGTTACGATTGGACCTAGGGTTAGGGTTATGTTGAGGGCTATGGTTAGATATCCGGTTAGGGTTACGATTGGACCCAGGGTTAGGGTTATGTTGAGGGCTAGGGTTAGAGATCCGGTTAGGGTTACGATTGGACCTAGGGTTAGGGTTATGTTGAGGGCTAGGGTTAGAGATCCGGTTAGGGTTACGATTGGACCTAGGGTTAGGGTTATGTTGAGGGCTAGGGTTAGAGATCCGGTTAGGGTTACGATTGGACCTAGGGTTAGGGTTATGTTGAGGGCTAGGGTTAGAGATCCGGTTAGGGTTACGATTGGACCTAGGGTTAGGGTTATGTTGAGCGCTAGGGTTAGAGATCCGGTTAGGGTTACGATTGGACCTAGGGTTAGGGTTATGTTGAGGGCTAGGGTTAGAGATGCGGTTAGGGTTACGATTGGACCTAGGCTTAGGGTTATGTTGAGGGCTAGGGTTAGAGATCCGGTTAGGGTTACGATTGGACCTAGGGTTAGGGTTATGTTTAGGGCTAGGGTTAGAGATCCGGTTAGGGTTACGATTGGACCTAGGGTTAGGGTTATGTTGAGGGCTAGGGTTAGAGATCCGGTTAGGGTCGCGATTGGACCTAGGTTTAGGGTTATGTTGAGGGCTAGGTTTAGAGATCCGGTTAGGGTCGCGATTGGACCTAGGGTTAGGGTTATGTTGAGGGCTAGGGTTAGAGATCTGGTTAGGGTTAAGATTGGACCTAGGGTTAGGGTTATGTTGAGGGCTAGGGTTAGAGATCCGGTTAGGGTTACGATTGGACCTAGGGTTAGGGTTATGTTGAGGGCTAGGGTTAGAGATCCGGTTAGGGTTACGATTGGACCTAGGGTTAGGGTTATGTTGAGGGCTAGGGTTAGAGATCCGGTTAGAGTTACGATTGGACCTAGGGTTAGGGTTATGTTGAGGGCTAGGGTTAGAGATCCGGTTAGGGTCGCGATTGGACCTAGGGTTAGGGTTATGTTGAGGGCTAGGGTTAGAGATCCGGTTAGGGTTACGATAGGACCTAGGGTTAGGGTTATGTTGAGGGCTAGGGTTAGAGATCCGGTTAGGGTTACGATTGGACCTTGGTTAGGGTTATGTTGAGGGCTAGGGTTAGAGATCCGGTTAGGGTTACGATTGGACCTAGGGTTAGGGTTATGTTGAGGGCTAGGGTTAGAGATCCGGTTAGGGTTACGATTGGACCTAGGGTTAGGGTTATGTTGAGGGCTAGGGTTAGAGATCCGGTTAGGGTTACGATTGGACCTAGGGTTAGGGTTATGTTGAGGGCTAGGGTTAGAGATCCGGTTAGGGTTACGATTGGACCTAGGGTTAGGGTTATGTTGAGGGCTAGGGTTAGAGATCCGGTTAGGGTTACGATTGGACCTAGGGTTAGGGTTATGTTGAGGGCTAGGGTTAGAGATCCGGTTAGGGTTACGATTGGACCTAGGGTTAGGGTTATGTTTTGGGCTAGGGTTAGAGATCCGGTTAGGGTCGCGATTGGACCTAGGGTTAGGGTTATGTTGAGGGCTAGGGTTAGAGACCCGGTTAGGGTTACGATTGGACCTAGGGTTAGGGTTATGTTGAGGGCTATGGTTAGAGATCCGGTTAGGGTTACGATTGGACCTAGGGTTAGGGTTATGTTGAGGGCTAGGGTTAGAGATCCGTTTAGGGTTACGATTGGACCTAGGGTTAATGTTATGTTGAGGGCTAGGGTTAGAGATCCGGTTAGGGTTACAATTGGACCTAGGGTTAGGGTTATGTTGAGAGCTAGGGTTAGAGACCCGGTTAGGGTTACGATTGGACCTAGGGTTAGGGTTATGTTGAGGGCTAGGGTTAGAGATCCGGTTAGGGTTACTATTGGACCTAGGGTTAGGGTTATGTTGAGGGCTAGGGTTAGAGATCCGGTTAGGGTTACGATTGGACCTAGGGTTAGGGTTATGTTGAGGGCTAGGGTTAGAGATCCGGTTAGGGTTACGATTGGACCTAGGGTTAATGTTATGTTGAGGGCTAGGGTTAGAGATCCGGTTAGGGTTACAATTGGACCTAGGGTTAGGGTTATGTTGAGAGCTAGGGTTAGAGATCCGGTTAGGGTTACGATTGGACCTAAGGTTAGGGTTATGTTGAGGGCTAGGGTTAGAGATCCGGTTAGGGTCGCGATTGGACCTAGGGTTAGGGTTATGTTGAGGGCTAGGGTTAGAGATAGGTTTGGGTTACGATTGGACCTAGGGTTAGGTTTATGTTGAGGGCTAGGGTTAGAGATCCGGTTAGGGTTACGATTGGACCTAGGGTTAATGTTATGTTGAGGGCTAGGGTTAGAGATCCGGTTAGGGTTACAATTGGACCTAGGGTTAGGGTTATGTTGAGAGCTAGGGTTAGAGACCCGGTTAGGGTTACGATTGGACCTAGGGTTAGGGTTATGTTGAGGGCTAGGGTTAGAGATCCGGTTAGGGTTACGATTGGACCTAGGGTTAGGGTTATGTTGAGGGCTAGGGTTAGAGATCCGGTTAGGGTTACGATTGGACCTAGGGTTAGGGTTATGTTGAGGGCTAGGGTTAGAGATCCGGTTAGGGTTACGATTGGACCTAGGGTTAGGGTTATGTTGAGGGCTAGGGTTAGAGATCCGGTTAGGGTTACGATTGGACCTAGGGTTAGGGTTATGTTGAGGGCTAGGGTTAGAGATCCGGTTAGGGTTACGATTGGACCTAGGGTTAGGGTTATGTTTTGGGCTAGGGTTAGAGATCCGGTTAGGGTTACGATTGGACCTAGGGTTAGGGTTATGTTGAGGGCTAGGGTTAGAGATCCGGTTAGGGTTACGATTGGACCTAGGGTTAGGGTTATGTTGAGGGCTAGGGTTAGAGATCCGGTTAGGGTTACGATTGGACCTAGGGTTAGGGTTATGTTGAGGGCTAGGGTTAGAGACCCGGTTAGGGTTACGATTGGACCCAGGGTTAGGGTTATGTTGAGGGCTATGGTTAGATATCCGGTTAGGGTTACGATTGGACCCAGGGTTAGGGTTATGATGAGGGCTAGGGTTAGAGATCCGGTTAGGGTTACGATTGGACCTAGGGTTAGGGTTATGTTGAGGGCTAGGGTTAGAGATCCGGTTAGGGTTACGATTGGACCTAGGGTTAGGGTTATGTTGAGGGCTAGGGTTAGAGATCCGGTTAGGGTTACGATTGGACCTAGGGTTAGGGTTATGTTGAGGGCTAGGGTTAGAGATCCGTTTAGGGTTACGATTGGACCTAGGGTTAGGGTTATGTTGAGCGCTAGGGTTAGAGATCCGGTTAGGGTTACGATTGGACCTAGGGTTAGGGTTATGTTGAGGGCTAGGGTTAGAGATGCGGTTAGGGTTACGATTGGACCTAGGCTTAGGGTTATGTTGAGGGCTAGGGTTAGAGATCCGGTTAGGGTTACGATTGGACCTAGGGTTAGGGTTATGTTTAGGGCTAGGGTTAGAGATCCGGTTAGGGTTACGATTGGACCTAGGGTTAGGGGTATGTTGAGGGCTAGGGTTAGAGATCCGGTTAGGGTCGCGATTGGACCTAGGTTTAGGGTTATGTTGAGGGCTAGGTTTAGAGATCCGGTTAGGGTCGCGATTGGACCTAGGGTTAGGGTTATGTTGAGGGCTAGGGTTAGAGATCTGGTTAGGGTTAAGATTGGACCTAGGGTTAGGGTTATGTTGAGGGCTAGGGTTAGAGATCCGGTTAGGGTTACGATTGGACCTAGGGTTAGGGTTATGTTGAGGGCTAGGGTTAGAGATCCGGTTAGGGTTACGATTGGACCTAGGGTTAGGGTTATGTTGAGGGCTAGGGTTAGAGACCCGGTTAGGGTTACGATTGGACCTAGGGTTAGGGTTATGTTGAGGGCTATGGTTAGATATCCGGTTAGGGTTACGATTGGACCCAGGGTTAGGGTTATGTTGAGGGCTAGGGTTAGAGATCCGGTTAGGGTTACGATTGGACCTAGGGTTAGGGTTATGTTGAGGGCTAGGGTTAGAGATCCGGTTAGGGTTAGGATTGGACCTAGGGTTAGGGTTATGTTGAGGGCTAGGGTTAGAGATCCGGTTAGGGTTACGATTGGACCTAGGGTTAGGGTTATGTTGAGGGCTAGGGTTAGAGATCCGGTTAGGGTTACGATTGGACCTAGGGTTAGGGTTATGTTGAGGGCTAGGGTTAGAGATCCGGTTAGGGTTACGATTGGACCTAGGGTTAGGGTTATGTTGAGGGCTAGGGTTAGAGATCCGGTTAGGGTTACGATTGGACCTAGGGTTAGGGTTATGTTGAGGGCTAGGGTTAGAGATCCGGTTAGGGTTACGATTGGACCTAGGGTTAGGGTTATGTTTTGGGCTAGGGTTAGAGATCCGGTTAGGGTTACGATTGGACCTAGGGTTAGGGTTATGTTGAGGGCTAGGGTTAGAGATCCGGTTAGGGTTACGATTGGACCTAGGGTTAGGGTTATGTTGAGGGCTAGGGTTAGAGATCCGGTTAGGGTTACGATTGGACCTAGGGTTAGGGTTATGTTGAGGGCTAGGGTTAGAGACCCGGTTAGGGTTACGATTGGACCTAGGGTTAGGGTTATGTTGAGGGCTATGGTTAGATATCCGGTTAGGGTTACGATTGGACCCAGGGTTAGGGTTATGATGAGGGCTAGGGTTAGAGATCCGGTTAGGGTTACGATTGGACCTAGGGTTAGGGTTATGTTGAGGGCTAGGGTTAGAGATCCGGTTAGGGTTACGATTGGACCTAGGGTTAGGGTTATGTTGAGGGCTAGGGTTAGAGATCCGGTTAGGGTTACGATTGGACCTAGGGTTAGGGTTATGTTGAGGGCTAGGGTTAGAGATCCGGTTAGGGTTACGATTGGACCTAGGGTTAGGGTTATGTTGAGCGCTAGGGTTAGAGATCCGGTTAGGGTTACGATTGGACCTAGGGTTAGGGTTATGTTGAGGGCTAGGGTTAGAGATGCGGTTAGGGTTACGATTGGACCTAGGCTTAGGGTTATGTTGAGGGCTAGGGTTAGAGATCCGGTTAGGGTTACGATTGGACCTAGGGTTAGGGTTATGTTTAGGGCTAGGGTTAGAGATCCGGTTAGGGTTACGATTGGACCTAGGGTTAGGGTTATGTTGAGGGCTAGGGTTAGAGATCCGGTTAGGGTCGCGATTGGACCTAGGTTTAGGGTTATGTTGAGGGCTAGGTTTAGAGATCCGGTTAGGGTCGCGATTGGACCTAGGGTTAGGGTTATGTTGAGGGCTAGGGTTAGAGATCTGGTTAGGGTTAAGATTGGACCTAGGGTTAGGGTTATGTTGAGGGCTAGGGTTAGAGATCCGGTTAGGGTTACGATTGGACCTAGGGTTAGGGTTATGTTGAGGGCTAGGGTTAGAGATCCGGTTAGGGTTACGATTGGACCTAGGGTTAGGGTTATGTTGAGGGCTAGGGTTAGAGACCCGGTTAGGGTTACGATTGGACCTAGGGTTAGGGTTATGTTGAGGGCTATGGTTAGATATCCGGTTAGGGTTACGATTGGACCCAGGGTTAGGGTTATGTTGAGGGCTAGGGTTAGAGATCCGGTTAGGGTTACGATTGGACCTAGGGTTAGGGTTATGTTGAGGGCTAGGGTTAGAGATCCGGTTAGGGTTACGATTGGACCTAGGGTTAGGGTTATGTTGAGGGCTAGGGTTAGAGATCCGGTTAGGGTTACGATTGGACCTAGGGTTAGGGTTATGTTGAGGGCTAGGGTTAGAGATCCGGTTAGGGTTACGATTGGACCTAGGGTTAGGGTTATGTTGAGGGCTAGGGTTAGAGATCCGGTTAGGGTTACGATTGGACCTAGGGTTAGGGTTATGTTGAGGGCTAGGGTTAGAGATCCGGTTAGGGTTACAATTGGACCTAGGGTTAGGGTTATGTTGAGGGCTAGGGTTAGAGACCCGGTTAGGGTTACGATTGGACCTAGGGTTAGGGTTATGTTGAGGGCTAGGGTTAGAGATCCGGTTAGGGTTACGATTGGACCTAGGGTTAGGGTTATGTTGAGGGCTAGGGTTAGAGATCCGGTTAGGGTTACGATTGGACCTAGGGTTAGGGTTATGTTGAGGGCTAGGGTTAGAGATCCGTTTAGGGTTACGATTGGACCTAGGGTTAGGGTTATGTTGAGGGCTAGGGTTAGAGATCCGGTTAGGGTTACGATTGGACCTAGGGTTAGGGTTATGTTTTGGGCTAGGGTTAGAGATCCGGTTAGGGTTACGATTGGACCTAGGGTTAGGGTTATGTTGAGGGCTAGGGTTAGAGATCCGGTTAGGGTTACGATTGGACCTAGGGTTAGGGTTATGTTGAGGGCTAGGGTTAGAGATCCGGTTAGGGTTACGATTGGACCTAGGGTTAGGGTTATGTTGAGGGCTAGGGTTAGAGATCCGGTTAGGGTTACGATTGGACCTAGGGTTAGGGTTATGTTGAGCGCTAGGGTTAGAGATCCGGTTAGGGTTACGATTGGACCTAGGGTTAGGGTTATGTTGAGGGCTAGGGTTAGAGATGCGGTTAGGGTTACGATTGGACCTAGGCTTAGGGTTATGTTGAGGGCTAGGGTTAGAGATCCGGTTAGGGTTACGATTGGACCTAGGGTTAGGGTTATGTTTAGGGCTAGGGTTAGAGATCCGGTTAGGGTTACGATTGGACCTAGGGTTAGGGTTATGTTGAGGGCTAGGGTTAGAGATCCGGTTAGGGTCGCGATTGGACCTAGGTTTAGGGTTATGTTGAGGGCTAGGTTTAGAGATCCGGTTAGGGTCGCGATTGGACCTAGGGTTAGGGTTATGTTGAGGGCTAGGGTTAGAGATCTGGTTAGGGTTAAGATTGGACCTAGGGTTAGGGTTATGTTGAGGGCTAGGGTTAGAGATCCGGTTAGGGTTACGATTGGACCTAGGGTTAGGGTTATGTTGAGGGCTAGGGTTAGAGATCCGGTTAGGGTTACGATTGGACCTAGGGTTAGGGTTATGTTGAGGGCTAGGGTTAGGGATCCGGTTAGAGTTACGATTGGACCTAGGGTTAGGGTTATGTTGAGGGCTAGGGTTAGAGATCCGGTTAGGGTCGCGATTGGACCTAGGGTTAGGGTTATGTTGAGGGCTAGGGTTAGAGATCCGGTTAGGGTTACGATAGGACCTAGGGTTAGGGTTATGTTGAGGGCTAGGGTTAGAGATCCGGTTAGGGTTACGATTGGACCTTGGTTAGGGTTATGTTGAGGGCTAGGGTTAGAGATCCGGTTAGGGTTACGATTGGACCTAGGGTTAGGGTTATGTTGAGGGCTAGGGTTAGAGACCCGGTTAGGGTTACGATTGGACCCAGGGTTAGGGTTATGTTGAGGGCTAGGGTTAGGGTTAGGGTTAGGGTTAGGATTGGACCTAGGGTTAGGGTTATGTTGAGGGCTAGGGTTAGAGATCCGGTTAGGGTCGCGATTGGACCTAGGTTTAGGGTTATGTTGAGGGCTAGGTTTAGAGATCCGGTTAGGGTCGCGATTGGACCTAGGGTTAGGGTTATGTTGAGGGCTAGGGTTAGAGATCTGGTTAGGGTTAAGATTGGACCTAGGGTTAGGGTTATGTTGAGGGCTAGGGTTAGAGATCCGGTTAGGGTTACGATTGGACCTAGGGTTAGGGTTATGTTGAGGGCTAGGGTTAGAGATCCGGTTAGGGTTACGATTGGACCTAGGGTTAGGGTTATGTTGAGGGCTAGGGTTAGAGATCCGGTTAGAGTTACGATTGGACCTAGGGTTAGGGTTATGTTGAGGGCTAGGGTTAGAGATCCGGTTAGGGTCGCGATTGGACCTAGGGTTAGGGTTATGTTGAGGGCTAGGGTTAGAGATCCGGTTAGGGTTACGATAGGACCTAGGGTTAGGGTTATGTTGAGGGCTAGGGTTAGAGATCCGGTTAGGGTTACGATTGGACCTTGGTTAGGGTTATGTTGAGGGCTAGGGTTAGAGATCCGGTTAGGGTTACGATTGGACCTAGGGTTAGGGTTATGTTGAGGGCTAGGGTTAGAGATCCGGTTAGGGTTACGATTGGACCTAGGGTTAGGGTTATGTTTTGGGCTAGGGTTAGAGATCCGGTTAGGGTTACGATTGGACCTAGGGTTAGGGTTATGTTGAGGCCTAGGGTTAGAGATCCGGTTAGGGTTACGATTGGACCTAGGGTTAGGGTTATGTTGAGGGCTAGGGTTAGAGATCCGGTTAGGGTTACGATTGGACCTAGGGTTAGGGTTATGTTGAGGGCTAGGGTTAGAGATCCGGTTAGGGTTACGATTGGACCTAGGGTTAGGGTTATGTTGAGGGCTAGGGTTAGAGATCCGGTTAGGGTTACGATTGGACCTAGGGTTAGGGTTATGTTGAGGGCTAGGGTTAGAGATCCGGTTAGGGTTACGATTGGACCTAGGGTTAGGGTTATGTTGAGCGCTAGGGTTAGAGATCCGGTTAGGGTTACGATTGGACCTAGGGTTAGGGTTATGTTGAGGGCTAGGGTTAGAGATGCGGTTAGGGTTACGATTGGACCTAGGCTTAGGGTTATGTTGAGGGCTAGGGTTAGAGATCCGGTTAGGGTTACGATTGGACCTAGGGTTAGGGTTATGTTTAGGGCTAGGGTTAGAGATCCGGTTAGGGTTACGATTGGACCTAGGGTTAGGGTTATGTTGAGGGCTAGGGTTAGAGATCCGGTTAGGGTCGCGATTGGACCTAGGTTTAGGGTTATGTTGAGGGCTAGGTTTAGAGATCCGGTTAGGGTCGCGATTGGACCTAGGGTTAGGGTTATGTTGAGGGCTAGGGTTAGAGATCTGGTTAGGGTTAAGATTGGACCTAGGGTTAGGGTTATGTTGAGGGCTAGGGTTAGAGATCCGGTTAGGGTTACGATTGGACCTAGGGTTAGGGTTATGTTGAGGGCTAGGGTTAGAGATCCGGTTAGGGTTACGATTGGACCTAGGGTTAGGGTTATGTTGAGGGCTAGGGTTAGGGATCCGGTTAGAGTTACGATTGGACCTAGGGTTAGGGTTATGTTGAGGGCTAGGGTTAGAGATCCGGTTAGGGTCGCGATTGGACCTAGGGTTAGGGTTATGTTGAGGGCTAGGGTTAGAGATCCGGTTAGGGTTACGATAGGACCTAGGGTTAGGGTTATGTTGAGGGCTAGGGTTAGAGATCCGGTTAGGGTTACGATTGGACCTTGGTTAGGGTTATGTTGAGGGCTAGGGTTAGAGATCCGGTTAGGGTTACGATTGGACCTAGGGTTAGGGTTATGTTGAGGGCTAGGGTTAGAGACCCGGTTAGGGTTACGATTGGACCCAGGGTTAGGGTTATGTTGAGGGCTAGGGTTAGGGTTAGGGTTAGGGTTAGGATTGGACCTAGGGTTAGGGTTATGTTGAGGGCTAGGGTTAGAGATCCGGTTAGGGTCGCGATTGGACCTAGGTTTAGGGTTATGTTGAGGGCTAGGTTTAGAGATCCGGTTAGGGTCGCGATTGGACCTAGGGTTAGGGTTATGTTGAGGGCTAGGGTTAGAGATCTGGTTAGGGTTAAGATTGGACCTAGGGTTAGGGTTATGTTGAGGGCTAGGGTTAGAGATCCGGTTAGGGTTACGATTGGACCTAGGGTTAGGGTTATGTTGAGGGCTAGGGTTAGAGATCCGGTTAGGGTTACGATTGGACCTAGGGTTAGGGTTATGTTGAGGGCTAGGGTTAGAGATCCGGTTAGAGTTACGATTGGACCTAGGGTTAGGGTTATGTTGAGGGCTAGGGTTAGAGATCCGGTTAGGGTCGCGATTGGACCTAGGGTTAGGGTTATGTTGAGGGCTAGGGTTAGAGATCCGGTTAGGGTTACGATAGGACCTAGGGTTAGGGTTATGTTGAGGGCTAGGGTTAGAGATCCGGTTAGGGTTACGATTGGACCTTGGTTAGGGTTATGTTGAGGGCTAGGGTTAGAGATCCGGTTAGGGTTACGATTGGACCTAGGGTTAGGGTTATGTTGAGGGCTAGGGTTAGAGATCCGGTTAGGGTTACGATTGGACCTAGGGTTAGGGTTATGTTTTGGGCTAGGGTTAGAGATCCGGTTAGGGTTACGATTGGACCTAGGGTTAGGGTTATGTTGAGGCCTAGGGTTAGAGATCCGGTTAGGGTTACGATTGGACCTAGGGTTAGGGTTATGTTGAGGGCTAGGGTTAGAGATCCGGTTAGGGTTACGATTGGACCTAGGGTTAGGGTTATGTTGAGGGCTAGGGTTAGAGATCCGGTTAGGGTTACGATTGGACCTAGGGTTAGGGTTATGTTTTGGGCTAGGGTTAGAGATCCGGTTAGGGTTACGATTGGACCTAGGGTTAGGGTTATGTTGAGGGCTAGGGTTAGAGATCCGGTTAGGGTTACGATTGGACCTAGGGTTAGGGTTATGTTGAGGGCTAGGGTTAGAGATCCGGTTAGGGTTACGATTGGACCTAGGGTTAGGGTTATGTTGAGGGCTAGGGTTAGAGACCCGGTTAGGGTTACGATTGGACCTAGGGTTAGGGTTATGTTGAGGGCTAGGGTTAGAGATCCGGTTAGGGTTACGATTGGACCTAGGGTTAGGGTTATGTTGAGGGCTAGGGTTAGAGACCCGGTTAGGGTTACGATTGGACCTAGGGTTAGGATTATGTTGAGGGCTATGGTTAGAGATCCGGTTAGGGTTACAATTGGACCTAGGGTTAGGGTTATGTTGAGAGCTAGGGTTAGAGATCCGGTTAGGGTTACGATTGGACCTAGGGTTAGGTTTATGTTGAGGGCTAGGGTTAGAGATCCGGTTAGGGTTACGATTGGACCTAGGGTTAGGGTTATGTTGAGGGCTAGGGTTAGAGATCCGGTTAGGTTTACGATTGGACCTAGGGTTAGGGTTATGTTGAGCGCTAGGGTTAGAGATCCGGTTAGGGTTACGATTGGACCTAGGGTTAATGTTATGTTGAGGGCTAGGGTTAGAGATCCGGTTAGGGTTACAATTGGACCTAGGGTTAGGGTTATGTTGAGAGCTAGGGTTAGAGATCCGGTTAGGGTTACGATTGGACCTAGGGTTAGGGTTATGTTGAGGGCTAGGGTTAGAGATCCGGTTAGGGTCGCGATTGGACCTAGGGTTAGGGTTATGTTGAGGGCTAGGGTTAGAGATGCGGTTAGGGTCGCGATTGGACCTAGGGTTAGGGTTATGTTGAGGGCTAGGGTTAGAGATAGGTTTGGGTTACGATTGGACCTAGGGTTAGGGTTATGTTGAGGGCTAGGGTTAGAGATCCGGTTAGGGTTACGATTGGACCTAGGGTTAATGTTATGTTGAGGGCTAGGGTTAGAGATCCGGTTAGGGTTACAATTGGACCTAGGGTTAGGGTTATGTTGAGAGCTAGGGTTAGAGACCCGGTTAGGGTTACGATTGGACCTAGGGTTAGGGTTATGTTGAGGGCTAGGGTTAGAGATCCGGTTAGGGTTACGATTGGACCTAGGGTTAGGGTTATGTTGAGGGCTAGGATTAGAGATCCGGTTAGGGTTACGATTGGACCTAGGGTTAGGGTTATGTTGAGGGCTAGGGTTAGAGATCCGGTTAGGGTTACGATTGGACCTAGGGTTAGGGTTATGTTGAGGGCTAGGGTTAGAGATCCGGTTAGGGTTACGATTGGACCTAGGGTTAGGGTTATGTTGAGGGCTAGGGTTAGAGATCCGGTTAGGGTCGCGATTGGACCTAGGGTTAGGGTTATGTTGAGGGCTAGGGTTTGAGATCCGGTTAGGGTTACGATAGGACCTACGGTTAGGGTTATGTTGAGGGCTAGGGTTAGAGATCCGGTTAGGGTTACGATTGGACCTTGGTTAGGGTTATGTTGAGGGCTAGGGTTAGAGATCCGGTTAGGGTTACGATTGGACCTAGGGTTAGGGTTATGTTGAGGGCTAGGGTTAGAGATCCGGTTAGGGTTACGATTGGACCTAGGGTTAGGGTTATGTTGAGGGCTAGGGTTAGAGATCCGGTTAGGGTTACGATTGGACCTAGGGTTAGGGTTATGTTGAGGGCTAGGGTTAGAGACCCGGTTAGGGTTACGATTGGACCTAGGGTTAGGGTTATGTTGAGGGCTAGGGTTAGAGATCCGGTTAGGGTTACGATTGGACCTAGGGTTAGGGTTATGTTTTGGGCTAGGGTTAGAGATCCGGTTAGGGTTACGATTGGACCTAGGGTTAGGGTTATGTTGAGGGCTAGGGTTAGAGATCCGGTTAGGGTTACGATTGGACCTAGGGTTAGGGTTATGTTGAGGGCTAGGGTTAGAGATCCGGTTAGGGTTACGATTGGACCTAGGGTTAGGGTTATGTTGAGGGCTAGGGTTAGAGACCCGGTTAGGGTTACGATTGGACCTAGGGTTAGGGTTATGTTGAGGGCTATGGTTAGATATCCGGTTAGGGTTACGATTGGACCCAGGGTTAGGGTTATGTTGAGGGCTAGGGTTAGAGATCCGGTTAGGGTTACGATTGGACCTAGGGTTAGGGTTATGTTGAGGGCGAGGGTTAGAGATCCGGTTAGGGTTACGATTGGACCTAGGGTTAGGGTTATGTTGAGGGCTAGGGTTAGAGATCCGGTTAGGGTTACGATTGGACCTAGGGTTAGGGTTATGTTGAGGGCTAGGGTTAGAGATCCGGTTAGGGTTACGATTGGACCTAGGGTTAGGGTTATGTTGAGCGCTAGGGTTAGAGATCCGGTTAGGGTTACGATTGGACCTAGGGTTAGGGTTATGTTGAGGGCTAGGGTTAGAGATGCGGTTAGGGTTACGATTGGACCTAGGGTTAGGGTTATGTTGAGGGCTAGGGTTAGAGATCCGGTTAGGGTTACGATTGGACCTAGGGTTAGGGTTATGTTTAGGGCTAGGGTTAGAGATCCGGTTAGGGTTACGATTGGACCTAGGGTTAGGGTTATGTTGAGGGCTAGGGTTAGAGATCCGGTTAGGGTCGCGATTGGACCTAGGTTTAGGGTTATGTTGAGGGCTAGGTTTAGAGATCCGGTTAGGGTCGCGATTGGACCTAGGGTTAGGGTTATGTTGAGGGCTAGGGTTAGAGATCCGGTTAGGGTTACGATAGGACCTACGGTTAGGGTTATGTTGAGGGCTAGGGTTAGAGATCCGGTTAGGGTTACGATTGGACCTTGGTTAGGGTTATGTTGAGGGCTAGGGTTAGAGATCCGGTTAGGGTTACTATTGGACCTAGGGTTAGGGTTATGTTGAGGGCTAGGGTTAGAGATCCGGTTAGGGTTACGATTGGACCTAGGGTTAGGGTTATGTTGAGGGCTAGGGTTAGAGATCCGGTTAGGGTTACGATTGGACCTAGGGTTAGGGTTATGTTGAGGGCTAGGGTTAGAGACCCGGTTAGGGTTACGATTGGACCTAGGGTTAGGGTTATGTTGAGGGCTAGGGTTAGAGATCCGGTTAGGGTTACGATTGGACCTAGGGTTAGGGTTATGTTTTGGGCTAGGGTTAGAGATCCGGTTAGGGTTACGATTGGACCTAGGGTTAGGGTTATGTTGAGGGCTAGGGTTAGAGATCCGGTTAGGGTTACGATTGGACCTAGGGTTAGGGTTATGTTGAGGGCTAGGGTTAGAGATCCGGTTAGGGTTACGATTGGACCTAGGGTTAGGGTTATGTTGAGGGCCAAGGTTAGAGACCCGGTTAGGGTTACGATTGGACCTAGGGTTAGGGTTATGTTGAGGGCTATGGTTAGATATCCGGTTAGGGTTACGATTGGACCCAGGGTTAGGGTTATGTTGAGGGCTAGGGTTAGAGATCCGGTTAGGGTTACGATTGGACCTAGGGTTAGGGTTATGTTGAGGGCTAGGGTTAGAGATCCGGTTAGGGTTACGATTGGACCTAGGGTTAGGGTTATGTTGAGGGCTAGGGTTAGAGATCCGGTTAGGGTTACGATTGGACCTAGGGTTAGGGTTATGTTGAGGGCTAGGGTTAGAGATCCGGTTAGGGTTACGATTGGACCTAGGGTTAGGGTTATGTTGAGGGCTAGGGTTAGAGACCCGGTTAGGGTTACGATTGGACCTAGGGTTAGGGTTATGTTGAGGGCTAGGGTTAGAGATCCGGTTAGGGTTACGATTGGACCTAGGGTTAGGGTTATGTTGAGGGCTAGGGTTAGAGATCCGGTTAGGGTTACGATTTGACCTAGGGTTAGGTTTATGTTGAGGGCTAGGGTTAGAGATCCGGTTAGGGTTACGATTGGACCTAGGGTTAGGGTTATGTTGAGGGCTAGGGTTAGAGATCCGGTTAGGGTTACGATTGGACCTAGGGTTAGGGTTATGTTGAGGGCTAGGGTTAGAGATCCGGTTAGGGTTACGATTGGACCTAGGGTTAGGGTTATGTTGAGCGCTAGGGTTAGAGATCCGGTTAGGGTTACGATTGGACCTAGGGTTAGGGTTATGTTGAGGGCTAGGGTTAGAGATGCGGTTAGGGTTACGATTGGACCTAGGGTTAGGGTTATGTTGAGGGCTAGGGTTAGAGATCCGGTTAGGGTTACGATTGGACCTAGGGTTAGGGTTATGTTTAGGGCTAGGGTTAGAGATCCGGTTAGGGTTACGATTGGACCTAGGGTTAGGGTTATGTTGAGGGCTAGGGTTAGAGATCCGGTTAGGGTCGCGATTGGACCTAGGGTTAGGGTTATGTTGAGGGCTAGGGTTAGAGATAGGTTTGGGTTACGATTGGACCTAGGGTTAGGGTTATGTTGAGGGCTAGGGTTAGAGATCCGGTTAGGGTTACGATTGGACCTAGGGTTAATGTTATGTTGAGGGCTAGGGTTAGAGATCCGGTTAGGGTTACAATTGGACCTAGGGTTAGGGTTATGTTGAGAGCTAGGGTTAGAGACCCGGTTAGGGTTACGATTGGACCTAGGGTTAGGGTTATGTTGAGGGCTAGGGTTAGAGATCCGGTTAGGGTTACGATTGGACCCAGGGTTAGGGTTATGTTGAGGGCTAGGGTTAGAGATCCGGTTAGGGTTACGATTGGACCTAGGGTTAGGGTTATGTTGAGGGCTAGGGTTAGAGATCCGGTTAGGGTTACGATTGGACCTAGGGTTAGGGTTATGTTGAGGGCTAGGGTTAGAGATCCGGTTAGGGTTACGATTGGACCTAGGGTTAGGGTTATGTTGAGGGCTAGGGTTAGAGATCCGGTTAGGGTTACGATTGGACCTAGGGTTAGGGTTATGTTGAGCGCTAGGGTTAGAGATCCGGTTAGGGTTACGATTGGACCTAGGGTTAGGGTTATGTTGAGGGCTAAGGTTAGAGATGCGGTTAGGGTTACGATTGGACCTAGGGTTAGGGTTATGTTGAGGGCTAGGGTTAGAGATCCGGTTAGGGTTACGATTGGACCTAGGGTTAGGGTTATGTTTAGGGCTAGGGTTAGAGATCCGGTTAGGGTTACGATTGGACCTAGGGTTAGGGTTATGTTGAGGGCTAGGGTTAGAGATCCGGTTAGGGTCGCGATTGGACCTAGGTTTAGGGTTATGTTGAGGGCTAGGTTTAGAGATCCGGTTAGGGTCGCGATTGGACCTAGGGTTAGGGTTATGTTGAGGGCTAGGGTTAGAGATCTGGTTAGGGTTAAGATTGGACCTAGGGTTAGGGTTATGTTGAGGGCTAGGGTTAGAGATCCGGTTAGGGTTACGATTGGACCTTGGTTAGGGTTATGTTGAGGGCTAGGGTTAGAGATCCGGTTAGGGTTACGAATGGACCTAGGGTTAGGGTTATGTTGAGGGCTAGGGTTAGAGATCCGGTTAGGGTTACGATTGGACCTAGGGTTAGGGTTATGTTGAGGGCTAGGGTTAGAGATCCGGTTAGGGTTACGATTGGACCTAGGGTTAGGGTTATGTTGAGGGCTAGGGTTAGAGACCCGGTTAGGGTTACGATTGGACCTAGGGTTAGGGTTATGTTGAGGGCTAGGGTTAGAGATCCGGTTAGGGTTACGATTGGACCTAGGGTTAGGGTTATGTTTTGGGCTAGGGTTAGAGATCCGGTTAGGGTTACGATTGGACCTAGGGTTAGGGTTATGTTGAGGGCTAGGGTTAGAGATCCGTTTAGGGTTACGATTGGACCTAGGGTTAGGGTTATGTTGAGGGCTAGGGTTAGAGATCCGGTTAGGGTTACGATTGGACCTAGGGTTAGGGTTATGTTGAGGGCTAGGGTTAGAGACCCGGTTAGGGTTACGATTGGACCTAGGGTTAGGGTTATGTTGAGGGCTATGGTTAGATATCCGGTTAGGGTTACGATTGGACCTAGGGTTAGGGTTATGTTGAGGGCTAGGGTTAGAGATCCGGTTAGGGTTACGATTGGACCTAGGGTTAATGTTATGTTGAGGGCTAGGGTTAGAGATCCGGTTAGGGTTACAATTGGACCTAGGGTTAGGGTTATGTTGAGAGCTAGGGTTAGAGACCCGGTTAGGGTTACGATTGGACCTAGGGTTAGGGTTATGTTGAGGGCTAGGGTTAGAGATCCGGTTAGGGTTACGATTGGACCTAGGGTTAGGGTTATGTTTTGGGCTAGGGTTAGAGATCCGGTTAGGGTTACGATTGGACCTAGGGTTAGGGTTATGTTTAGGGCTAGGGTTAGAGATCCGGTTAGGGTTACGATTGGACCTAGGGTTAGGGTTATGTTGAGGGCTAGGGTTAGAGATCCGGTTAGGGTCGCGATTGGACCTAGGTTTAGGGTTATGTTGAGGGCTAGGTTTAGAGATCCGGTTAGGGTCGCGATTGGACCTAGGGTTAGGGTTATGTTGAGGGCTAGGGTTAGAGATCTGGTTAGGGTTAAGATTGGACCTAGGGTTAGGGTTATGTTGAGGGCTAGGGTTAGAGATCCGGTTAGGGTTACGATTGGACCTTGGTTAGGGTTATGTTGAGGGCTAGGGTTAGAGATCCGGTTAGGGTTACGAATGGACCTAGGGTTAGGGTTATGTTGAGGGCTAGGGTTAGAGATCCGGTTAGGGTTACGATTGGACCTAGGGTTAGGGTTATGTTGAGGGCTAGGGTTAGAGATCCGGTTAGGGTTACGATTGGACCTAGGGTTAGGGTTATGTTGAGGGCTAGGGTTAGAGACCCGGTTAGGGTTACGATTGGACCTAGGGTTAGGGTTATGTTGAGGGCTAGGGTTAGAGATCCGGTTAGGGTTACGATTGGACCTAGGGTTAGGGTTATGTTTTGGGCTAGGGTTAGAGATCCGGTTAGGGTTACGATTGGACCTAGGGTTAGGGTTATGTTGAGGGCTAGGGTTAGAGATCCGTTTAGGGTTACGATTGGACCTAGGGTTAGGGTTATGTTGAGGGCTAGGGTTAGAGATCCGGTTAGGGTTACGATTGGACCTAGGGTTAGGGTTATGTTGAGGGCTAGGGTTAGAGACCCGGTTAGGGTTACGATTGGACCTAGGGTTAGGGTTATGTTGAGGGCTATGGTTAGATATCCGGTTAGGGTTACGATTGGACCTAGGGTTAGGGTTATGTTGAGGGCTAGGGTTAGAGATCCGGTTAGGGTTACGATTGGACCTAGGGTTAATGTTATGTTGAGGGCTAGGGTTAGAGATCCGGTTAGGGTTACAATTGGACCTAGGGTTAGGGTTATGTTGAGAGCTAGGGTTAGAGACCCGGTTAGGGTTACGATTGGACCTAGGGTTAGGGTTATGTTGAGGGCTAGGGTTAGAGATCCGGTTAGGGTTACGATTGGACCTAGGGTTAGGGTTATGTTTTGGGCTAGGGTTAGAGATCCGGTTAGGGTTACGATTGGACCTAGGGTTAGGGTTATGTTGAGGGCTAGGGTTAGAGATCCGGTTAGGGTTACGATTGGACCTAGGGTTAGGGTTATGTTGAGGGCTAGGGTTAGAGATCCGGTTAGGGTTACGATTGGACCTAGGGTTAGGGTTATGTTGAGGGCTAGGGTTAGAGATCCGGTTAGGGTCGCGATTGGACCTAGGGTTAGGGTTATGTTGAGGGCTAGGGTTAGAGATCCGGTTAGGGTTACGATAGGACCTACGGTTAGGGTTATGTTGAGGGCTAGGGTTAGAGATCCGGTTAGGGTTACGATTGGACCTTGGTTAGGGTTATGTTGAGGGCTAGGGTTAGAGATCCGGATAGGGTTACGATTGGACCTAGGGTTAGGGTTATGTTGAGGGCTAGGGTTAGAGATCCGGTTAAGGTTACGATTGGACCTAGGGTTAGGGTTATGTTGAGGGCTAGGGTTAGAGATCCGGTTAGGGTTACGATTGGACCTAGGGTTAGGGTTATGTTGAGGGCTAGGGTTAGAGACCCGGTTAGGGTTACGATTGGACCTAGGGTTAGGGTCATGTTGAGGGCTAGGGTTAGAGATCCGGTTAGGGTTACGATTGGACCTAGGGTTAGGGTTATGTTTTGGGCTAGGGTTAGAGATCCGGTTAGGGTTACGATTGGACCTAGGGTTAGGGTTATTTTGAGGGCTAGGGTTAGAGATCCGGTTAGGGTTACGATTGGACCTAGGGTTAGGGTTATGTTGAGGGCTAGGGTTAGAGATCCGGTTAGGGTTACGATTGGACCTAGGGTTAGGGTTATGTTGAGGGCTAGGGTTAGAGACCCGGTTAGGGTTACGATTGGACCTAGGGTTAGGGTTATGTTGAGGGCTATGGTTAGATATCCGGTTAGGGTTACGATTGGACCCAGGGTTAGGGTTATGTTGAGGGCTAGGGTTAGAGATCCGGTTAGGGTTACGATTGGACCTAGGGTTAGGGTTATGTTGAGGGCTAGGGTTAGAGATCCGGTTAGGGTTACGATTGGACCTAGGGTTAGGGTTATGTTGAGGGCTAGGGTTAGAGATCCGGTTAGGGTTACGATTGGACCGAGGGTTAGGGTTATGTTGAGGGCTAGGGTTAGAGATCCGGTTAGGGTTACGATTGGACCTAGGGTTAGGGTTATGTTGAGCGCTAGGTTTAGAGATCCGGTTAGGGTTACGATTGGACCTAGGGTTAGGGTTATGTTGAGGGCTAGGGTTAGAGATGCGGTTAGGGTTACGATTGGACCTAGGGTTAGGGTTATGTTGAGGGCTAGGGTTAGAGATCCGGTTAGGGTTACGATTGGACCTAGGGTTAGGGTTATGTTGAGGGCTAGGGTTAGAGATCCGGTTAGGGTTAGGATTGGACCTAGGGTTAGGGTTATGTTGAGGGCTAGGGTTAGAGATCCGGTTAGGGTTACGATTGGACCTAGCGTTAGGGTTATGTTGAGCGCTAGGGTTAGAGATCCGGTTAGGGTTACGATTGGACCTAGGGTTAGGGTTATGTTGAGGGCTAGGGTTAGAGATCCGGTTAGGGTTACGATTGGACCTAGGGTTAGGGTTATGTTGAGGGCTAGGGTTAGAGATCCGGTTAGGGTTACGATTGGACCTAGGGTTAGGGTTATGTTGAGGGCTAGGGTTAGAGATCCGGTTAGGGTTACGATTGGACCTAGGGTTAGGGTTATGTTGAGGGCTAGGGTTAGAGATCCGGTGAGGGTTACGATTGGACCTAGGGTTAGGGTTATGTTGAGGGCTAGGGTTAGAGATCCGGTTAGGGTTACGATTGGACCTAGGGTTAGGGTTATGTTGAGGGCTAGGGTTAGAGATCCGGTTAGGGTTACGATTGGACCTAGGGTTAGGGTTATGTTGAGGGCTAGGGTTAGAGATCCGGTTAGGGTCGCGATTGGACCTAGGGTTAGGGTTATGTTGAGGGCTAGGGTTAGAGATCCGGTTAGGGTTACGATTGGACCTAGGGTTAGGGTTATGTTGAGGGCTAGGGTTAGAGATGCGGTTAGGGTTACGATTGGACCTAGGGTTAATGTTATGTTGAGGGCTAGGGTTAGAGATCCGGTTAGGGTTACAATTGGACCTAGGGTTAGGGTTATGTTGAGAGCTAGGGTTAGAGATCCGGTTAGGGTTACGATTGGACCTAGGGTTAGGGTTATGTTGAGGGCTAGGGTTAGAGACCCGGTTAGGGTTACGATTGGACCTAGGGTTAGGGTTATGTTGAGGGCTAGGGTTAGAGATCCGGTTAGGGTTACGATTGGACATAGGGTTAGGGTTATGTTGAGGGCTAGGGTTAGGGATCCGGTTAGGGTTACGATTGGACCTAGGGTTAGGGTTATGTTGAGCGCTAGGGTTAGAGATCCGGTTAGGGTTACGATTGGACCTAGGGTTAGGGTTATGTTGAGGGCTAGGGTTAGAGATCCGGTTAGGGTTACGATTGGACCTAGGGTTAGGGTTATGTTGAGGGCTAGGGTTAGAGATCCGGTTAGGGTTACGATTGGACCTAGGGTTAGGGTTATGTTGAGGGCTAGGGTTAGAGATCCGGTTAGGGTTACGATTGGACCTAGGGTTAGGGTTATGTTGAGGGCTAGGGTTAGAGATCCGGTTAGGGTTACGATTGGACCTAGGGTTAGGGTTATGTTGAGGGCTAGGGTTAGAGATCCGGTTAGGGTTACGATTGGACCTAGGGTTAGGGTTATGTTGAGGGCTAGGGTTAGAGATCCCGTTAGCGTTACGATTGGACCTAGGGTTAGGGTTATGTTGAGGGCTACGGTTAGAGATCCCGTTAGGGTTACGATTGGACCTAGGGTTAGGGTTATGTTAGGGCTAGGGTTAGAGATCCGGTTAGGGTCACGATTGGACCTAGGGTTAGGGTTATGTTGAGGGCTAGGGTTAGAGATCCAGTTAGGGTCACGATTGGACCTAGGGTTAGGGTTATGTTGAGGGCTAGGGTTAGAGATCCGGTTAGGGTTACGATTGGACCTAGGGTTAGGGTTATGTTGAGGGCTAGGGTTAGAGATCCGGTTAGGGTCACGATTGGACCTAGGGTTAGGGTTATGTTGAGGGCTAGGGTTAGAGATCCGATTAGGGTCACGATTGGACCTAGGGTTAGGGTTATGTTGAGGGCTAGGGTTAGAGATCCGGTTAGGGTTATGATTGGACCTAGGGTTAGGGTTATGTTGAGGGCTAGGGTTAGAGATCCGGTTAGGGTCACGATTGGACCTAGGGTTAGGGTTATGTTGAGGGCAGGGTTAGAGATCCGGTTAGGGTCACGATTGGACCTAGGGTTAGGGTTATGTTGAGGGCTAGGCAAAGAGATCCGGTTAGGGTCACGATTGGACCTAGGGTTAGGGTTATGTTGAGGGCTAGGGTTAGAGATCCGGTTAGGGTTACGATTGGACCTAGGGTTAGGGTTATGTTGAGGGCTAGGGTTAGAGATCCGGTTAGGGTTACGATTGGACCTAGGGTTAGGGTTATGTTGAGGGCTAGGGTTAGAGATCCGGTTAGGGTCGCGATTGGACCTAGGGTTAGGGTTATGTTGAGGGCTAGGGTTAGAGATCTGGTTAGGGTTACGATTGGACCTAGGGTTAGGGTTATGTTGAGGGCTAGGGTTAGAGATCCGGTTAGGGTTAGGGTTAGGGTTAGGGTTAGGGTTATGTTGAGGGCTAGGGTTAGAGATCCGGTTAGGGTTACGATTGGACCTAGGGTTAGGGTTATGTTGAGGGCTAGGGTTAGAGATCCGTTTAGGGTTGCGATTGGACCTAGGGTTAGGGTTATGTTGAGGGCTAGGGTTAGAGATCCGGTTAGGGTTACGATTGGACCCAGGGTTAGGGTTATGTTGAGGGCTAGGGTTAGAGATCCGGTTAGGGTTACGATTGGACCTAGGGTTAGGGTTATGTTGAGGGCTAGGGTTAGAGATCCGGTTAGGGTTAAGATTGGACCTAGGGTTAGGGTTATGTTGAGCGCTAGGGTTAGAGATCCGGTTAGGGTTACGATTGGACCTAGGGTTAGGGTTATGTTGAGGGCTAGGGTTAGAGATCCGGTTAGGGTTACGATTGGACCTAGGGTTAGGGTTATGTTGAGGGCTAGGGTTAGAGATCCGGTTAGGGTTACGGTTGGACCTAGGGTTAGGGTTATGTTTATGGCTAGGGTTAGAGATCCGGTTAGGGTTACGATTGGACATAGGGTTAGGGTTATGTTGAGGGCTAGGGTTAGAGATCCGGTTAGGGTAGCTTTTGGACCTAGGGTAAGGGTTATGTTGAGGGCTAGGTTTAGAGATCCGGTTAGGGTCGCGATTGGACCTAGGGTTAGGGTTATGTTGAGGGCTAGGGTTAGAGATCTGCTTAGGGTTACGATTGGACCTAGGGTTAGGGTTATGTTGAGGGCTAGGGTTAGAGATCCGGTTAGGGTTACGATTGGACCTAGGGTTAGGGTTATGTTGAGGGCTAGGGTTAGAGATCCGGTTAGGGTTACGATTGGACCTAGGGTTAGGGTTATATTGAGGGCTAGGGTTAGAGATCCGGTTAGGGTTACGATTGGACCTAGGGTTAGGGTTATGTTGAGGGCTAGGGTTAGAGATCCGGTTAGGGTTACGATTGGACCTAGGGTTAGGGTTATGTTGAGGGCTAGGGTTAGAGACCCGGTTAGGGTTACGATTGGAACTAGGGTTAGGGTTATGTTGAGGGCTAGGGTTAGAGATCCGGTTAGGGTTACGATTGGACCTAGGGTTAGGGTTATGTTGAGGGCTAGGGTTAGAGATCCGGTTAGGGTTACGATTGGACCTAGGGTTAGGGTTATGTTGAGGGCTAGGGTTAGAGACCCGGTTAGGGTTACGATTGGAACTAGGGTTAGGGTTATGTTGAGGGCTAGGGTTAGAGATCCGGTTAGGGTTACGATTGGACCTTGGGTTAGGGTTATGTTGAGGGCTAGGGTTAGAGATCCGGTTAGGGTTAGGATTGGACCTAGGGTTAGGGTTATGTTGAGGGCTAGGGTTAGAGATCCGGTTAGGGTTACGATTGGACCTAGGGTTAGGGTTATGTTGAGCGCTAGGGTTAGAGATCCGGTTAGGGTTACAATTGGACCTAGGGTTAGGGTTATGTTGAGGGCTAGGGTTAGAGATCCGGTTAGGGTTACGATTGGACCTAGGGTTAGGGTTATGTTGAGGGCTAGGGTTAGAGATCCGGTTAGGTTTACGATTGGACCTAGGGTTAGGGTTATGTTGAGGGCTAGGGTTAGAGATCCGGTTAGGGTTACGATTGGACCTAGGGTTAGGGTTATGTTGAGGGCTAGGGTTAGAGATCCGGTGAGGGTTACGATTGGACCTAGGGTTAGGGTTATGTTGAGGGCTAGGGTTAGAGATCCGGTTAGGGTTACGATTGGACCTAGGGTTAGGGTTATGTTCAGGGCTAGGGTTAGAGATCCGCTTAGGGTTACGATTGGACCTAGGGTTAGGGTTATGTTGAGGGCTAGGGTTAGAGATCCGGTTAGGGTTACGATTGGACCTAGGGTTAGGGTTATGTTGAGGGCTAGGGTTAGAGATCCGGTTAGGGTTACGATTGGACCTAGGGTTAGGGTTATGTTGAGGGCTAGGGTTAGAGATCCGGTTAGGGCCGCGATTGGACCTAGGGTTAGGGTTATGTTGAGGGCTAGGGTTAGAGATCCGGTTAGGGTTACGATTGGACCTAGGGTTAGGGTTATGTTGAGGGCTAGGGTTAGAGATCCGGTTAGGGTTACGATTGGACCTAGGGTTAATGTTATGTTGAGGGCTAGGGTTAGAGATCCGGTTAGGGTTACGATTGGACCTAGGGTTAGGGTTATGTTGAGGGCTAGGGTTAGAGATCCGGTTAGGGTTACGATTGGACCTAGGGTTAGGGTTATGTTGAGGGCTAGGGTTAGAGACCCGGTTAGGGTTACGATTGGACCTAGGGTTAGGGTTATGTTGAGGGCTAGGGTTAGAGATCCGGTTAGGGTTACGATTGGACCTAGGGTTAGGGTTATGTTGAGGGCTAGGGTTAGAGATCCGGTTAGGGTTAAGATTGGACCTAGGGTTAGGGTTATGTTGAGCGCTAGGGTTAGAGATCCGGTTAGGGTTACGATTGGACCTAGGGTTAGGGTTATGTTGAGGGCTAGGGTTAGAGATCCGGTTAGGGTTACGATTGGACCTAGGGTTAGGGTTATGTTGAGGGCTAGGGTTAGAGATCCGGTTAGGGTTACGGTTGGACCTAGGGTTAGGGTTATGTTTATGGCTAGGGTTAGAGATCCGGTTAGGGTTACGATTGGACATAGGGTTAGGGTTATGTTGAGGGCTAGGGTTAGAGATCCGGTTAGGGTAGCTTTTGGACCTAGGGTAAGGGTTATGTTGAGGGCTAGGTTTAGAGATCCGGTTAGGGTCGCGATTGGACCTAGGGTTAGGGTTATGTTGAGGGCTAGGGTTAGAGATCTGCTTAGGGTTACGATTGGACCTAGGGTTAGGGTTATGTTGAGGGCTAGGGTTAGAGATCCGGTTAGGGTTACGATTGGACCTAGGGTTAGGGTTATGTTGAGGGCTAGGGTTAGAGATCCGGTTAGGGTTACGATTGGACCTAGGGTTAGGGTTATATTGAGGGCTAGGGTTAGAGATCCGGTTAGGGTTACGATTGGACCTAGGGTTAGGGTTATGTTGAGGGCTAGGGTTAGAGATCCGGTTAGGGTTACGATTGGACCTAGGGTTAGGGTTATGTTGAGGGCTAGGGTTAGAGACCCGGTTAGGGTTACGATTGGAACTAGGGTTAGGGTTATGTTGAGGGCTAGGGTTAGAGATCCGGTTAGGGTTACGATTGGACCTAGGGTTAGGGTTATGTTGAGGGCTAGGGTTAGAGATCCGGTTAGGGTTACGATTGGACCTAGGGTTAGGGTTATGTTGAGGGCTAGGGTTAGAGACCCGGTTAGGGTTACGATTGGAACTAGGGTTAGGGTTATGTTGAGGGCTAGGGTTAGAGATCCGGTTAGGGTTACGATTGGACCTTGGGTTAGGGTTATGTTGAGGGCTAGGGTTAGAGATCCGGTTAGGGTTAGGATTGGACCTAGGGTTAGGGTTATGTTGAGGGCTAGGGTTAGAGATCCGGTTAGGGTTACGATTGGACCTAGGGTTAGGGTTATGTTGAGCGCTAGGGTTAGAGATCCGGTTAGGGTTACAATTGGACCTAGGGTTAGGGTTATGTTGAGGGCTAGGGTTAGAGATCCGTGTAGGGTTACGATTGGACCTAGGGTTAGGGTTATGTTGAGGGCTAGGGTTAGAGATCCGGTTAGGTTTACGATTGGACCTAGGGTTAGGGTTATGTTGAGGGCTAGGGTTAGAGATCCGGTTAGGGTTACGATTGGACCTAGGGTTAGGGTTATGTTGAGGGCTAGGGTTAGAGATCCGGTGAGGGTTACGATTGGACCTAGGGTTAGGGTTATGTTGAGGGCTAGGGTTAGAGATCCGGTTAGGGTTACGATTGGACCTAGGGTTAGGGTTATGTTCAGGGCTAGGGTTAGAGATCCGCTTAGGGTTACGATTGGACCTAGGGTTAGGGTTATGTTGAGAGCTAGGGTTAGAGATCCTGTTAGGGTTACGATTGGACCTAGGGTTAGGGTTATGTTGAGGGCTAGGGTTAGAGATCCGGTTAGGGTTACGATTGGACCTAGGGTTAGGGTTATGTTGAGGGCTAGGGTTAGAGATCCGGTTAGGGCCGCGATTGGACCTAGGGTTAGGGTTATGTTGAGGGCTAGGGTTAGAGATCCGGTTAGGGTTACGATTGGACCTAGGGTTAGGGTTATGTTGAGGGCTAGGGTTAGAGATCCGGTTAGGGTTACGATTGGACCTAGGGTTAATGTTATGTTGAGGGCTAGGGTTAGAGATCCGGTTAGGGTTACGATTGGACCTAGGGTTAGGGTTATGTTGAGGGCTAGGGTTAGAGATCCGGTTAGGGTTACGATTGGACCTAGGGTTAGGGTTATGTTGAGGGCTAGGGTTAGAGACCCGGTTAGGGTTACGATTGGACCTAGGGTTAGGGTTATGTTGAGGGCTAGGGTTAGAGATCCGGTTAGGGTTACGATTGGACCTAGGGTTAGGGTTATGTTGAAGGCTAGGGTTAGAGACCCGGTTAGGGTTACGATTGGACCTAGGGTTAGGGTTATGTTGAGGGCTAGGGTTAGAGATCCGGTTGGGGTTACGATTGGACCTAGGGTTAGGGTTATGTTGAGGGCTAGGGTTAGAGATCCGGTTAGAGTTACGATTGGACCTAGGGTTAGGGTTATGTTGAGGGCTAGGGTTAGAGATCCGGTTAGGGTCGCGATTGGACCTAGGGTTAGGGTTATGTTGAGGGCTAGGGTTAGAGATCCGGTTAGGGTTATGATAGGACCTAGGGTTAGGGTTATGTTGAGGGCTAGGGTTAGAGATCCGGTTAGGGTTACGATTGGACCTAGGGTTAGGGTTATGTTGAGGGCTAGGATTAGAGATCCGGTTAGGGTTACGAATGGACCTAGGGTTAGGGTTATGTTGAGGGCTAGGGTTAGAGATCCGGTTAGGGTTACGATTGGACCTAGGGTTAGGGTTATGTTGAGGGCTAGGGTTAGAGACCCGGTTAGGGTTACGATTGGACCTAGGGTTAGGGTTATGTTGAGGGCTAGGGTTAGAGACCCGGTTAGGGTTACGATTGGACCTAGGGTTAGGGTTATGTTGAGGGCTAGGGTTAGAGATCCGGTTAGGGTTACGATTGGACCTAGGGTTAGGGTTATGTTGAGGGCTAGGGTTAGAGAGCCGGTTAGGGTTACGATTGGACCTAGGGTTAGGGTTATGTTGAGGGCTAGGGTTAGAGATCCGGTTAGGGTTACGATTGGAACTAGGGTTAGGGTTATGTTGAGGGCTAGGGTTAGAGATCCGGTTGGGGTTACGATTGTACGTAGGGTTAGGGTTATGTTGAGGGCTAGGGTTAGAGATCCGTTTAGGGTCACGATTGGACCTAGGGTTAGGGTTATGTTGAGGGCTAGGGTTAGAGATCCGGTTAGGGTCACGATTGGACCTAGGGTTAGGGTTATGTTGAGGGCTAGGGTTCGACATCCGGTTAGGGTCACGATTGAACCTAGGGTTAGGGTTATGTTGAGGGCTAGGGTTAGACATCCGGTTAGGGTCACGATTGGACCTAGGGTTAGGGTTATGTTGAGGGCTAGGGTTAGAGATCCGGTTAGGGTTACGATTGGACCTAGGGTTAGGGTTATGTTGAGGGCTAGGGTTAGAGATCCGGTTAGGGTCACGATTGGACCTAGTGTTAGGGTTATGTTGAGGGCTAGGGTTAGAGACCGGTTAGGGTCACGATTGGACCTAGGGTTAGGGTTATGTTGAGGGCTAGGGTTAGAGATCCGGTTAGGGTCACGATTGGACCTAGGGTTAGGGTTATGTTGAGGGCTAGGGTTAGAGATCCGGTTAGGGTGACGATTGGACCTAGGCTTAGGGTTATGTTGAGGGCTAGGGTTAGAGATCCGGTTAGGGTCACGATTGGAACTAGGGTTAGGGTTATGTTGAGGGCTAGGGTTAGAGATCCGGTGAGGGTTACGATTGGACCTAAGGTTAGGGTTCTGTTGAGGGCTAGAGTTAGAGATCCCGTTAGGGTTACGATTGGACCTAGGGTTAGGGTTATGTTGAGGGCTAGGGTTAGAGATCCGGTTAGGGTTACGATTGGACCTAGGGATAGGGTTTTGTTGAGGGCTAGGGTTAGAGATCCGGTTAGGGTTACGATTGGACCTAGGGTTAGGGTTATGTTGAGGGCTAGGGTTAGAGATCCGGTTAGGGTTACGATTGTACCTAGGGTTAGGGTTATGTTGAGGGCTAGGGTTAGAGATCCGGTTAGGGTTACGATTGGAACTAGGGTTAGGGTTATGTTGAGGGCTAGGGTTAGACATGCGCTTGGGGTTACGATTGGACGTAGGGTTAGGGTTATGTTGAGGGCTAGGGTTAGAGATCCGGTTAGGGTCACGATTGGACCTAGGGTTAGGGTTATGTTGAGGGCTAGGGTTAGAGATCCGGTTAGGGTCACGATTGGACCTAGGGTTAGGGTTATATTGAGGGCTAGGGTTCGACATCCGGTTAGGGTCACGATTGAACCTAGGGTTAGGGTTATGTTGAGGGCTAGGGTTAGACATCCGGTTAGGGTCACGATTGGACCTAGGGTTAGGGTTATGTTGAATGCTAGGGTTAGAGATCCGGTTAGGGTCACGATTGGAACTAGGGTTAGGGTTATGTTGAGGGCTAGGGTTAGAGATCCGTTTAGGGTTACGATTGGACCTAGGGTTAGGGTTATGTTGAGGCCTAGGGTTAGAGATCCGGTTAGGGTTACGATTGGAACTAGGGTTAGGGTTATGTTGAGGGCTAGGTTTAGAGATACGGTTGGGGTTACGATTGGACCTAGGGTTAGGGTTATGTTGAGGGCTAGGGTTAGACATCCGGTTAGGGTCACGATTGGACCTAGGGTTAGGGTTATGTTGAGGGCTAGGGTTCGACATCCGGTTAGGGTCACGATTGAACCTAGGGTTAGGGTTATGTTGAGGGCTAGGGTTAGACATCCGGTTAGGGTCACGATTGGACCTAGGGTTAGGGGTATGGTGAGGGCTAGGGTTAGAGATCCGGTTAGGGTTACGATTGGACCTAGGGTTAGGGTTATGTTGAGGGCTAGGGTTAGAGATCCGGTTAGGGTCACGATTGGACCTAGTGTTAGGGTTATGTTGAGGGCTAGGGTTAGAGATCCGGTTAGGGTCACGATTGGACCTAGGGTTAGGGTTATGTTGAGGGCTAGGGTTAGAGATCCGGTTAGGGTCACGATTGGACCTAGGGTTAGGGTTATGTTGAGGGCTAGGGTTAGATATCCGGTTAGGGTTACGATTGGACCTAGGGTTAGGGTTTTGTTGAGGGCTAGTGTTAGAGATCCGGTTAGGGTTACGATTGGACCTAGGGTTAGGGTTATGTTGAGGGCTAGGGTTAGAGACCCGGTTAGGGTCGCGATTGGACCGAGGGTTAGGGTTATGTTGAGGGCTAGGGTTAGAGATCCGGTTAGGGTCGCGATTGGACCTAGGGTTAGGGTTATGTTGAGGGCTAGGTTTAGAGATCCGGTTAGGGTCGCAATTGGACCTAGGGTTAGGGTTATGTTGAGGGCTAGGGTTAGAGATCTGGTTAGGGTTACGATTGGATCTAGGGTTAGGGTTATGTTGAGGGCTAGGGTTAGAGATCCGGTTAGGGTTACGATTTGACCTAGGGTTAGGGTTTTGTTGAGGGCTAGTGTTAGAGATCCGGTTAGGGTTACGATTGGACCTAGGGTTAGGGTTATGTTGAGGGCTAGGGTTAGAGATCCGGTTAGGGTCGCGATTGGACCTCGGGTTAGGGTTATGTTGAGGGCTAGGGTTAGAGATCCGGTTAGGGTTACGATTGGACCTAGGGTTAGGGTTATGTTGAGGGCTAGGGTTAGAGATCCGGTTAGGGTTACAATTGGACCTAGGGTTAGGGTTATGTTGAGGGCTAGGGTTAGAGATCCGGTTAGGGTTACGATTGGACCTAGGGTTAGGGTTATGTTGAGGGCTAGGGTTAGAGATCCGGTTAGGGTCGCGATTGGACCTAGGGTTAGGGTTATGTTGAGGGCTAGGTTTAGAGATCCGGTTAGGGTCGCGATTGGACCTAGGGTTAGGGTTATGTTGAGGGCTAGGGTTAGAGATCTGGTTAGGGTTACGATTGGACCTAGGGTTAGGGTTATGTTGAGGGCTAGGGTTAGAGATCCGGTTAGGGTTACGATTTGACCTAGGGTTAGGGTTTTGTTGAGGGCTAGTGTTAGAGATCCGGTTAGGGTTACGATTGGACCTAGGGTTAGGGTTATGTTGAGGGCTATGGTTAGAGATCCGGTTAGGGTTACGATTGGACCTAGGGTTAGGGTTATGTTGAGGGCTAGGGTTAGAGATCCGGTTAGGGTTACGATTGTACCTAGGGTTAGGGTTATGTTGAGGGCTAGGGTTAGAGATCCGGTTAGGGTTACGATTGGACCTAGGGTTAGGGTTATGTTGAGGGCTAGGGTTAGAGACCTGGTTAGGGTTACGATTGGACCTAGGGTTAGGGTTATGTTGAGGGCTAGGGTTAGAGATCCGGTTAGGGTTACGATTGGACCTAGGGTTAGGGTTATGTTGAGGGCTAGGGTTAGAGATCCGGTTAGGGTTACGATTGGACCTAGGGTTAGGGTTATGTTGAGGGCTAGGGTTAGAGATCCGGTTAGGGTTACGATTGGACCTAGGGTTAGGGTTATGTTGAGGGCTAGGGTTAGAGATCCGGTTAGGGTCGCGATTGGACCTAGGGTTAGGGTTATGTTGAGGGCTAGGTTTAGAGATCCGGTTAGGGTCGCGATTGGACCTAGGGTTAGGGTTATGTTGAGGGCTAGGGTTAGAGATCTGGTTAGGGTTACAATTGGACCTAGGGTTAGGGTTATGTTGAGGGCTAGGGTTAGAGATCCGGTTAGGGTTACGATTTGACCTAGGGTTAGGGTTTTGTTGAGGGCTAGGGTTAGAGATCCTTTTAGGGTTACGACTGGACCTAGGGTTAGGGTTATGTTGAGGGCTAGGGTTAGAGATCCGGTTAGGGTCGCGATTGGACCTAGGGTTAGGGTTATGTTGAGGGCTAGGGTTAGAGACCCTTTTAGGGTTACGATTGGACCTAGGGTTAGGGTTATGTTGAGGGCTAGGGTTAGAGATCCGGTTAGGGTTATGATTGGACCTAGGGTTAGGGTTATGTTGAGGGCTAGGGTTAGAGATCCGGTTAGGGTTAAGATTGGTCCTAGGGTTAGGGTTATGTTGAGGGCTAGGGTTAGAGATCCGGTTAGGGTTACGATTGGACCTAGGGTTAGGGTTATGTTGAGGGCTAGGGTTAGGGATCCGGTTAGGGTTACGATTGGACCTCGGGTTAGGGTTATGTTGAGGGCTAGGGTTAGAGATCCGGTTAGGGTTACGATTGGACCTCGAGTTAGGGTTATGTTGAGGGCTAGACTTAGACATCCGGTTAGGGTTACGATTGGACCTCGGGTTAGGGTTATGTTGAGGGCTAGGGTTAGAGATCCGGTTAGGGTTACGATTGGACCTAGGGTTAGGGTTATGTTGAGGGCTAGGGTTAGAGATCCGGTTAGGGTTACGATTGGACCTAGGGTTAGGGTTATGTTGAGGGCTAGGGTTAGAGATCCGGTTAGGGTTACGATTGGACCTAGGGTTAGGGTTATGTTGAGGGCTAGGGTTAGAGATCCGGTTAGGGTTACGATTGGACCTAGGGTTAGGGTTATGTTGAGGGCTAGGGTTAGAGATCCGGTTAGGGTTACGATTGGACCTAGGGTTAGGGTTATGTTGAGGGCTATGGTTAAAGATCCGGTTAGGGTCGCGATTGGACCTAGGGTTAGGGTTATGTTGAGGGCTAGGTTTAGAGATCCGGTTAGGGTCGCGATTGGACCTAGGGTTAGGGTTATGTTGAGGGCTAGGCTTAGACATCCGGTTAGGGTTACGATTGGACCTCGGGTTTGGGTTATGTTGAGGGCTAGGGTTAGAGATCCGGTTAGGGTTACGATTGGACCTAGGGTTAGGGTTATGTTGAGGGCTAGGGTTAGAGATCCGGTTAGGGTCGCGATTGGACCTAGGGTTAGGGTTATGTTGAGGGCTAGGTTTAGAGATCCGGTTAGGGTCGCGATTGGACCTAGGGTTAGGGTTATGTTGAGGGCTAGGGTTAGAGATCCGGTTAGGGTTACGATTGGACCTAGGGTTAGGGTTATGTTGAGGGCTAGGGTTAGAGATCCGGTTAGGGTTACGATTTGACCTAGGGTTAGGGTTTTGTTGAGGGCTAGTGTTAGAGATCCGGTTAGGGTTACGATTGGACCTAGGGTTAGGGTTATGTTGAGGGCTAAGGTTAGAGACCCGGTTAGGGTTACGATTGGACCTAGGGTTAGGGTTATGTTGAGGGCTATGGTTAGAGATCCGGTTAGGGTTACGATTGGACCTAGGGTTAGGGTTATGTTGAGGGCTAGGGTTAGAGATCCGGTTAGGGTTACGATTGGACCTAGGGTTAGGGTTATGTTGAGGGCTAGGGTTAGAGATCCGGTTAGGGTTACGATTGGACCTAGGGTTAGGGTTATGTTGAGGGCTAGGGTTAGAGACCCGGTTAGGGTTACGATTGGACCTAGGGTTAGGGTTATGTTGAGGGCTAGGGTTAGAGATCCGGTTAGGGTTACGATTGGACCTAGGGTTAGGGTTATGTTGAGGGCTAGGGTTAGAGATCCGGTTAGGGTTACGATTGGACCTAGGGTTAGGGTTATGTTGAGGGCTAGGGTTAGAGATCCGGTTAGGGTTACGATTGGACCTAGGGTT
Organism: Miniopterus schreibersii; assembly: GCF_964146895.1. Taxonomy (NCBI): domain Eukaryota; kingdom Metazoa; phylum Chordata; class Mammalia; order Chiroptera; family Miniopteridae; genus Miniopterus; species Miniopterus schreibersii. The sequence goes on from NC_138107.1 coordinate 62,190,344, forward strand.
AGGGTTATGTTGAGCGCTAGGGTTAGAGATCCGGTTAGGGTTACGATTGGACCTAGGGTTAGGGTTATGTTGAGGGCTAGGGTTAGAGATCCGGTTAGGGTTACGATTGGACCTAGGGTTAGGGATTATGTTGAGGGCTAGGGTTAGAGATCCTTTTAGGGTTACGATTGGACCTAGGGTTAGGGTTATGTTGAGGGCTAGGGTTAGAGATCCGGTTAGGGTTACGATTGGACCTAGGGTTAGGGTTATGTTGAGGGCTAGGGTTAGAGATCCGGTTAGAGTTAAGATTGGTCCTAGGGTTAGGGTTATGTTGAGGGCTAGGGTTAGAGATCCGGTTAGGGTTACGATTGGACCTAGGGTTAGGGTTATGTTGAGGGCTAGGGTTAGAGATCCGGTTAGGGTTACGATTGGACCTCGGGTTAGGGTTATGTTGAGGGCTAGGGTTAGAGATCCGGTTAGGGTTACGATTGGACCTCGGGTTAGGGTTATGTTGAGGGCTAGGCTTAGACATCCGGTTAGGGTTACGATTGGACCTCGGGTTTGGGTTATGTTGAGGGCTAGGGTAAGAGATCCGGTTAGGGTTACGATTGGACCTAGGGTTAGGGTTATGTTGAGGGCTAGGGTTAGAGATCCGGTTAGGGTCGCGATTGGACCTAGGGTTAGGGTTATGTTGAGGGCTAGGTTTAGAGATCCGGTTAGGGTCGCGATTGGACCTAGGGTTAGGGTTATGTTGAGGGCTAGGGTTAGAGATCCGGTTAGGGTTACGATTGGACCTAGGGTTAGGGTTATGTTGAGGGCTAGGGTTAGAGATCCGGTTAGGGTTACGATTTGACCTAGGGTTAGGGTTTTGTTGAGGGCTAGTGTTAGAGATCCGGTTAGGGTTACGATTGGACCTAGGGTTAGGGTTATGTTGAGGGCTAGGGTTAGAGACCCGGTTAGGGTTACGATTGGACCTAGGGTTAGGGTTATGTTGAGGGCTATGGTTAGAGATCCGGTTAGGGTTACGATTGGACCTAGGGTTAGGGTTATGTTGAGGGCTAGGGTTAGAGATCCGGTTAGGGTTACGATTGGACCTAGGGTTAGGGTTATGTTGAGGGCTAGGGTTAGAGATCCGGTTAGGGTTACGATTGGACCTAGGGTTAGGGTTATGTTGAGGGCTAGGGTTAGAGACCCGGTTAGGGTTACGATTGGACCTAGGGTTAGGGTTATGTTGAGGGCTAGGGTTAGAGATCCGGTTAGGGTTACGATTGGACCTAGGGTTAGGGTTATGTTGAGGGCTAGGGTTAGAGATCCGGTTAGGGTTACGATTGGACCTAGGGTTAGGGTTATGTTGAGCGCTAGGGTTAGAGATCCGGTTAGGGTTACGATTGGACCTAGGGTTAGGGTTATGTTGAGGGCTAGGGTTAGAGATCCGGTTAGGGTTACGATTGGACCTAGGGTTAGGGTTATGTTGAGGGCTAGGGTTAGAGATCCGGTTAGGGTTACGATTGGACCTAAGGTTAGGGATATGTTGAGGGCTAGGGTTAGAGATCCGGTTAGGGTTACGATTGGACCTAGGGTTAGGGTTATGTTGAGGGCTAGGGTTAGAGATCCGGTTAGGGTTACGATTGGACCTAGGGTTAGGGTTATGTTGAGGGCTAGGGTTAGAGATCCGGTTAGGGTCGCGATTGGACCTAGGGTTAGGGTTATGTTGAGGGCTAGGGTTAGAGATCCGGTTAGGGTTACGATTGGACCTAGGGTTAGGGTTATGTTGAGGGCTAGGGTTAGAGATCCGGTTAGGGTTACGATTGGACCTAGGGTTAATGTTATGTTGAGGGCTAGGGTTAGAGATCCGGTTAGGGTTACGATTGGACCTAGGGTTAGGGTTATGTTGAGGGCTAGGGTTAGAGATCCGGTTAGGGTTACGATTGGACCTAGGATTAGGGTTATGTTGAGCGCTAGGGTTAGAGATCCGGTTAGGGTTACGATTGGACCTAGGGTTAGGGTTATGTTGAGGGCTAGGGTTAGAGATCCGGTTAGGGTTACGATTGGACCTAGGGTTAGGGTTATGTTGAGGGCTAGGGTTAGAGATCCGGTTAGGGTTACGATTGGACCTAGGGTTAGGGTTATGTTGAGGGCTAGGGTTAGAGATCCGGTTAGGGTTACGATTGGACCTAGGGTTAGGGTTATGTTGAGGGCTAGGGTTAGAGATCCGGTTAGGGTTACGATTGGACCTAGGGTTAGGGTTATGTTGAGGGCTAGGGTTAGAGATCCGGTTAGGGTCGCGATTGGACCTAGGGTTAGGGTTATGTTGAGGGCTAGGTTTAGAGATCCGGTTAGGGTCGCGATTGGACCTAGGGTTAGGGTTATGTTGAGGGCTAGGGTTAGAGATCTGGTTAGGGTTACAATTGGACCTAGGGTTAGGGTTATGTTGAGGGCTAGGGTTAGAGATCCGGTTAGGGTTACGATTTGACCTAGGGTTAGGGTTTTGTTGAGGGCTAGGGTTAGAGATCCTTTTAGGGTTACGACTGGACCTAGGGTTAGGGTTATGTTGAGGGCTAGGGTTAGAGATCCGGTTAGGGTCGCGATTGGACCTAGGGTTAGGGTTATGTTGAGGGCTAGGGTTAGAGACCCTTTTAGGGTTACGATTGGACCTAGGGTTAGGGTTATGTTGAGGGCTAGGGTTAGAGATCCGGTTAGGGTTATGATTGGACCTAGGGTTAGGGTTATGTTGAGGGCTAGGGTTAGAGATCCGGTTAGGGTTAAGATTGGTCCTAGGGTTAGGGTTATGTTGAGGGCTAGGGTTAGAGATCCGGTTAGGGTTACGATTGGACCTAGGGTTAGGGTTATGTTGAGGGCTAGGGTTAGGGATCCGGTTAGGGTTACGATTGGACCTCGGGTTAGGGTTATGTTGAGGGCTAGGGTTAGAGATCCGGTTAGGGTTACGATTGGACCTCGGGTTAGGGTTATGTTGAGGGCTAGGGTTAGAGATCCGGTTAGGGTTACGATTGGACCTAGGGTTAGGGTTATGTTGAGGGCTAGGGTTAGAGATCCGGTTAGGGTTACGATTGGACCTAGGGTTAGGGTTATGTTGAGGGCTAGGGTTAGAGATCCGGTTAGGGTTACGATTGGACCTAGGGTTAGGGTTATGTTGAGGGCTAGGGTTAGAGATCCGGTTAGGGTTACGATTGGACCTAGGGTTAGGGTTATGTTGAGGGCTAGGGTTAGAGATCCGGTTAGGGTTACGATTGGACCTAGGGTTAGGGTTATGTTGAGGGCTATGGTTAAAGATCCGGTTAGGGTCGCGATTGGACCTAGGGTTAGGGTTATGTTGAGGGCTAGGTTTAGAGATCCGGTTAGGGTCGCGATTGGACCTAGGGTTAGGGTTATGTTGAGGGCTAGGGTTCGAGATCTGGTTAGGGTTACGATTGGATCTAGGGTTAGGGTTATGTTGAGGGCTAGGGTTAGATATCCGGTTAGGGTTACGATTTGACCTAGGGTTAGGGTTTTGTTGAGGGCTAGTGTTAGAGATCCGGTTAGGGTTACGATTGGACCTACTGTTAGGGTTATGTTGAGGGCTAGGGTTAGAGATCCGGTTAGGGTCGCGATTGGACCTAGGGTTAGGGTTATGTTGAGGGCTAGGGTTAGAGATCCTTTTAGGGTTACGATTGGACCTAGGGTTAGGGTTATGTTGAGGGCTAGGGTTAGAGATCCGGTTAGGGTTACGATTGGACCTAGGGTTAGGGTTATGTTGAGGGCTAGGGTTAGAGATCCGGTTAGAGTTAAGATTGGTCCTAGGGTTAGGGTTATGTTGATGGCTAGGGTTAGAGATCCGGTTAGGGTTACGATTGGACCTAGGGTTAGGGTTATGTTGAGGGCTAGGGTTAGAGATCCGGTTAGGGTTACGATTGGACCTCGGGTTAGGGTTATGTTGAGGGCTAGGGTTAGAGATCCGGTTAGGGTTACGATTGGACCTCGGGTTAGGGTTATGTTGAGGGCTAGGCTTAGACATCCGGTTAGGGTTACGATTGGACCTCGGGTTTGGGTTATGTTGAGGGCTAGGGTTAGAGATCCGGTTAGGGTTACGATTGGACCTAGGGTTAGGGTTATGTTGAGGGCTAGGGTTAGAGATCCGGTTAGGGTCGCGATTGGACCTAGGGTTAGGGTTATGTTGAGGGCTAGGTTTAGAGATCCGGTTAGGGTCGCGATTGGACCTAGGGTTAGGGTTATGTTGAGGGCTAGGGTTAGAGATCCGGTTAGGGTTACGATTGGACCTAGGGTTAGGGTTATGTTGAGGGCTAGGGTTAGAGATCCGGTTAGGGTTACGATTTGACCTAGGGTTAGGGTTTTGTTGAGGGCTAGTGTTAGAGATCCGGTTAGGGTTACGATTGGACCTAGGGTTAGGGTTATGTTGAGGGCTAGGGTTAGAGACCCGGTTAGGGTTACGATTGGACCTAGGGTTAGGGTTATGTTGAGGGCTATGGTTAGAGATCCGGTTAGGGTTACGATTGGACCTAGGGTTAGGGTTATGTTGAGGGCTAGGGTTAGAGATCCGGTTAGGGTTACGATTGGACCTAGGGTTAGGGTTATGTTGAGGGCTAGGGTTAGAGATCCGGTTAGGGTTACGATTGGACCTAGGGTTAGGGTTATGTTGAGGGCTAGGGTTAGAGACCCGGTTAGGGTTACGATTGGACCTAGGGTTAGGGTTATGTTGAGGGCTAGGGTTAGAGATCCGGTTAGGGTTACGATTGGACCTAGGGTTAGGGTTATGTTGAGGGCTAGGGTTAGAGATCCGGTTAGGGTTACGATTGGACCTAGGGTTAGGGTTATGTTGAGGGCTAGGGTTAGAGATCCGGTTAGGGTTACGATTGGACCTAGGGTTAGGGTTATGTTGAGCGCTAGGGTTAGAGATCCGGTTAGGGTTACGATTGGACCTAGGGTTAGGGTTATGTTGAGGGCTAGGGTTAGAGATCCGGTTAGGGTTACGATTGGACCTAGGGTTAGGGTTATGTTGAGGGCTAGGGTTAGAGATCCTTTTAGGGTTACGATTGGACCTAGGGTTAGGGTTATGTTGAGGGCTAGGGTTAGAGATCCGGTTAGGGTTACGATTGGACCTAGGGTTAGGGTTATGTTGAGGGCTAGGGTTAGAGATCCGGTTAGAGTTAAGATTGGTCCTAGGGTTAGGGTTATGTTGAGGGCTAGGGTTAGAGATCCGGTTAGGGTTACGATTGGACCTAGGGTTAGGGTTATGTTGAGGGCTAGGGTTAGAGATCCGGTTAGGGTTACGATTGGACCTCGGGTTAGGGTTATGTTGAGGGCTAGGGTTAGAGATCCGGTTAGGGTTACGATTGGACCTCGGGTTAGGGTTATGTTGAGGGCTAGGCTTAGACATCCGGTTAGGGTTACGATTGGACCTCGGGTTTGGGTTATGTTGAGGGCTAGGGTTAGAGATCCGGTTAGGGTTACGATTGGACCTAGGGTTAGGGTTATGTTGAGGGCTAGGGTTAGAGATCCGGTTAGGGTCGCGATTGGACCTAGGGTTAGGGTTATGTTGAGGGCTAGGTTTAGAGATCCGGTTAGGGTCGCGATTGGACCTAGGGTTAGGGTTATGTTGAGGGCTAGGGTTAGAGATCCGGTTAGGGTTACGATTGGACCTAGGGTTAGGGTTATGTTGAGGGCTAGGGTTAGAGATCCGGTTAGGGTTACGATTTGACCTAGGGTTAGGGTTTTGTTGAGGGCTAGTGTTAGAGATCCGGTTAGGGTTACGATTGGACCTAGGGTTAGGGTTATGTTGAGGGCTAGGGTTAGAGACCCGGTTAGGGTTACGATTGGACCTAGGGTTAGGGTTATGTTGAGGGCTATGGTTAGAGATCCGGTTAGGGTTACGATTGGACCTAGGGTTAGGGTTATGTTGAGGGCTAGGGTTAGAGATCCGGTTAGGGTTACGATTGGACCTAGGGTTAGGGTTATGTTGAGGGCTAGGGTTAGAGATCCGGTTAGGGTTACGATTGGACCTAGGGTTAGGGTTATGTTGAGGGCTAGGGTTAGAGACCCGGTTAGGGTTACGATTGGACCTAGGGTTAGGGTTATGTTGAGGGCTAGGGTTAGAGATCCGGTTAGGGTTACGATTGGACCTAGGGTTAGGGTTATGTTGAGGGCTAGGGTTAGAGATCCGGTTAGGGTTACGATTGGACCTAGGGTTAGGGTTATGTTGAGGGCTAGGGTTAGAGATCCGGTTAGGGTTACGATTGGACCTAGGGTTAGGGTTATGTTGAGCGCTAGGGTTAGAGATCCGGTTAGGGTTACGATTGGACCTAGGGTTAGGGTTATGTTGAGGGCTAGGGTTAGAGATCCGGTTAGGGTTACGATTGGACCTAGGGTTAGGGTTATGTTGAGGGCTAGGGTTAGAGATCCGGTTAGGGTTACGATTGGACCTAAGGTTAGGGATATGTTGAGGGCTAGGGTTAGAGATCCGGTTAGGGTTACGATTGGACCTAGGGTTAGGGTTATGTTGAGGGCTAGGGTTAGAGATCCGGTTAGGGTTACGATTGGACCTAGGGTTAGGGTTATGTTGAGGGCTAGGGTTAGAGATCCGGTTAGGGTCGCGATTGGACCTAGGGTTAGGGTTATGTTGAGGGCTAGGGTTAGAGATCCGGTTAGGGTTACGATTGGACCTAGGGTTAGGGTTATGTTGAGGGCTAGGGTTAGAGATCCGGTTAGGGTTACGATTGGACCTAGGGTTAATGTTATGTTGAGGGCTAGGGTTAGAGATCCGGTTAGGGTTACGATTGGACCTAGGGTTAGGGTTATGTTGAGGGCTAGGGTTAGAGATCCGGTTAGGGTTACGATTGGACCTAGGATTAGGGTTATGTTGAGCGCTAGGGTTAGAGATCCGGTTAGGGTTACGATTGGACCTAGGGTTAGGGTTATGTTGAGGGCTAGGGTTAGAGATCCGGTTAGGGTTACGATTGGACCTAGGGTTAGGGTTATGTTGAGGGCTAGGGTTAGAGATCCGGTTAGGGTTACGATTGGACCTAGGGTTAGGGTTATGTTGAGGGCTAGGGTTAGAGATCCGGTTAGGGTCGCGATTGGACCTAGGGTTAGGGTTATGTTGAGGGCTAGGTTTAGAGATCCGGTTAGGGTCGCGATTGGACCTAGGGTTAGGGTTATGTTGAGGGCTAGGGTTAGAGATCCGGTTAGGGTTACGATTGGACCTAGGGTTAGTGTTATGTTGAGGGCTAGGGTTAGGGATCCGGTTAGGGTTACGATTGGACCTCGGGTTAGGGTTATGTTGAGGGCTAGGGTTAGAGATCCGGTTAGGGTTACGATTGGACCTCGGGTTAGGGTTATGTTGAGGGCTAGGCTTAGACATCCGGTTAGGGTTACGATTGGACCTCGGGTTAGGGTTATGTTGAGGGCTAGGGTTAGAGATCCGGTTAGGGTTACGATTGGACCTAGGGTTAGGGTTATGTTGAGGGCTAGGGTTAGAGATCCGGTTACGGTTACGATTGGACCTAGGGTTAGGGTTACGTTGAGGGCTAGGGTTAGAGATCCGGTTAGGGTTACGATTGGACCTAGGGTTAGGGTTATGTTGAGGGCTAGGGTTAGAGATCCGGTTAGGGTTACGATTGGACCTAGGGTTAGGGTTATGTTGAGGGCTAGGGTTAGAGATCCGGTTAGGGTTACGATTGGACCTAGGGTTAGGGTTATGTTGAGGGCTAGGGTTAGAGATCCGGTTAGGGTCGCGATTGGACCTAGGGTTAGGGTTATGTTGAGGGCTAGGTTTAGAGATCCGGTTAGGGTCGCGATTGGACCTAGGGTTAGGGTTATGTTGAGGGCTAGGGTTCGAGATCTGGTTAGGGTTACGATTGGATCTAGGGTTAGGGTTATGTTGAGGGCTAGGGTTAGATATCCGGTTAGGGTTACGATTTGACCTAGGGTTAGGGTTTTGTTGAGGGCTAGTGTTAGAGATCCGGTTAGGGTTACGATTGGACCTAGGGTTAGGGTTATGTTGAGGGCTAGGGTTAGAGATCCGGTTAGGGTCGCGATTGGACCTAGAGTTAGGGTTATGTTGAGGGCTAGGGTTAGAGATCCTTTTAGGGTTACGATTGGACCTAGGGTTAGGGTTATGTTGAGGGCTAGGGTTAGAGATCCGGTTAGGGTTACGATTGGACCTAGGGTTAGGGTTATGTTGAGGGCTAGGGTTAGAGATCCGGTTAGAGTTAAGATTGGTCCTAGGGTTAGGGTTATGTTGAGGGCTAGGGTTAGAGATCCGGTTAGGGTTACGATTGGACCTAGGGTTAGGGTTATGTTGAGGGCTAGGGTTAGAGATCCGGTTAGGGTTACGATTGGACCTCGGGTTAGGGTTATGTTGAGGGCTAGGGTTAGAGATCCGGTTAGGGTTACGATTGGACCTCGGGTTAGGGTTATGTTGAGGGCTAGGCTTAGACATCCGGTTAGGGTTACGATTGGACCTCGGGTTTGGGTTATGTTGAGGGCTAGGGTTAGAGATCCGGTTAGGGTTACGATTGGACCTAGGGTTAGCGTTATGTTGAGGGCTAGGGTTAGAGATCCGGTTAGGGTCGCGATTGGACCTAGGGTTAGGGTTATGTTGAGGGCTAGGTTTAGAGATCCGGTTAGGGTCGCGATTGGACCTAGGGTTAGGGTTATGTTGAGGGCTAGGGTTAGAGATCCGGTTAGGGTTACGATTGGACCTAGGGTTAGGGTTATGTTGAGGGCTAGGGTTAGAGATCCGGTTAGGGTTACGATTTGACCTAGGGTTAGGGTTTTGTTGAGGGCTAGTGTTAGAGATCCGGTTAGGGTTACGATTGGACCTAGGGTTAGGGTTATGTTGAGGGCTAGGGTTAGAGACCCGGTTAGGGTTACGATTGGACCTAGGGTTAGGGTTATGTTGAGGGCTATGGTTAGAGATCCGGTTAGGGTTACGATTGGACCTAGGGTTAGGGTTATGTTGAGGGCTAGGGTTAGAGATCCGGTTAGGGTTACGATTGGACCTAGGGTTAGGGTTATGTTGAGGGCTAGGGTTAGAGATCCGGTTAGGGTTACGATTGGACCTAGGGTTAGGGTTATGTTGAGGGCTAGGGTTAGAGACCCGGTTAGGGTTACGATTGGACCTAGGGTTAGGGTTATGTTGAGGGCTAGGGTTAGAGATCCGGTTAGGGTTACGATTGGACCTAGGGTTAGGGTTATGTTGAGGGCTAGGGTTAGAGATCCGGTTAGGGTTACGATTGGACCTAGGGTTAGGGTTATGTTGAGGGCTAGGTTTAGAGATCCGGTTAGGGTCGCGATTGGACCTAGGGTTAGTGTTATGTTGAGGGCTAGGGTTAGAGATCCGGTTAGGGTTACGATTGGACCTAGGGTTAGGGTTATGTTGAGGGCTAGGGTTAGAGATCCGGTTAGGGTTACGATTTGACCTAGGGTTAGGGTTTTGTTGAGGGCTAGTGTTAGAGATCCGGTTAGGGTTACGATTGGACCTAGGGTTAGGGTTATGTTGAGGGCTAGGGTTAGAGATCCGGTTAGGGTCGCGATTGGACCTAGGGTTAGGGTTATGTTGAGGGCTAGGGTTAGAGACCCTTTTAGGGTTACGATTGGACCTCGGGTTAGGGTTATGTTGAGGGCTAGGGTTAGAGATCCGGTTAGGGTTACGATTGGACCTCGGGTTAGGGTTATGTTGAGGGCTAGGGTTAGAGATCCGGTTAGGGTTACGATTGGACCTAGGGTTAGGGTTATGTTGAGGGCTAGGGTTAGAGATCCGGTTAGGGTTACGATTGGACCTAGGGTTAGGGTTATGTTGAGGGCTAGGGTTAGAGATCCGGTTAGGGTTACGATTGGACCTAGGGTTAGGGTTATGTTGAGGGCTAGGGTTAGAGATCCGGTTAGGGTTACGATTGGACCTAGGGTTAGGGTTATGTTGAGGGCTAGGGTTAGAGATCCGGTTAGGGTTACGATTGGACCTAGGGTTAGGGTTATGTTGAGGGCTATGGTTAAAGATCCGGTTAGGGTCGCGATTGGACCTAGGGTTAGGGTTATGTTGAGGGCTAGGTTTAGAGATCCGGTTAGGGTCGCGATTGGACCTAGGGTTAGGGTTATGTTGAGGGCTAGGGTTCGAGATCTGGTTAGGGTTACGATTGGATCTAGGGTTAGGGTTATGTTGAGGGCTAGGGTTAGATATCCGGTTAGGGTTACGATTTGACCTAGGGTTAGGGTTTTGTTGAGGGCTAGTGTTAGAGATCCGGTTAGGGTTACGATTGGACCTACTGTTAGGGTTATGTTGAGGGCTAGGGTTAGAGATCCGGTTAGGGTCGCGATTGGACCTAGGGTTAGGGTTATGTTGAGGGCTAGGGTTAGAGATCCTTTTAGGGTTACGATTGGACCTAGGGTTAGGGTTATGTTGAGGGCTAGGGTTAGAGATCCGGTTAGGGTTACGATTGGACCTAGGGTTAGGGTTATGTTGAGGGCTAGGGTTAGAGATCCGGTTAGAGTTAAGATTGGTCCTAGGGTTAGGGTTATGTTGATGGCTAGGGTTAGAGATCCGGTTAGGGTTACGATTGGACCTAGGGTTAGGGTTATGTTGAGGGCTAGGGTTAGAGATCCGGTTAGGGTTACGATTGGACCTCGGGTTAGGGTTATGTTGAGGGCTAGGGTTAGAGATCCGGTTAGGGTTACGATTGGACCTCGGGTTAGGGTTATGTTGAGGGCTAGGCTTAGACATCCGGTTAGGGTTACGATTGGACCTCGGGTTTGGGTTATGTTGAGGGCTAGGGTTAGAGATCCGGTTAGGGTTACGATTGGACCTAGGGTTAGGGTTATGTTGAGGGCTAGGGTTAGAGATCCGGTTAGGGTCGCGATTGGACCTAGGGTTAGGGTTATGTTGAGGGCTAGGTTTAGAGATCCGGTTAGGGTCGCGATTGGACCTAGGGTTAGGGTTATGTTGAGGGCTAGGGTTAGAGATCCGGTTAGGGTTACGATTGGACCTAGGGTTAGGGTTATGTTGAGGGCTAGGGTTAGAGATCCGGTTAGGGTTACGATTTGACCTAGGGTTAGGGTTTTGTTGAGGGCTAGTGTTAGAGATCCGGTTAGGGTTACGATTGGACCTAGGGTTAGGGTTATGTTGAGGGCTAGGGTTAGAGACCCGGTTAGGGTTACGATTGGACCTAGGGTTAGGGTTATGTTGAGGGCTATGGTTAGAGATCCGGTTAGGGTTACGATTGGACCTAGGGTTAGGGTTATGTTGAGGGCTAGGGTTAGAGATCCGGTTAGGGTTACGATTGGACCTAGGGTTAGGGTTATGTTGAGGGCTAGGGTTAGAGATCCGGTTAGGGTTACGATTGGACCTAGGGTTAGGGTTATGTTGAGGGCTAGGGTTAGAGACCCGGTTAGGGTTACGATTGGACCTAGGGTTAGGGTTATGTTGAGGGCTAGGGTTAGAGATCCGGTTAGGGTTACGATTGGACCTAGGGTTAGGGTTATGTTGAGGGCTAGGGTTAGAGATCCGGTTAGGGTTACGATTGGACCTAGGGTTAGGGTTATGTTGAGGGCTAGGGTTAGAGATCCGGTTAGGGTTACGATTGGACCTAGGGTTAGGGTTATGTTGAGCGCTAGGGTTAGAGATCCGGTTAGGGTTACGATTGGACCTAGGGTTAGGGTTATGTTGAGGGCTAGGGTTAGAGATCCGGTTAGGGTTACGATTGGACCTAGGGTTAGGGTTATGTTGAGGGCTAGGGTTAGAGATCCTTTTAGGGTTACGATTGGACCTAGGGTTAGGGTTATGTTGAGGGCTAGGGTTAGAGATCCGGTTAGGGTTACGATTGGACCTAGGGTTAGGGTTATGTTGAGGGCTAGGGTTAGAGATCCGGTTAGAGTTAAGATTGGTCCTAGGGTTAGGGTTATGTTGAGGGCTAGGGTTAGAGATCCGGTTAGGGTTACGATTGGACCTAGGGTTAGGGTTATGTTGAGGGCTAGGGTTAGAGATCCGGTTAGGGTTACGATTGGACCTCGGGTTAGGGTTATGTTGAGGGCTAGGGTTAGAGATCCGGTTAGGGTTACGATTGGACCTCGGGTTAGGGTTATGTTGAGGGCTAGGCTTAGACATCCGGTTAGGGTTACGATTGGACCTCGGGTTTGGGTTATGTTGAGGGCTAGGGTTAGAGATCCGGTTAGGGTTACGATTGGACCTAGGGTTAGGGTTATGTTGAGGGCTAGGGTTAGAGATCCGGTTAGGGTCGCGATTGGACCTAGGGTTAGGGTTATGTTGAGGGCTAGGTTTAGAGATCCGGTTAGGGTCGCGATTGGACCTAGGGTTAGGGTTATGTTGAGGGCTAGGGTTAGAGATCCGGTTAGGGTTACGATTGGACCTAGGGTTAGGGTTATGTTGAGGGCTAGGGTTAGAGATCCGGTTAGGGTTACGATTTGACCTAGGGTTAGGGTTTTGTTGAGGGCTAGTGTTAGAGATCCGGTTAGGGTTACGATTGGACCTAGGGTTAGGGTTATGTTGAGGGCTAGGGTTAGAGACCCGGTTAGGGTTACGATTGGACCTAGGGTTAGGGTTATGTTGAGGGCTATGGTTAGAGATCCGGTTAGGGTTACGATTGGACCTAGGGTTAGGGTTATGTTGAGGGCTAGGGTTAGAGATCCGGTTAGGGTTACGATTGGACCTAGGGTTAGGGTTATGTTGAGGGCTAGGGTTAGAGATCCGGTTAGGGTTACGATTGGACCTAGGGTTAGGGTTATGTTGAGGGCTAGGGTTAGAGACCCGGTTAGGGTTACGATTGGACCTAGGGTTAGGGTTATGTTGAGGGCTAGGGTTAGAGATCCGGTTAGGGTTACGATTGGACCTAGGGTTAGGGTTATGTTGAGGGCTAGGGTTAGAGATCCGGTTAGGGTTACGATTGGACCTAGGGTTAGGGTTATGTTGAGGGCTAGGGTTAGAGATCCGGTTAGGGTTACGATTGGACCTAGGGTTAGGGTTATGTTGAGCGCTAGGGTTAGAGATCCGGTTAGGGTTACGATTGGACCTAGGGTTAGGGTTATGTTGAGGGCTAGGGTTAGAGATCCGGTTAGGGTTACGATTGGACCTAGGGTTAGGGTTATGTTGAGGGCTAGGGTTAGAGATCCGGTTAGGGTTACGATTGGACCTAAGGTTAGGGATATGTTGAGGGCTAGGGTTAGAGATCCGGTTAGGGTTACGATTGGACCTAGGGTTAGGGTTATGTTGAGGGCTAGGGTTAGAGATCCGGTTAGGGTTACGATTGGACCTAGGGTTAGGGTTATGTTGAGGGCTAGGGTTAGAGATCCGGTTAGGGTCGCGATTGGACCTAGGGTTAGGGTTATGTTGAGGGCTAGGGTTAGAGATCCGGTTAGGGTTACGATTGGACCTAGGGTTAGGGTTATGTTGAGGGCTAGGGTTAGAGATCCGGTTAGGGTTACGATTGGACCTAGGGTTAATGTTATGTTGAGGGCTAGGGTTAGAGATCCGGTTAGGGTTACGATTGGACCTAGGGTTAGGGTTATGTTGAGGGCTAGGGTTAGAGATCCGGTTAGGGTTACGATTGGACCTAGGATTAGGGTTATGTTGAGCGCTAGGGTTAGAGATCCGGTTAGGGTTACGATTGGACCTAGGGTTAGGGTTATGTTGAGGGCTAGGGTTAGAGATCCGGTTAGGGTTACGATTGGACCTAGGGTTAGGGTTATGTTGAGGGCTAGGGTTAGAGATCCGGTTAGGGTTACGATTGGACCTAGGGTTAGGGTTATGTTGAGGGCTAGGGTTAGAGATCCGGTTAGGGTCGCGATTGGACCTAGGGTTAGGGTTATGTTGAGGGCTAGGTTTAGAGATCCGGTTAGGGTCGCGATTGGACCTAGGGTTAGGGTTATGTTGAGGGCTAGGGTTAGAGATCCGGTTAGGGTTACGATTGGACCTAGGGTTAGTGTTATGTTGAGGGCTAGGGTTAGGGATCCGGTTAGGGTTACGATTGGACCTCGGGTTAGGGTTATGTTGAGGGCTAGGGTTAGAGATCCGGTTAGGGTTACGATTGGACCTCGGGTTAGGGTTATGTTGAGGGCTAGGCTTAGACATCCGGTTAGGGTTACGATTGGACCTCGGGTTAGGGTTATGTTGAGGGCTAGGGTTAGAGATCCGGTTAGGGTTACGATTGGACCTAGGGTTAGGGTTATGTTGAGGGCTAGGGTTAGAGATCCGGTTACGGTTACGATTGGACCTAGGGTTAGGGTTACGTTGAGGGCTAGGGTTAGAGATCCGGTTAGGGTTACGATTGGACCTAGGGTTAGGGTTATGTTGAGGGCTAGGGTTAGAGATCCGGTTAGGGTTACGATTGGACCTAGGGTTAGGGTTATGTTGAGGGCTAGGGTTAGAGATCCGGTTAGGGTTACGATTGGACCTAGGGTTAGGGTTATGTTGAGGGCTAGGGTTAGAGATCCGGTTAGGGTCGCGATTGGACCTAGGGTTAGGGTTATGTTGAGGGCTAGGTTTAGAGATCCGGTTAGGGTCGCGATTGGACCTAGGGTTAGGGTTATGTTGAGGGCTAGGGTTCGAGATCTGGTTAGGGTTACGATTGGATCTAGGGTTAGGGTTATGTTGAGGGCTAGGGTTAGATATCCGGTTAGGGTTACGATTTGACCTAGGGTTAGGGTTTTGTTGAGGGCTAGTGTTAGAGATCCGGTTAGGGTTACGATTGGACCTAGGGTTAGGGTTATGTTGAGGGCTAGGGTTAGAGATCCGGTTAGGGTCGCGATTGGACCTAGAGTTAGGGTTATGTTGAGGGCTAGGGTTAGAGATCCTTTTAGGGTTACGATTGGACCTAGGGTTAGGGTTATGTTGAGGGCTAGGGTTAGAGATCCGGTTAGGGTTACGATTGGACCTAGGGTTAGGGTTATGTTGAGGGCTAGGGTTAGAGATCCGGTTAGAGTTAAGATTGGTCCTAGGGTTAGGGTTATGTTGAGGGCTAGGGTTAGAGATCCGGTTAGGGTTACGATTGGACCTAGGGTTAGGGTTATGTTGAGGGCTAGGGTTAGAGATCCGGTTAGGGTTACGATTGGACCTCGGGTTAGGGTTATGTTGAGGGCTAGGGTTAGAGATCCGGTTAGGGTTACGATTGGACCTCGGGTTAGGGTTATGTTGAGGGCTAGGCTTAGACATCCGGTTAGGGTTACGATTGGACCTCGGGTTTGGGTTATGTTGAGGGCTAGGGTTAGAGATCCGGTTAGGGTTACGATTGGACCTAGGGTTAGCGTTATGTTGAGGGCTAGGGTTAGAGATCCGGTTAGGGTCGCGATTGGACCTAGGGTTAGGGTTATGTTGAGGGCTAGGTTTAGAGATCCGGTTAGGGTCGCGATTGGACCTAGGGTTAGGGTTATGTTGAGGGCTAGGGTTAGAGATCCGGTTAGGGTTACGATTGGACCTAGGGTTAGGGTTATGTTGAGGGCTAGGGTTAGAGATCCGGTTAGGGTTACGATTTGACCTAGGGTTAGGGTTTTGTTGAGGGCTAGTGTTAGAGATCCGGTTAGGGTTACGATTGGACCTAGGGTTAGGGTTATGTTGAGGGCTAGGGTTAGAGACCCGGTTAGGGTTACGATTGGACCTAGGGTTAGGGTTATGTTGAGGGCTATGGTTAGAGATCCGGTTAGGGTTACGATTGGACCTAGGGTTAGGGTTATGTTGAGGGCTAGGGTTAGAGATCCGGTTAGGGTTACGATTGGACCTAGGGTTAGGGTTATGTTGAGGGCTAGGGTTAGAGATCCGGTTAGGGTTACGATTGGACCTAGGGTTAGGGTTATGTTGAGGGCTAGGGTTAGAGACCCGGTTAGGGTTACGATTGGACCTAGGGTTAGGGTTATGTTGAGGGCTAGGGTTAGAGATCCGGTTAGGGTTACGATTGGACCTAGGGTTAGGGTTATGTTGAGGGCTAGGGTTAGAGATCCGGTTAGGGTTACGATTGGACCTAGGGTTAGGGTTATGTTGAGGGCTAGGTTTAGAGATCCGGTTAGGGTCGCGATTGGACCTAGGGTTAGTGTTATGTTGAGGGCTAGGGTTAGAGATCCGGTTAGGGTTACGATTGGACCTAGGGTTAGGGTTATGTTGAGGGCTAGGGTTAGAGATCCGGTTAGGGTTACGATTTGACCTAGGGTTAGGGTTTTGTTGAGGGCTAGTGTTAGAGATCCGGTTAGGGTTACGATTGGACCTAGGGTTAGGGTTATGTTGAGGGCTAGGGTTAGAGATCCGGTTAGGGTCGCGATTGGACCTAGGGTTAGGGTTATGTTGAGGGCTAGGGTTAGAGACCCTTTTAGGGTTACGATTGGACCTAGGGTTAGGGTTATGTTGAGGGCTAGGGTTAGAGATCCGGTTAGGGTTACGATTGGACCTAGGGTTAGGGTTATGTTGAGGGCTAGGGTTAGAGATCCGGTTAGGGTTAAGATTGGTCCTAGGGTTAGGGTTATGTTGAGGGCTAGGGTTAGAGATCCGGTTAGGGTTACGATTCGACCTAGGGTTAGGGTTATGTTGAGGGCTAGGGTTAGAGATCCGGTTAGGGTTACGATTGGACCTCGGGTTAGGGTTATGTTGAGGGCTAGGGTTAGAGATCCGGTTAGGGTTACGATTGGACCTCGGGTTAGGGTTATGTTGAGGGCTAGGCTTAGACATCCGGTTAGGGTTACGATTGGACCTCGGGTTAGGGTTATGTTGAGGGCTAGGGTTAGAGATCCGGTTAGGGTTACGATTGGACCTAGGGTTAGGGTTATGTTGGGGGCTAGGGTTAGAGACCCGGTTAGGGTTACGATTGGACCTAGGGTTAGGGTTATGTTGAGGGCTAGGGTTAGAGATCCGGTTAGGGTTACGATTGGACCTAGGGTTAGGGTTATGTTGAGGGCTAGGGTTAGAGTTCCGGTTAGGGTTACGATTGGACCTAGGGTTAGGGTTATGTTGAGGGCTAGGGTTAGAGATCCGGTTAGGGTTACGATTGGACCTAGGGTTAGGGTTATGTTGAGGGCTAGGGTTAGAGACCCGGTTAGGGTTACGATTGGACCTAGGGTTAGGGTTATGTTGAGGGCTAGGGTTAGAGATCCGGTTAGGGTTACGATTGGACCTAGGGTTAGGGTTATGTTGAGGGCTAGGGTTAGAGATCCGGTTAGGGTTACGATTGGACCTAGGGTTAGGGTTATGTTGAGGGCTAGGGTTAGAGATCCGGTTAGGGTTACGATTGGACCTAGGGTTAGGGTTATGTTGAGGGCTAGGGTTAGAGATCCGGTTAGGGTCGCGATTGGACCTAGGGTTAGGGTTATGTTGAGGGCTAGGTTTAGAGATCCGGTTAGGGTCGCGATTGGACCTAGGGTTAGGGTTATGTTGAGGGCTAGGGTTAGAGATCCGGTTAGGGTTACGATTGGACCTAGGGTTAGGGTTATGTTGAGGGCTAGGGTTAGAGATCCGGTTAGGGTTACGATTTGACCTAGGGTTAGGGTTTTGTTGAGGGCTAGTGTTAGAGATCCGGTTAGGGTTACGATTGGACCTAGGGTTAGGGTTATGTTGAGGGCTAGGGTTAGAGATCCGGTTAGGGTCGCGATTGGACCTAGGGTTAGGGTTATGTTGAGGGCTAGGGTTAGAGACCCTTTTAGGGTTACGATTGGACCTAGGGTTAGGGTTATGTTGAGGGCTAGGGTTAGAGATCCGGTTAGGGTTACGATTGGACCTAGGGTTAGGGTTATGTTGAGGGCTAGGGTTAGAGATCCGGTTAGGGTTAAGATTGGTCCTAGGGTTAGGGTTATGTTGAGGGCTAGGGTTAGAGATCCGGTTAGGGTTCCGATTCGACCTAGGGTTAGGGTTATGTTGAGGGCTAGGGTTAGAGATCCGGTTAGGGTTACGATTGGACCTCGGGTTAGGGTTATGTTGAGGGCTAGGGTTAGAGATCCGGTTAGGGTTACGATTGGACCTCGGGTTAGGGTTATGTTGAGGGCTAGGCTTAGACATCCGGTTAGGGTTACTATTGGACCTCGGGTTAGGGTTATGTTGAGGGCTAGGGTTAGAGATCCGGGTAGGGTTACGATTGGACCTAGGGTTAGGGTTATGTTGGGGGTAGGATTAGAGATCCGGTTAGGGTTACGATTGGACCTAGGGTTAGGGTTATGTTGAGGGCTAGGGTTAGAGATCCGGTTAGGGTTACGATTGGACCTAGGGTTAGGGTTATGTTGAGGGCTAGGGTTAGAGATCCGGTTAGGGTTACGATTGGACCTAGGGTTAGGGTTATGTTGAGGGCTAGGGTTAGAGATCCGGTTAGGGTCGCGATTGGACCTAGGGTTAGGGTTATGTTGAGGGCTAGGGTTAGAGATCCGGTTAGGGTTACGATTGGACCTAGGGTTAGGGTTATGTTGAGGGCTAGGGTTAGAGATCCGGTTAGGGTTACGATTGGACCTAGGGTTAATGTTATGTTGAGGGCTAGGGTTAGAGATCCGGTTAGGGTTACGATTGGACCTAGGGTTAGGGTTATGTTGAGGGCTAGGGTTAGAGATCTAGTTAGGGTTACGATTGGACCTAGGGTTAGGGTTATGTTGAGGGGTAGGGTTAGAGACCCGGTTAGGGTTACGATTGGACCTAGGGTTAGGGTTATGTTGAGGGCTAGGGTTAGAGATCCGGTTAGGGTTACGATTGGACCTACGGTTAGGGTTATGTTGAGGGCTAGGGTTAGAGATCCGGTTAGGGTTACGATTGGACCTAGGGTTAGGGTTATGTTGAGGGCTAGGGTTAGAGATCCGGTTAGGGTTACGATTGGACCTAGGGTTAGGGTTATGTTGAGGGCTAGGGTTAGAGATCCGGTTAGGGTTACGATTGGACCTAGGGTTAGGGTTATGTTGAGGGCTAGGGTTAGAGATCCGGTTAGGGTCGCGATTGGACCTAGGGTTATGGTTATGTTGAGGGCTAGGGTTAGAGACCCGGTTAGGGTTACGATTGGACCTAGGGTTAGGGTTATGTTGAGGGCTAGGGTTAGAGATCCGGTTAGGGTTACGATTGGACCTAGGGTTAGGGTTATGTTGAGGGCTAGGGTTAGAGATCCGGTTAGGGTCGCGATTGGACCTAGGGTTATGGTTATGTTGAGGGCTAGGGTTAGAGATCCGGTTAGGGTTACGATAGGACCTAGGGTTAGGGTTATGTTGAGGGCTAGGGTTAGAGATCCGGTTAGGGTTACAATTGGACCTAGGGTTAGGGTTATGTTGAGGGCTAGGGTTAGAGATCCGGTTAGGGTTACGATTGGACCTAGGGTTAGGGTTATGTTGAGGGCTAGGGTTAGAGATCCGGTTAGGGTTATGATTGGACCTAGGGTTAGGGTTATGTTGAGGGCTAGGGTTAGAAACCCGGTTAGGGTTACGATTGGACCTAGGGTTAGGGTTATGTTGAGGGCTAGGGTTAGAGATCCGGTTAGGGTTACGATTGGACCTAGGGTTAGGGTTATGTTGAGGGCTAGGGTTAGAGATCCGGTTAGGGTTACGATTGGACCTAGGGTTAGCGTTATGTTTTGGGCTAAGGTTAGAGATCCGGTTAGGGTTACGATTGGACCTAGGGTTAGGGTTATGTTTTGGGCTAGGGTTAGAGATCCGGTTAGGGTTACGATTGGACCTAGGGTTAGGGTTATGTTGAGGGCTAGGGTTAGAGATCCGGTTAGGGTTACGATTGGACCTAGGGTTAGGGTTATGTTGAGGGCTAGGGTTAGAGACCCGGTTAGGGTTACGATTGGACCTAGGGTTAGGGTTATGTTGAGGGCTATGGTTAGAGATCCGGTTAGGGTTACGATTGGACCTAGGGTTAGGGTTATGTTGAGGGCTAGGGTTAGAGATCCGGTTAGGGTTACGATTGGACCTAGGGTTAGGGTTATGTTGAGGGCTAGGGTTAGAGATCCGGTTAGGGTTACGATTGGACCTAGGGTTAGGGTTATGTTGAGGGCTAGGGTTAGAATCCCGGTTAGGGTTACGATTGGACCTAGGGTTAGGGTTATGTTGAGGGCTAGGTTTAGAGATCCGGTTAGGGTTACGATTGGACCTAGGGTTAGGGTTATGTTGAGGGCTAGGGTTAGAGATCCGGTTAGGGTTACGATTGGACCTAGGGTTAGGGTTATGTTGAGGGCTAGGGTTAGAGATCCGGTTAGGGTTACGATTGGACCTAGGGTTAGGGTTATGTTGAGCGCTAGGGTTAGAGATCCGGTTAGGGTTACGATTGGACCTAGGGTTAATGTTATGTTGAGGGCTAGGGTTAGAGATCTGGTTAGGGTTACGATTGGACCTAGGGTTAGGGTTATGTTGAGGGCTAGGGTTAGAGATCCGGTTAGGGTTACGATTGGACCTAGGGTTAGGGTTATGCTGAGGGCTAGGGTTAGAGACCCGGTTAGGGTTACGATTGGACCTAGGGTTAGGGTTATGTTGAGGGCTAGGTTTAGAGACCCGGTTAGGGTTACGATTGGACCTAGGGTTAGGGTTATGTTGAGGGCTAGGGTTAGAGATCCGGTTAGGGTTACGATTGGACCTAGGGTTAGGGTTATGTTGAGGGCTAGGGTTAGAGATCCGGTTAGGGTTACGATTGGACCTAGGGTTAGGGTTATGTTGAGGGCTAGGGTTAGAGATCCGGTTAGGGTTACGATTGGACCTAGGGTTAGGGTTATGTTGAGGGCTAGGGTTAGAGACCCGGTTAGGGTTACGATTGGACCTAGGGTTAGGGTTATGTTGAGGGCTAGGGTTAGAGATCCGGTTAGGGTTACGATTGGACCTAGGGTTAGGGTTATGTTGAGGGCTAGGGTTAGAGATCCGTTTAGGGTTACGATTGGACCTAGGGTTAGGGTTATGTTGAGGGCTAGGGTTAGAGATCCGGTTAGGGTTACGATTGGACCTAGGGTTAGGGTTATGTTGAGGGCTAGGGTTAGAGATCCGGTTAGGGTTACGATTGGACCTAGGGTTAGGGTTATGTTGAGCGCTAGGGTTAGAGATCCGGTTAGGGTTACGATTGGACCTAGGGTTAATGTTATGTTGAGGGCTAGGGTTAGAGATCCGGTTAGGGTTACGATTGGACCTAGGGTTAGGGTTATGTTGAGGGCTAGGGTTAGAGATCCGGTTAGGGTTACGATTGGACCTAGGGTTAGTGTTATGTTGAGGGCTAGGGTTAGAGACCCGGTTAGGGTTACGATTGGACCTAGGGTTAGGGTTATGTTGAGGGCTAGGGTTAGAGATCCGGTTAGGGTTACGATTGGACCTAGGGTTAGGGTTATGTTGAGGGCTAGGGTTAGAGATCCGGTTAGGGTTACGATTGGACCTAGGGTTAGGGTTATGTTGAGGGCTAGGGTTAGAGACCCGGTTAGGGTTACGATTGGACCTAGGGTTAGGGTTATGTTGAGGGCTAGGGTTAGAGACCCGGTTAGGGTTACGATTGGACCTAGGGTTAGGGTTATGTTGAGGGCTATGGTTAGAGATCTGGTTAGGGTTACGATTGGACCTAGGGTTAGGGTTATGTTGAGGGCTACGGTTAGAGATCCGGTTAGGGTTACGATTGGACCTAGGGTTAGGGTTATGTTGAGGGCTAGGGTTAGAGATCCGGTTAGGGTTACGATTGGACCTAGGGTTAGGGTTATGTTGAGGGCTAGGGTTAGAGACCCGGTTAGGGTTACGATTGGACCTAGGGTTAGGGTTATGTTGAGGGCTAGGGTTAGAGTTCCGGTTAGGGTTACGATTGGACCTAGGGTTAGGGTTATGTTGAGGGCTAGGGTTAGAGATCCGGTTAGGGTTACGATTGGACCTAGGGTTAGGGTTATGTTGAGCGCTAGGGTTAGAGATCCGGTTAGGGTTACGATTGGACCTAGGGTTAGGGTTATGTTGAGGGCTAGGGTTAGAGATCCGGTTAGGGTTACGATTGGACCTAGGGTTAGGGTTATGTTGAGGGCTAGGGTTAGAGATCCGGTTAGGGTTACGATTGGACCTAGGGTTAGGGTTATGTTGAGGGCTAGGGTTAGAGATCCGTTTAGGGTCGCGATTGGACCTAGGGTTAGGGTTATGTTGAGGGCTAGGTTTAGAGATCCGGTTAGGGTCGCGATTGGACCTAGGGTTAGGGTTATGTTGAGGGCTAGGGTTAGAGATCTGGTTAGGGTTACGATTGGACCTAGGGTTAGGGTTATGTTGAGGGCTAGAGTTAGAGATCCGGTTAGGGTTACGATTTGACCTAGGATTAGGGTTTTGTTGAGGGCTAGTGTTAGAGATCCGGTTAGGGTTACGATTGGACCTAGGGTTAGGGTTATGTTGAGGGCTAGGGTTAGAGACCCGGTTAGGGTTACGATTGGACCTAGGGTTAGGGTTATGTTGAGGGCTATGGTTAGAGATCCGGTTAGGGTTACGATTGGACCTAGGGTTAGGGTTATGTTGAGGGCTAGGGTTAGAGATCCGGTTAGGGTTACGATTGGACCTAGGGTTAGGGTTATGTTGAGGGCTAGGGTTAGAGATCCGGTTAGGGTTACGATTGGACCTAGGGTTAGGGTTATGTTGAGCGCTAGGGTTAGAGATCCGGTTAGGGTTACGATTGGACTTAGGGTTAGGGTTATGTTGAGGGCTAGGGTTAGAGATCCGGTTAGGGTTACGATTGGACCTAGGGTTAGGGTTATGTTGAGCGCTAGGGTTAGAGATCCGGTTAGGGTTACGATTGGACCTAGGGTTAATGTTATGTTGAGGGCTAGGGTTAGAGATCCGTTTAGGGTCGCGATTGGACCTAGGGTTAGGGTTATGTTGAGGGCTAGGTTTAGAGATCCGGTTAGGGTCGCGATTGGACCTAGGGTTAGGGTTATGTTGAGGGCTAGGGTTAGAGATCTGGTTAGGGTTACGATTGGACCTAGGGTTAGGGTTATGTTGAGGGCTAGAGTTAGAGACCCGGTTAGGGTTACGATTGGACCTAGGGTTAGGGTTATGTTGAGGGCTAGGGTTAGAGACCCGGTTAGGGTTACGATTGGACCTAGGGTTAGGGTTATGTTGAGGGCTAGGGTTAGAGATCCGGTTAGGGTTACGATTGGACCTAGGGTTAGGGTTATGTTGAGGGCTAGGGTTAGAAATCCGGTTAGGGTTACGATTGGACCTAGGGTTAGGGTTATGTTGAGGGCTAGGGTTAGAGATCCGGTTAGGGTTACGATTGGACCTAGGGTTAGGGTTATGTTGAGGGCTAGGGTTAGAGACCCGGTTAGGGTTACGATTGGACCTAGGGTTAGGGTTATGTTGAGGGCTAGGGTTAGAGATCCGGTTAGGGTTACGATTGGACCTAGGGTTAGGGTTATGTTGAGGGCTAGGGTTAGAGATCCGGTTAGGGTTACGATTGGACCTAGGGTTAGGGTTATGTTGAGGGCTAGGGTTAGAGATCCGGTTAGGGTTACGATTGGACCTAGGGTTAGGGTTATGTTGAGGGCTAGGGTTAGAGATCCGGTTAGGGTTACGATTGGACCTAGGGTTAGGGTTATGTTGAGCGCTAGGGTTAGAGATCCGGTTAGGGTTACGATTGGACCTAGGGTTAATGTTATGTTGAGGGCTAGGGTTAGAGATCCGGTTAGGGTTACGATTAGACCTAGGGTTAGGGTTATGTTGAGGGCTAGGGTTAGAGATCCGGTTAGGGTTACGATTGGACCTAGGGTTAGGGTTATGTTGAGGGCTAGGGTTAGAGACCCGGTTAGGGTTACGATTGGACCTAGGGTTAGGGTTATGTTGAGGGCTAGGGTTAGAGATCCGGTTAGGGTTACGATTGGACCTAGGGTTAGGGTTATGTTGAGGGCTACGGTTAGAGATCCGGTTAGGGTTACGATTGGACCTAGGGTTAGGGTTATGTTGAGGGCTAGGGTTAGAGACCCGGTTAGGGTTACGATTGGACCTAGGGTTAGGGTTATGTTGAGGGCTAGGGTTAGAGACCCGGTTAGGGTTACGATTGGACCTAGGGTTAGGGTTATGTTGAGGGCTATGGTTAGAGATCTGGTTAGGGTTACGATTGGACCTAGGGTTAGGGTTATGTTGAGGGCTAGGGTTAGAGATCCGGTTAGGGTTACGATTGGACCTAGGGTTAGGGTTATGTTGAGGGCTAGGGTTAGAGATCCGGTTAGGGTTACGATTGGACCTAGGGTTAGGGTTATGTTGAGGGCTAGGGTTAGAGACCCGGTTAGGGTTACGATTGGACCTAGGGTTAGGGTTATGTTGAGGGCTAGGGTTAGAGATCCGGTTAGGGTTACGATTGGACCTAGGGTTAGGGTTATGTTGAGGGCTAGGGTTAGAGATCCGGTTAGGGTTACGATTGGACCTAGGGTTAGGGTTATGTTGAGGGCTAGGGTTAGAGATCCGGTTAGGGTTACGATTGGACCTAGGGTTAGGGTTATGTTGAGCGCTAGGGTTAGAGATCCGGTTAGGGTTACGATTGGACCTAGGGTTAGGGTTATGTTGAGGGCTAGGGTTAGAGATCCGGTTAGGGTTACGATTGGACCTAGGGTTAGGGTTATGTTGAGGGCTAGGGTTAGAGATCCGGTTAGGGTTACGATTGGACCTAGGGTTAGGGTTATGTTGAGGGCTAGGGTTAGAGATCCGGTTAGGGTTACGATTGGACCTAGGGTTAGGGTTATGTTGAGGGCTAGGGTTAGAGACCCGGTTAGGGTTACGATTGGACCTAGGGTTAGGGTTATGTTGAGGGCTAGGGTTAGAGACCCGGTTAGGGTTACGATTGGACCTAGGGTTAGGGTTATGTTGAGGGCTAGGGTTAGAGATCCGGTTAGGGTTACGATTGGACCTAGGGTTAGGGTTATGTTGAGGGCTAGGGTTAGAGATCCGGTTAGGGTTACGATTGGACCTAGGGTTAGGGTTATGTTGAGGGCTAGGGTTAGAGATCCGGTTAGGGTTACGATTGGACCTAGGGTTAGGGTTATGTTGAGGGCTAGGGTTAGAGACCCGGTTAGGGTTACGATTGGACCTAGGGTTAGGGTTATGTTGAGGGCTAGGGTTAGAGATCCGGTTAGGGTTACGATTGGACCTAGGGTTAGGGTTATGTTGAGGGCTAGGGTTAGAGATCCGGTTAGGGTTACGATTGGACCTAGGGTTAGGGTTATGTTGAGGGCTAGGGTTAGAGATCCAGTTAGGGTTACGATTGGACCTAGGGTTAGGGTTATGTTGAGGGCTAGGGTTAGAGATCCGGTTAGGGTTACGATTGGACCTAGGGTTAGGGTTATGTTGAGCGCTAGGGTTAGAGATCCGGTTAGGGTTACGATTGGACCTAGGGTTAATGTTATGTTGAGGGCTAGGGTTAGAGACCCGGTTAGGGTTACGATTGGACCTAGGGTTAGGGTTATGTTGAGGGCTATGGTTAGAGATCTGGTTAGGGTTACGATTGGACCTAGGGTTAGGGTTATGTTGAGGGCTAGGGTTAGAGATCCGGTTAGGGTTACGATTGGACCTAGGGTTAGGGTTATGTTGAGGGCTAGGGTTAGAGATCCGGTTAGGGTTACGATTGGACCTAGGGTTAGGGTTATGTTGAGGGCTAGGGTTAGAGACCCGGTTAGGGTTACGATTGGACCTAGGGTTAGGGTTATGTTGACGGCTAGGGTTAGAGATCCGGTTAGGGTTACGATTGGACCTAGGGTTAGGGTTATGTTGAGGGCTAGGGTTAGAGATCCGGTTAGGGTTACGATTGGACCTAGGGTTAGGGTTATGTTGAGGGCTAGGGTTAGAGATCCGGTTAGGGTTACGATTGGACCTAGGGTTAGGGTTATGTTGAGCGCTAGGGTTAGAGATCCGGTTAGGGTTACGATTGGACCTAGGGTTAGGGTTATGTTGAGGGCTAGGGTTAGAGATCCGGTTAGGGTTACGATTGGACCTAGGGTTAGGGTTATGTTGAGGGCTAGGGTTAGAGATCCGGTTAGGGTTACGATTGGACCTAGGGTTAGGGTTATGTTGAGGGCTAGGGTTAGAGATCCGGTTAGGGTTACGATTGGACCTAGGGTTAGGGTTATGTTGAGGGCTAGGGTTAGAGATCCGGTTAGGGTCGCGATTGGACCTAGGGTTAGGGTTATGTTGAGGGCTAGGTTTAGAGATCCGGTTAGGGTCGCGATTGGACCTAGGGTTAGGGTTATGTTGAGGGCTAGGGTTAGAGATCCGGTTAGGGTTACGATTGGACCTAGGGTTAGGGTTATGTTGAGGGCTAGAGTTAGATATCCGGTTAGGGTTACGATTTGACCTAGGGTTAGGGTTTTGTTGAGGGCTAGTGTTAGAGATCCGGTTAGGGTTACGATTGGACCTAGGGTTAGGGTTATGTTGAGGGCTAGGGTTAGAGACCCGGTTAGGGTTACGATTGGACCTAGGGTTAGGGTTATGTTGAGGGCTATGGTTAGAGATCCGGTTAGGGTTACGATTGGACCTAGGGTTAGGGTTATGTTGAGGGCTAGGGTTAGAGATCCGGTTAGGGTTACGATTGGACCTAGGGTTAGGGTTATGTTGAGGGCTAGGGTTAGAGATCCGGTTAGGGTTACGATTGGACCTAGGGTTAGGGTTATGTTGAGCGCTAGGGTTAGAGATCCGGTTAGGGTTACGATTGGACCTAGGGTTAGGGTTATGTTGAGGGCTAGGGTTAGAGATCCGGTTAGGGTTACGATTGGACCTAGGGTTAGGGTTATGTTGAGCGCTAGGGTTAGAGATCCGGTTAGGGTTACGATTGGACCTAGGGTTAGGGTTATGTTGAGGGCTAGGGTTAGAGATCCGGTTAGGGTTACGATTGGACCTAGGGTTAGGGTTATGTTGAGCGCTAGGGTTAGAGATCCGGTTAGGGTTACGATTGGACCTAGGGTTAGGGTTATGTTGAGGGCTAGGGTTAGAGATCCGGTTAGGGTTACGATTGGACCTAGGGTTAGGGTTATGTTGAGGGCTAGGGTTAGAGATCCGGTTAGGGATACGATTGGACCTAGGGTTAGGGTTATGTTGAGGGCTAGGGTTAGAGATCCGGTTAGGGTCGCGATTGGACCTCGGGTTAGGGTTATGTTGAGGGCTAGGGTTAGAGATCCGGTTAGGGTCGCGATTGGACCTCGGGTTAGGGTTATGTTGAGGGCTAGGTTTAGAGATCCGGTTAGGGTCGCAATTGGACCTAGGGTTAGGGTTATGTTGAGGGCTAGGGTTAGAGATCTGGTTAGGGTTAAGATTGGACCTAGGGTTAGGGTTATGTTGAGGGCTAGGGTTAGAGATCCGGTTAGGGTTACGATTTGACCTAGGGTTAGGGTTTTGTTGAGGGCTAGTGTTAGAGATCCGGTTAGGGTTACGATTGGACCTAGGGTTAGGGTTATGTTGAGGGCTAGGGTTAGAGACCCGGTTAGGGTTACGATTGGACCTAGGGTTAGGGTTATGTTGAGGGCTATGGTTAGAGATCCGGTTAGGGTTACGATTGGACCTAGGATTAGGGTTATGTTGAGGGCTAGGGTTAGAGATCCGGTTAGGGTTACGATTGGACCTAGGGTTAGTGTTATGTTGAGGGCTAGGGTTAGAGATTCGGTTAGGGTTACGATTGGACCTAGGGTTAGGGTTATGTTGAGGGCTAGGGTTAGAGACCCGGTTAGGGTTACGATTGGACCTAGGGTTAGGGTTATGTTGAGGGCTAGGGTTAGAGATCCGGTTAGGGTTACGATTGGAACTAGCGTTAGGGTTATGTTGAGGGCTAGGGTTAGAGATCCGGTTAGGGTTACGATTGGACCTAGGGTTAGGGTTATGTTGAGGGCTAGGGTTAGAGATCCGGTTAGGGTTACGATTGGACCTAGGGTTAGGGTTATGTTGAGCGCTAGGGTTAGAGATCCGGTTAGGGTTACGATTGGACCTAGGGTTAGGGTTATGTTGAGGGCTAGGGTTAGAGATCCGCTTAGGGTTACGATTGGACCTAGGGTTAGGGTTATGTTGAGGGCTAGGGTTAGAGATCCGGTTAGGGTTACGATTGGACGTAGGGTTAGGGTTATGTTGAGGGCTAGGGTTAGAGATCCGGTTAGGGTTACGATTGGACCTAGGGTTAGGGTTATGTTGAGGGCTAGGGTTAGAGATCCGGTTAGGGTCGCGATTGGACCTAGGGTTAGGGTTATGTTGAGGGCTAGGTTTAGAGATCCGGTTAGGGTCGCGATTGGACCTAGGGTTAGGGTTATGTTGAGGGCTACGGTTAGAGATCTGGTTAGGGTTACGATTGGACCTAGGGTTAGGGTTATGTTGAGGGCTAGGGTTAGAGATCCGGTTGGGGTTACGATTTGACCTAGGGTTAGGGTTTTGTTGAGGGCTAGTGTTAGAGATCCGGTTAGGGTTACGATTGGACCTAGGGTTAGGGTTATGTTGAGGGCTAGGGTTAGAGATCCGGTTAGTGTCGCGATTGGACCTAGGGTTAGGGTTATGTTGAGGGCTAGGGGTAGAGACCCTTTTAGGGTTACGATTGGACCTAGGGTTAGGGTTATCTTGAGGGCTAGGGTTAGAGATCCGGTTAGGGTTACGATTGGACCTAGGGTTAGGGTTATGTTGAGGTCTAGGGTTAGAGATCCGGTTAGGGTTACGATTGGACCTAGGGTTAGGGTTATGTTGAGGGCTAGGGTTAGAGATCCGGTTAGGGTTACGATTGGACCTAGGGTTAGGGTTATGTTGAGGGCTAGGGTTAGAGACCCGGTTAGGGTTACGATTGGACCTAGGGTTAGGGTTATGTTGAGGGCTATGGTTAGAGATCCGGTTAGGGTTACGATTGGACCTAGGGTTAGGTTTATGTTGAGGACTAGGGTTAGAGATCCGGTTAGGGTTACGATTGGACCTAGGGTTAGGGTTATGTTGAGGGCTAGGGTTAGAGATCCGGTTAGGGTTACGATTGGACCTAGGGTTAGGGTTATGTTGAGGGCTAGGGTTAGAGACCAGGTTAGGGTTACGATTGGACCTAGGGTTAGGGTTATGTTGAGGGCTAGGGTTAGAGATCCGGTTAGGGTTACGATTGGACCTAGGGTTAGGGTTATGTTGAGGGCTAGGGTTAGAGATCCGGTTAGGGTTACGATTGGACCTAGGGTTAGGGTTATGTTGAGGGCTAGGGTTAGATATCCGGTTAGGGTTACGAATGGACCTAGGGTTAGGGTTATGTTGAGCGCTAGGGTTAGAGATCCGGTTAGGGTTACGATTGGACCTAGGGTTAATGTTATGTTGAGGGCTAGGGTTAGAGATCCTGTTAGGGTTACGATTGGACCTAGGGTTAGGGTTATGTTTTGGGCTAAGGTTAGAGATCCGGTTAGGGTTACGATTGGACCTAGGGTTAGGGTTATCTTGAGGGCTAGGGTTAGAGATCCGGTTAGGGTTACGATTGGACCTAGGGTTAGGGTTATGTTGAGGGCTAGGGTTAGAGATCCGGTTAGGGTTACGATTGGACCTAGGGTTAGGGTTATGTTGAGGGCTAGGGTTAGAGATCCGGTTAGGGTTACGATTGGACCTAGGGTTAGGGTTATGTTGAGGGCTAGGGTTAGAGATCCGGTTAGTGTCGCGATTGGACCTAGGGTTAGGGTTATGTTGAGGGCTAGGGTTAGAGACCCTTTTAGGGTTACGATTGGACCTAGGGTTAGGGTTATGTTGAGGGCTAGGGTTAGAGATCCGGTTAGGGTTACGATTGGACCTAGGGTTAGGGTTATGTTGAGGGCTAGGGTTAGAGATCCGGTTAGGGTTACGATTGGACCTAGGGTTAGGGTTATGTTGAGGGCTAGGGTTAGAGATCCGGTTAGGGTTACGATTGGACCTAGGGTTAGCGTTATGTTGAGGGCTAGGGTTAGAGACCCGGTTAGGGTTACGATTGGACCTAGGGTTAGGGTTATGTTGAGGGCTATGGTTAGAGATCCGGTTAGGGTTACGATTGGACCTAGGGTTAGGGTTATGTTGAGGGCTAGGGTTAGAGATCCGGTTAGGGTTACGATTGGACCTAGGGTTAGGGTTATGTTGAGGGCTAGGGTTAGAGATCCGGTTAGGGTTACGATTGGACCTAGGGTTAGGGTTATGTTGAGGGCTAGGGTTAGAGACCAGGTTAGGGTTACGATTGGACCTAGGGTTAGGGTTATGTTGAGGGCTAGGGTTAGAGATCCGGTTAGGGTTACGATTGGACCTAGGGTTAGCGTTATGTTGAGGGCTAGGGTTAGAGATCCGGTTAGGGTTACGATTGGACCTAGGGTTAGGGTTATGTTGAGGGCTAGGGTTAGAGATCCGGTTAGGGTTACGATTGGACCTAGGGTTAGGGTTATGTTGAGGGCTAGGGTTAGAGATCCGGTTAGGGTTACGATTGGACCTAGGGTTAGGGTTATGTTGAGGGCTAGGGTTAGAGATCCGGTTAGGGTTACGATTGGACCTAGGGTTAGGGTTATGTTGAGCGCTAGGGTTAGAGATCCGGTTAGGGTTACGATTGGACCTAGGGTTAGGGTTATGTTGAGGGCTAGGGTTAGAGATCCGGTTAGGGTTACGATTGGACCTAGGGTTAGGGTTATGTTGAGCGCTAGGGTTAGAGATCCGGTTAGGGTTACGATTGGACCTAGGGTTAGGGTTATGTTGAGGGCTAGGGTTAGAGATCCGGTTAGGGTTACGATTGGACCTAGGGTTAGGGTTATGTTGAGCGCTAGGGTTAGAGATCCGGTTAGGGTTACGATTGGACCTAGGGTTAGGGTTATGTTGAGGGCTAGGGTTAGAGATCCGGTTAGGGTTACGATTGGACCTAGGGTTAGGGTTATGTTGAGGGCTAGGGTTAGAGATCCGGTTAGGGTTGCGATTGGACCTAGGGTTAGGGTTATGTTGAGGGCTAGGGTTAGAGATCCGGTTAGGGTCGCGATTCGACCTAGGGTTAGGGTTATGTTGAGGGCTAGGTTTAGAGATCCGGTTAGGGTCGCGATTGGACCTAGGGTTAGGGTTATGTTGAGGGCTAGGGTTAGAGATCTGGTTAGGGTTAAGATTGGACCTAGGGTTAGGGTTATGTTGAGGGCTAGGGTTAGAGATCCGGTTAGGGTTACGATTTGACCTAGGGTTAGGGTTTTGTTGAGGGCTAGTGTTAGAGATCCGGTTAGGGTTACGATTGGTCCTAGGGTTAGGGTTATGTTGAGGGCTAGGGTTAGAGACCCGGTTAGGGTTACGATTGGACCTAGGGTTAGGGTTATGTTGAGGGCTATGGTTAGAGATCCGGTTAGGGTTACGATTGGACCTAGGGTTAGGATTATGTTGAGGGCTAGGGTCAGAGATCCGGTTAGGGTTACGATTGGACCTAGGGTTAGTGTTATGTTGAGGGCTAGGGTTAGAGATCCGGTTAGGGTTACGATTGGACCTAGGGTTAGGGTTATGTTGAGTGCTAGGGTTAGAGACCCGGTTAGGGTTACGATTGGACCTAGGGTTAGGGTTATGTTGAGGGCTAGGGTTAGAGATCCGGTTAGGGTTACGATTGGACCTAGCGTTAGGGTTATGTTGAGGGCTAGGGTTAGAGATCCGGTTAGGGTTACGATTGGACCTAGGGTTAGGGTTATGTTGAGGGCTAGGGTTAGAGATCCGGTTAGGGTTACGATTGGACCTAGGGTTAGGGTTATGTTGAGGGCTAGGGTTAGAGATCCGGTTAGGGTTACGATTGGACCTAGGGTTAGGGTTATGTTGAGGGCTAGGGTTAGAGATCCGGTTAGGGTTACGATTGGACCTAGGGTTAGGGTTATGTTGAGGGCTAGGGTTAGAGATCCGGTTAGGGTTACGATTGGACCTAGGGTTAGGGTTATGTTGAGGGCTAGGGTTAGAGATCCGGTTAGGGTTACGATTGGACCTAGGGTTAGGGTTATGTTGAGGGCTAGGTTTAGAGATCCGGTTAGGGTCGCGATTGGACCTAGGGTTAGGGTTATGTTGAGGGCTAGGGTTAGAGATCCGGTTAGGGTTACGATTGGACCTAGGGTTAGGGTTATGTTGAGGGCTAGGTTTAGAGATCCGGTTAGGGTTACGATTTGACCTAGGGTTAGGGTTATGTTGAGGGCTAGGGTTAGAGATCCGGTTAGGGTTACGATTGGACCTAGGGTTAGGGTTATGTTGAGGGCTAGGGTTAGAGATCCGGTTAGTGTCGCGATTGGACCTAGGGTTAGGGTTATGTTGAGGGCTAGGGTTAGAGACCCTTTTAGGGTTACGATTGGACCTAGGGTTAGGGTTATGTTGAGGGCTAGGGTTAGAGATCCGGTTAGGGTTACGATTGGACCTAGGGTTAGGGTTATGTTGATGGCTAGGGTTAGAGATCCGGTTAGGGTTACGATTGGACCTAGGGTTAGGGTTATGTTGAGGGCTAGGGTTAGAGATCCGGTTAGGGTTACGATTGGACCTAGGGTGAGCGTTATGTTGAGGGCTAGGGTTAGAGACCCGGTTAGGGTTACGATTGGACCTAGGGTTAGGGTTATGTTGAGGGCTAGGGTTAGAGATCCGGTTAGGGTTACGATTGGACCTAGGGTTAGGGTTATGTTGAGGGCTAGGGTTAGAGATCCGGTTAGGGTTACGATTGGACCTAGGGTTAGTGTTATGTTGAGGGCTAGGGTTAGAGATCCGGTTAGGGTTACGATTGGACCTAGGGTTAGGGTTATGTTGAGGGCTAGGGTTAGAGACCCGGTTAGGGTTACGATTGGACCTAGGGTTAGGGTTATGTTGAGCGCTAGGGTTAGAGATCCGGTTAGGGTTACGATTGGACCTAGGGTTAGGGTTATGTTGAGGGCTAGGGTTAGAGATCCGGTTAGGGTTACGATTGGACCTAGGGTTAGGGTTATGTTGAGCGCTAGGGTTAGAGATCCGGTTAGGGTTACGATTGGACCTAGGGTTAGGGTTATGTTGAGGGCTAGGGTTAGAGATCCGGTTAGGGTTACGATTGGACCTAGGGTTAGGGTTATGTTGAGGGCTAGGGTTAGAGATCCGGTTAGGGTTACGATTGGACCTAGGGTTAGGGTTATGTTGAGGGCTAGGGTTAGAGATCCGGTTAGGGTTGCGATTGGACCTAGGGTTAGGGTTATGTTGAGGGCTAGGGTTAGAGATCCGGTTAGGGTCGCGATTCGACCTAGGGTTAGGGTTATGTTGAGGGCTAGGTTTAGAGATCCGGTTAGGGTCGCGATTGGACCTAGGGTTAGGGTTATGTTGAGGGCTAGGGTTAGAGATCTGGTTAGGGTTAAGATTGGACCTAGGGTTAGGGTTATGTTGAGGGCTAGGGTTAGAGATCCGGTTAGGGTTACGATTTGACCTAGGGTTAGGGTTTTGTTGAGGGCTAGTGTTAGAGATCCGGTTAGGGTTACGATTGGTCCTAGGGTTAGGGTTATGTTGAGGGCTAGGGTTAGAGACCCGGTTAGGGTTACGATTGGACCTAGGGTTAGGGTTATGTTGAGGGCTATGGTTAGAGATCCGGTTAGGGTTACGATTGGACCTAGGGTTAGGATTATGTTGAGGGCTAGGGTTAGAGATCCGGTTAGGGTTACGATTGGACCTAGGGTTAGTGTTATGTTGAGGGCTAGGGTTAGAGATCCGGTTAGGGTTACGATTGGACCTAGGGTTAGGGTTATGTTGAGGGCTAGGGTTAGAGACCCGGTTAGGGTTACGATTGGACCTAGGGTTAGGGTTATGTTGAGGGCTAGGGTTAGAGATCCGGTTAGGGTTACGATTGGACCTAGCGTTAGGGTTATGTTGAGGGCTAGGGTTAGAGATCCGGTTAGGGTTACGATTGGACCTAGGGTTAGGGTTATGTTGAGGGCTAGGGTTAGAGATCCGGTTAGGGTTACGATTGGACCTAGGGTTAGGGTTATGTTGAGGGCTAGGGTTAGAGATCCGGTTAGGGTTACGATTGGACCTAGGGTTAGGGTTATGTTGAGGGCTAGGGTTAGAGATCCGGTTAGGGTTACGATTGGACCTAGGGTTAGGGTTATGTTGAGGGCTAGGGTTAGAGATCCGGTTAGGGTTACGATTGGACCTAGGGTTAGGGTTATGTTGAGGGCTAGGGTTAGAGATCCGGTTAGGGTTACGATTGGACCTAGGGTTAGGGTTATGTTGAGGGCTAGGTTTAGAGATCCGGTTAGGGTCGCGATTGGACCTAGGGTTAGGGTTATGTTGAGGGCTAGGGTTAGAGATCCGGTTAGGGTTACGATTGGACCTAGGGTTAGGGTTATGTTGAGGGCTAGGTTTAGAGATCCGGTTAGGGTTACGATTTGACCTAGGGTTAGGGTTATGTTGAGGGCTAGGGTTAGAGATCCGGTTAGGGTTACGATTGGACCTAGGGTTAGGGTTATGTTGAGGGCTAGGGTAAGAGATCCGGTTAGTGTCGCGATTGGACCTAGGGTTAGGGTTATGTTGAGGGCTAGGGTTAGAGACCCTTTTAGGGTTACGATTGGACCTAGGGTTAGGGTTATGTTGAGGGCTAGGGTTAGAGATCCGGTTAGGGTTACGATTGGACCTAGGGTTAGGGTTATGTTGAGGGCTAGGGTTAGAGATCCGGTTAGGGTTACGATTGGACCTAGGGTTAGGGTTATGTTGAGGGCTAGGGTTAGAGATCCGGTTAGGGTTACGATTGGACCTAGGGTTAGCGTTATGTTGAGGGCTAGGGTTAGAGACCCGGTTAGGGTTACGATTGGACCTAGGGTTAGGGTTATGTTGAGGGCTATGGTTAGAGATCCGGTTAGGGTTACGATTGGACCTAGGGTTAGGGTTATGTTGAGGGCTAGGGTTAGAGATCCGGTTAGGGTTACGATTGGACCTAGGGTTAGTGTTATGTTGAGGGCTAGGGTTAGAGATCCGGTTAGGGTTACGATTGGACCTAGGGTTAGGGTTATGTTGAGGGCTAGGGTTAGAGACCCGGTTAGGGTTACGATTGGACCTAGGGTTAGGGTTGTGTTGAGGGCTAGGGTTAGAGATCCGGTTAGGGTTACGATTGGACCTAGCGTTAGGGTTATGTTGAGGGCTAGGGTTAGAGATCCGGTTAGGGTTACGATTGGACCTAGGGTTAGGGTTATGTTGAGGGCTAGGGTTAGAGATCCGGTTAGGGTTACGATTGGACCTAGGGTTAGGGTTATGTTGAGGGCTAGGGTTAGAGATCCGGTTAGGGTTACGATTGGACCTAGGGTTAGGGTTATGTTGAGGGCTAGGGTTAGAGATCCGGTTAGGGTTACGATTGGACCTAGGGTTAGGGTTATGTTGAGCGCTAGGGTTAGAGATCCGGTTAGGGTTACGATTGGACCTAGGGTTAGGGTTATGTTGAGGGCTAGGGTTAGAGATCCGGTTAGGGTTACGATTGGACCTAGGGTTAGGGTTATGTTGAGGGCTAGGTTTAGAGATCCGGTTAGGGTCGCGATTGGACCTAGGGTTAGGGTTATGTTGAGGGCTAGGGTTAGAGATCCGGTTAGGGTTACGATTTGACCTAGGGTTAGGGTTATGTTGAGGGCTAGGGTTAGAGATCCGGTTAGGGTTACGATTGGACCTAGGGTTAGGGTTATGTTGAGGGCTAGGGTTAGAGATCCGGTTAGTGTCGCGATTGGACCTAGGGTTAGGGTTCTGTTGAGGGCTAGGGTTAGAGACCCTTTTAGGGTTACGATTGGACCTAGGGTTAGGGTTATGTTGAGGGCTAGGGTTAGAGATCCGGTTAGGGTTACGATTGGACCTAGGGTTAGGGTTATGTTGAGGGCTAGGGTTAGAGATCCGGTTAGGGTTACGATTGGACCTAGGGTTAGGGTTATGTTGAGGGCTAGGGTTAGAGATCCGGTTAGGGTTACGATTGGACCTAGGGTTAGGGTTATGTTGAGGGCTAGGTTTAGAGATCCGGTTAGGGTCGCGATTGGACCTAGGGTTAGGGTTATGTTGAGGGCTAGGGTTAGAGATCCGGTTAGGGTTACGATTGGACCTAGGGTTAGGGTTATGTTGAGGGCTAGGGTTAGAGATCCGGTTAGGGTTACGATTTGACCTAGGGTTAGGGTTATGTTGAGGGCTAGGGTTAGAGATCCGGTTAGGGTTACGATTGGACCTAGGGTTAGGGTTATGTTGAGGGCTAGGGTTAGAGATCCGGTTAGGGTTACGATTGGACCTAGGGTTAGGGTTATGTTGAGCGCTAGGGTTAGAGATCCGGTTAGGGTTACGATTGGACCTAGGGTTAGGGTTATGTTGAGGGCTAGGGTTAGAGATCCGGTTAGGGTTACGATTGGACCTAGGGTTAGGGTTATGTTGAGCGCTAGGGTTAGAGATCCGGTTAGGGTTACGATTGGACCTAGGGTTAGGGTTATGTTGAGGGCTAGGGTTAGAGATCCGGTTAGGGTTACGATTGGACCTAGGGTTAGGGTTATGTTGAGGGCTAGGGTTAGAGATCCGGTTAGGGTTACGATTGGACCTAGGGTTAGGGTTATGTTGAGGGCTAGGGTTAGAGATCCGGTTAGGGTTGCGATTGGACCTAGGGTTAGGGTTATGTTGAGGGCTAGGGTTAGAGATCCGGTTAGGGTTACGATTGGACCTAGGGTTAGGGTTATGTTGAGGGCTAGGGTTAGAGATCCGGTTAGGGTTACGATTGGACCTAGGGTTAGGGTTATGTTGAGGGCTAGGGTTAGAGATCCGGTTAGGGTTACGATTGGACCTAGGGTTAGGGTTATGTTGAGGGCTAGGGTTAGAGATCCGGTTAGGGTTACGATTGGACCTAGGGTTAGGGTTATGTTGAGGGCTAGGGTTAGAGATCCGGTTAGGGTTACGATTGGACCTAGGGTTAGGGTTATGTTGAGGGCTAGGGTTAGAGATCCGGTTAGGGTTACGATTGGACCTAGGGTTAGGGTTATGTTGAGGGCTAGGTTTAGAGATCCGGTTAGGGTCGCGATTGGACCTAGGGTTAGGGTTATGTTGAGGGCTAGGGTTAGAGATCCGGTTAGGGTTACGATTGGACCTAGGGTTAGGGTTATGTTGAGGGCTAGGGTTAGAGATCCGGTTAGGGTTACGATTGGACCTAGGGTTAGGGTTATGTTGAGGGCTAGGGTTAGAGATCCGGTTAGTGTCGCGATTGGACCTAGGGTTAGGGTTATGTTGAGGGCTAGGGTTAGAGACCCTTTTAGGGTTACGATTGGACCTAGGGTTAGGGTTATGTTGAGGGCTAGGGTTAGAGATCCGGTTAGGGTTACGATTGGACCTAGGGTTAGGGTTATGTTGAGGGCTAGGGTTAGAGATCCGGTTAGGGTTACGATTGGACCTAGGGTTAGGGTTATGTTGAGGGCTAGGGTTAGAGATCCGGTTAGGGTTACGATTGGACCTAGGGTTAGGGTTATGTTGAGGGCTAGGGTTAGAGATCCGGTTAGTGTCGCGATTGGACCTAGGGTTAGGGTTATGTTGAGGGCTAGGGTTAGAGACCCTTTTAGGGTTACGATTGGACCTAGGGTTAGGGTTATGTTGAGGGCTAGGGTTAGAGATCCGGTTAGGGTTACGATTGGACCTAGGGTTAGGGTTATGTTGAGGGCTAGGGTTAGAGATCCGGTTAGGGTTACGATTGGACCTAGGGTTAGGGTTATGTTGAGGGCTAGGGTTAGAGATCCGGTTAGGGTTACGATTGGACCTAGGGTTAGGGTTATGTTGAGGGCTAGGTTTAGAGATCCGGTTAGGGTCGCGATTGGACCTAGGGTTAGGGTTATGTTGAGGGCTAGGGTTAGAGATCCGGTTAGGGTTACGATTGGACCTAGGGTTAGGGTTATGTTGAGGGCTAGGGTTAGAGATCCGGTTAGGGTTACGATTTGACCTAGGGTTAGGGTTATGTTGAGGGCTAGGGTTAGAGATCCGGTTAGGGTTACGATTGGACCTAGGGTTAGGGTTATGTTGAGGGCTAGGGTTAGAGATCCGGTTAGGGTTACGATTGGACCTAGGGTTAGTGTTATGTTGAGCGCTAGGTTTAGAGATCCGGTTAGGGTTACGATTGGACCTAGGGTTAGGGTTATGTTGAGGGCTAGGGTTAGAGATCCGGTTAGGGTTACGATTGGACCTAGGGTTAGGGTTATGTTGAGCGCTAGGGTTAGAGATCCGGTTAGGGTTACGATTGGACCTAGGGTTAGGGTTATGTTGAGGGCTAGGGTTAGAGATCCGGTTAGGGTTACGATTGGACCTAGGGTTAGGGTTATGTTGAGGGCTAGGGTTAGAGATCCGGTTAGGGTTACGATTGGACCTAGGGTTAGGGTTATGTTGAGGGCTAGGGTTAGAGATCCGGTTAGGGTTGCGATTGGACCTAGGGTTAGGGTTATGTTGAGGGCTAGGGTTAGAGATCCGGTTAGGGTTACGATTGGACCTAGGGTTAGGGTTATGTTGAGGGCTAGGGTTAGAGATCCGGTTAGGGTTACGATTGGACCTAGGGTTAGGGTTATGTTGAGGGCTAGGGTTAGAGATCCGGTTAGGGTTACGATTGGACCTAGGGTTAGGGTTATGTTGAGGGCTAGGGTTAGAGATCCGGTTAGGGTTACGATTGGACCTAGGGTTAGGGTTATGTTGAGGGCTAGGTTTAGAGATCCGGTTAGGGTTACGATTGGACCTAGGGTTAGGGTTATGTTGAGGGCTAGGGTTAGAGATCCGGTTAGGGTTACGATTGGACCTAGGGTTAGGGTTATGTTGAGGGCTAGGTTTAGAGATCCGGTTAGGGTCGCGATTGGACCTAGGGTTAGGGTTATGTTGAGGGCTAGGGTTAGAGATCCGGTTAGGGTTACGATTGGACCTAGGGTTAGGGTTATGTTGAGGGCTAGGGTTAGAGATCCGGTTAGGGTTACGATTGGACCTAGGGTTAGGGTTATGTTGAGGGCTAGGTTTAGAGATCCGGTTAGGGTTACGATTGGACCTAGGGTTAGGGTTATGTTGAGGGCTAGGGTTAGAGATCCGGTTAGGGTTACGATTGGACCTAGGGTTAGCGTTATGTTGAGGGCTAGGGTTAGAGACCCGGTTAGGGTTACGATTGGACCTAGGGTTAGGGTTATGTTGAGGGCTATGGTTAGAGATCCGGTTAGGGTTACGATTGGACCTAGGGTTAGGGTTATGTTGAGGGCTAGGGTTAGAGATCCGGTTAGGGTTACGATTGGACCTAGGGTTAGTGTTATGTTGAGGGCTAGGGTTAGAGATCCGGTTAGGGTTACGATTGGACCTAGGGTTAGGGTTATGTTGAGGGCTAGGGTTAGAGACCCGGTTAGGGTTACGATTGGACCTAGGGTTAGGGTTATGTTGAGGGCTAGGGTTAGAGATCCGGTTAGGGTTACGATTGGACCTAGCGTTAGGGTTATGTTGAGGGCTAGGGTTAGAGATCCGGTTAGGGTTACGATTGGACCTAGGGTTAGGGTTATGTTGAGGGCTAGGGTTAGAGATCCGGTTAGGGTTACGATTGGACCTAGGGTTAGGGTTATGTTGAGGGCTAGGGTTAGAGATCCGGTTAGGGTTACGATTGGACCTAGGGTTAGGGTTATGTTGAGGGCTAGGGTTAGAGATCCGGTTAGGGTTACGATTGGACCTACGGTTAGGGTTATGTTGAGCGCTAGGGTTAGAGATCCGGTTAGGGTTACGATTGGACCTAGGGTTAGGGTTATGTTGAGGGCTAGGGTTAGAGATCCGGTTAGGGTTACGATTGGACCTAGGGTTAGGGTTATGTTGAGGGCTAGGTTTAGAGATCCGGTTAGGGTCGCGATTGGACCTAGGGTTAGGGTTATGTTGAGGGCTAGGGTTAGAGATCCGGTTAGGGTTACGATTTGACCTAGGGTTAGGGTTATGTTGAGGGCTAGGGTTAGAGATCCGGTTAGGGTTACGATTGGACCTAGGGTTAGGGTTATGTTGAGGGCTAGGGTTAGAGATCCGGTTAGTGTCGCGATTGGACCTAGGGTTAGGGTTATGTTGAGGGCTAGGGTTAGAGACCCTTTTAGGGTTACGATTGGACCTAGGGTTAGGGTTATGTTGAGGGCTAGGGTTAGAGATCCGGTTAGGGTTACGATTGGACCTAGGGTTAGGGTTATGTTGAGGGCTAGGGTTAGAGATCCGGTTAGGGTTACGATTGGACCTAGGGTTAGGGTTATGTTGAGGGCTAGGGT
The DNA here is from genome assembly GCF_964146895.1 of Miniopterus schreibersii. Classification (NCBI taxonomy): domain Eukaryota; kingdom Metazoa; phylum Chordata; class Mammalia; order Chiroptera; family Miniopteridae; genus Miniopterus; species Miniopterus schreibersii. The sequence continues at coordinate 62,230,387 of NC_138107.1, forward strand.
TAGAGATCCGGTTAGGGTTACGATTCGACCTAGGGTTAGGGTTATGTTGAGGGCTAGGTTTAGAGATCCGGTTATGGTCGCGATTGGACCTAGGGTTAGGGTTATGTTGAGGGCTAGGGTTAGAGATCCGGTTAGGGTTACGATTGGACCTAGGGTTAGGGTTATGTTGAGGGCTAGGGTTAGAGATCCGGTTAGGGTTACGATTTGACCTAGGGTTAGGGTTATGTTGAGGGCTAGGTTTAGAGATCCGGTTAGGGTTACGATTGGACCTAGGGTTAGGGTTATGTTGAGGGCTAGGGTTAGAGATCCGGTTAGGGTTACGATTGGACCTAGGGTTAGGGTTATGTTGAGCGCTAGGGTTAGAGATCCGGTTAGGGTTACGATTGGACCTAGGGTTAGGGTTATGTTGAGGGCTAGGGTTAGAGATCCGGTTAGGGTTACGATTGGACCTAGGGTTAGGGTTATGTTGAGCGCTAGGGTTAGAGATCCGGTTAGGGTTACGATTGGACCTAGGGTTAGGGTTATGTTGAGGGCTAGGGTTAGAGATCCGGTTAGGGTTACGATTGGACCTAGGGTTAGGGTTATGTTGAGGGCTAGGGTTAGAGATCCGGTTAGGGTTACGATTGGACCTAGGGTTAGGGTTATGTTGAGGGCTAGGGTTAGAGATCCGGTTAGGGTTGCGATTGGACCTAGGGTTAGGGTTATGTTGAGGGCTAGGGTTAGAGATCCGGTTAGGGTTACGATTGGACCTAGGGTTAGGGTTATGTTGAGGGCTAGGGTTAGAGATCCGGTTAGGGTTACGATTGGACCTAGGGTTAGGGTTATGTTGAGGGCTAGGGTTAGAGATCCGGTTAGGGTTACGATTGGACCTAGGGTTAGGGTTATGTTGAGGGCTAGGGTTAGAGATCCGGTTAGGGTTACGATTGGACCTAGGGTTAGGGTTATGTTGAGGGCTAGGGTTAGAGATCCGGTTAGGGTTACGATTGGACCTAGGGTTAGGGTTATGTTGAGGGCTAGGGTTAGAGATCCGGTTAGGGTTACGATTTGACCTAGGGTTAGGGTTATGTTGAGGGCTAGGGTTAGAGATCCGGTTAGGGTTACGATTGGACCTAGGGTTAGGGTTATGTTGAGGGCTAGGGTTAGAGATCCGGTTAGTGTCGCGATTGGACCTAGGGTTAGGGTTATGTTGAGGGCTAGGGTTAGAGACCCTTTTAGGGTTACGATTGGACCTAGGGTTAGGGTTATGTTGAGGGCTAGGGTTAGAGATCCGGTTAGGGTTACGATTGGACCTAGGGTTAGGGTTATGTTGAGGTCTAGGGTTAGAGATCCGGTTAGGGTTACGATTGGACCTAGGGTTAGGGTTATGTTGAGGGCTAGGGTTAGAGATCCGGTTAGGGTTACGATTGGACCTAGGGTTAGGGTTATGTTGAGGGCTAGGGTTAGAGATCCGGTTAGTGTCGCGATTGGACCTAGGGTTAGGGTTATGTTGAGGGCTAGGGTTAGAGACCCTTTTAGGGTTACGATTGGACCTAGGGTTAGGGTTATGTTGAGGGCTAGGGTTAGAGATCCGGTTAGGGTTACGATTGGACCTAGGGTTAGGGTTATGTTGAGGGCTAGGGTTAGAGATCCGGTTAGGGTTACGATTGGACCTAGGGTTAGGGTTATGTTGAGGGCTAGGGTTAGAGATCCGGTTAGGGTTACGATTGGACCTAGGGTTAGGGTTATGTTGAGGGCTAGGGTTAGAGATCCGGTTAGTGTCGCGATTGGACCTAGGGTTAGGGTTATGTTGAGGGCTAGGGTTAGAGACCCTTTTAGGGTTACGATTGGACCTAGGGTTAGGGTTATGTTGAGGGCTAGGGTTAGAGATCCGGTTAGGGTTACGATTGGACCTAGGGTTAGGGTTATGTTGAGGGCTAGGGTTAGAGATCCGGTTAGGGTTACGATTGGACCTAGGGTTAGGGTTATGTTGAGGGCTAGGTTTAGAGATCCGGTTAGGGTTACGATTGGACCTAGGGTTAGGGTTATGTTGAGGGCTAGGTTTAGAGATCCGGTTAGGGTCGCGATTGGACCTAGGGTTAGGGTTATGTTGAGGGCTAGGGTTAGAGATCCGGTTAGGGTTACGATTGGACCTAGGGTTAGGGTTATGTTGAGGGCTAGGGTTAGAGATCCGGTTAGGGTTACGATTTGACCTAGGGTTAGGGTTATGTTGAGGGCTAGGGTTAGAGATCCGGTTAGGGTTACGATTGGACCTAGGGTTAGGGTTATGTTGAGGGCTAGGGTTAGAGATCCGGTTAGGGTTACGATTGGACCTAGGGTTAGGGTTATGTTGAGCGCTAGGGTTAGAGATCCGGTTAGGGTTACGATTGGACCTAGGGTTAGGGTTATGTTGAGGGCTAGGGTTAGAGATCCGGTTAGGGTTACGATTGGACCTAGGGTTAGGGTTATGTTGAGCGCTAGGGTTAGAGATCCGGTTAGGGTTACGATTGGACCTAGGGTTAGGGTTATGTTGAGGGCTAGGGTTAGAGATCCGGTTAGGGTTACGATTGGACCTAGGGTTAGGGTTATGTTGAGGGCTAGGGTTAGAGATCCGGTTAGGGTTACGATTGGACCTAGGGTTAGGGTTATGTTGAGGGCTAGGGTTAGAGATCCGGTTAGGGTTGCGATTGGACCTAGGGTTAGGGTTATGTTGAGGGCTAGGGTTAGAGATCCGGTTAGGGTTACGATTGGACCTAGGGTTAGGGTTATGTTGAGGGCTAGGGTTAGAGATCCGGTTAGGGTTACGATTGGACCTAGGGTTAGGGTTATGTTGAGGGCTAGGGTTAGAGATCCGGTTAGGGTTACGATTGGACCTAGGGTTAGGGTTATGTTGAGGGCTAGGGTTAGAGATCCGGTTAGGGTTACGATTGGACCTAGGGTTAGGGTTATGTTGAGGGCTAGGGTTAGAGATCCGGTTAGGGTTACGATTGGACCTAGGGTTAGGGTTATGTTGAGGGCTAGGGTTAGAGATCCGGTTAGGGTTACGATTTGACCTAGGGTTAGGGTTATGTTGAGGGCTAGGGTTAGAGATCCGGTTAGGGTTACGATTGGACCTAGGGTTAGGGTTATGTTGAGGGCTAGGGTTAGAGATCCGGTTAGTGTCGCGATTGGACCTAGGGTTAGGGTTATGTTGAGGGCTAGGGTTAGAGACCCTTTTAGGGTTACGATTGGACCTAGGGTTAGGGTTATGTTGAGGGCTAGGGTTAGAGATCCGGTTAGGGTTACGATTGGACCTAGGGTTAGGGTTATGTTGAGGTCTAGGGTTAGAGATCCGGTTAGGGTTACGATTGGACCTAGGGTTAGGGTTATGTTGAGGGCTAGGGTTAGAGATCCGGTTAGGGTTACGATTGGACCTAGGGTTAGGGTTATGTTGAGGGCTAGGGTTAGAGATCCGGTTAGGGTTACGATTTGACCTAGGGTTAGGGTTATGTTGAGGGCTAGGGTTAGAGATCCGGTTAGGGTTACGATTGGACCTAGGGTTAGGGTTATGTTGAGGGCTAGGGTTAGAGATCCGGTTAGTGTCGCGATTGGACCTAGGGTTAGGGTTATGTTGAGGGCTAGGGTTAGAGACCCTTTTAGGGTTACGATTGGACCTAGGGTTAGGGTTATGTTGAGGGCTAGGGTTAGAGATCCGGTTAGGGTTACGATTGGACCTAGGGTTAGGGTTATGTTGAGGGCTAGGGTTAGAGATCCGGTTAGGGTTACGATTGGACCTAGGGTTAGGGTTATGTTGAGGGCTAGGGTTAGAGATCCGGTTAGGGTTACGATTGGACCTAGGGTTAGGGTTATGTTGAGGGCTAGGGTTAGAGATCCGGTTAGTGTCGCGATTGGACCTAGGGTTAGGGTTATGTTGAGGGCTAGGGTTAGAGACCCTTTTAGGGTTACGATTGGACCTAGGGTTAGGGTTATGTTGAGGGCTAGGGTTAGAGATCCGGTTAGGGTTACGATTGGACCTAGGGTTAGGGTTATGTTGAGGGCTAGGGTTAGAGATCCGGTTAGGGTTACGATTGGACCTAGGGTTAGGGTTATGTTGAGGGCTAGGTTTAGAGATCCGGTTAGGGTTACGATTGGACCTAGGGTTAGGGTTATGTTGAGGGCTAGGTTTAGAGATCCGGTTAGGGTCGCGATTGGACCTAGGGTTAGGGTTATGTTGAGGGCTAGGGTTAGAGATCCGGTTAGGGTTACGATTGGACCTAGGGTTAGGGTTATGTTGAGGGCTAGGGTTAGAGATCCGGTTAGGGTTACGATTTGACCTAGGGTTAGGGTTATGTTGAGGGCTAGGGTTAGAGATCCGGTTAGGGTTACGATTGGACCTAGGGTTAGGGTTATGTTGAGGGCTAGGGTTAGAGATCCGGTTAGGGTTACGATTGGACCTAGGGTTAGGGTTATGTTGAGCGCTAGGGTTAGAGATCCGGTTAGGGTTACGATTGGACCTAGGGTTAGGGTTATGTTGAGGGCTAGGGTTAGAGATCCGGTTAGGGTTACGATTGGACCTAGGGTTAGGGTTATGTTGAGCGCTAGGGTTAGAGATCCGGTTAGGGTTACGATTGGACCTAGGGTTAGGGTTATGTTGAGGGCTAGGGTTAGAGATCCGGTTAGGGTTACGATTGGACCTAGGATTAGGGTTATGTTGAGGGCTAGGGTTAGAGATCCGGTTAGGGTTACGATTGGACCTAGGGTTAGGGTTATGTTGAGGGCTAGGGTTAGAGATCCGGTTAGGGTTGCGATTGGACCTAGGGTTAGGGTTATGTTGAGGGCTAGGGTTAGAGATCCGGTTAGGGTTACGATTGGACCTAGGGTTAGGGTTATGTTGAGGGCTAGGGTTAGAGATCCGGTTAGGGTTACGATTGGACCTAGGGTTAGGGTTATGTTGAGGGCTAGGGTTAGAGATCCGGTTAGGGTTACGATTGGACCTAGGGTTAGGGTTATGTTGAGGGCTAGGGTTAGAGATCCGGTTAGGGTTACGATTGGACCTAGGGTTAGGGTTATGTTGAGGGCTAGGGTTAGAGATCCGGTTAGGGTTACGATTGGACCTAGGGTTAGGGTTATGTTGAGGGCTAGGGTTAGAGATCCGGTTAGGGTTACGATTGGACCTAGGGTTAGGGTTATGTTGAGGGCTAGGTTTAGAGATCCGGTTAGGGTCGCGATTGGACCTAGGGTTAGGGTTATGTTGAGGGCTAGGGTTAGAGATCCGGTTAGGGTTACGATTGGACCTAGGGTTAGGGTTATGTTGAGGGCTAGGGTTAGAGATCCGGTTAGGGTTACGATTTGACCTAGGGTTAGGGTTATGTTGAGGGCTAGGGTTAGAGATCCGGTTAGGGTTACGATTGGACCTAGGGTTAGGGTTATGTTGAGGGCTAGGGTTAGAGATCCGGTTAGTGTCGCGATTGGACCTAGGGTTAGGGTTATGTTGAGGGCTAGGGTTAGAGACCCTTTTAGGGTTACGATTGGACCTAGGGTTAGGGTTATGTTGAGGGCTAGGGTTAGAGATCCGGTTAGGGTTACGATTGGACCTAGGGTTAGGGTTATGTTGAGGTCTAGGGTTAGAGATCCGGTTAGGGTTACGATTGGACCTAGGGTTAGGGTTATGTTGAGGGCTAGGGTTAGAGATCCGGTTAGGGTTACGATTGGACCTAGGGTTAGGGTTATGTTGAGGGCTAGGGTTAGAGATCCGGTTAGGGTTACGATTTGACCTAGGGTTAGGGTTATGTTGAGGGCTAGGGTTAGAGATCCGGTTAGGGTTACGATTGGACCTAGGGTTAGGGTTATGTTGAGGGCTAGGGTTAGAGATCCGGTTAGTGTCGCGATTGGACCTAGGGTTAGGGTTATGTTGAGGGCTAGGGTTAGAGACCCTTTTAGGGTTACGATTGGACCTAGGGTTAGGGTTATGTTGAGGGCTAGGGTTAGAGATCCGGTTAGGGTTACGATTGGACCTAGGGTTAGGGTTATGTTGAGGGCTAGGGTTAGAGATCCGGTTAGGGTTACGATTGGACCTAGGGTTAGGGTTATGTTGAGGGCTAGGGTTAGAGATCCGGTTAGGGTTACGATTGGACCTAGGGTTAGCGTTATGTTGAGGGCTAGGGTTAGAGACCCGGTTAGGGTTACGATTGGACCTAGGGTTAGGGTTATGTTGAGGGCTATGGTTAGAGATCCGGTTAGGGTTACGATTGGACCTAGGGTTAGGGTTATGTTGAGGGCTAGGGTTAGAGATCCGGTTAGGGTTACGATTGGACCTAGGGTTACGGTTATGTTGAGGGCTAGTGTTAGAGATCCGGTTAGGGTTACGATTGGACCTAGGGTTAGGGTTATGTTGAGGGCTAGGGTTAGAGACCAGGTTAGGGTTACGATTGGACCTAGGGTTAGGGTTATGTTGAGGGCTAGGGTTAGAGATCCGGTTAGGGTTACGATTGGACCTAGGGTTAGCGTTATGTTGAGGGCTAGGGTTAGAGATCCGGTTAGGGTTACGATTGGACCTAGGGTTAGGGTTATGTTGAGGGCTAGGGTTAGAGATCCGGTTAGGGTTACGATTGGACCTAGGGTTAGGGTTATGTTGAGCGCTAGGGTTAGAGATCCGGTTAGGGTTACGATTGGACCTAGGGTTAGGGTTATGTTGAGGGCTAGGGTTAGAGATCCGGTTAGGGTTACGATTGGACCTAGGGTTAGGGTTATGTTGAGGGCTAGGGTTAGAGATCCGGTTAGGGTTACGATTTGACCTAGGGTTAGGGTTATGTTGAGGGCTAGGGTTAGAGATCCGGTTAGGGTTACGATTGGACCTAGGGTTAGGGTTATGTTGAGGGCTAGGGTTAGAGATCCGGTTAGGGTTACGATTGGACCTAGGGTTAGGGTTATGTTGAGCGCTAGGGTTAGAGATCCGGTTAGGGTTACGATTGGACCTAGGGTTAGGGTTATGTTGAGGGCTAGGGTTAGAGATCCGGTTAGGGTTACGATTGGACCTAGGGTTAGGGTTATGTTGAGCGCTAGGGTTAGAGATCCGGTTAGGGTTACGATTGGACCTAGGGTTAGGGTTATGTTGAGGGCTAGGGTTAGAGATCCGGTTAGGGTTACGATTGGACCTAGGGTTAGGGTTATGTTGAGGGCTAGGGTTAGAGATCCGGTTAGGGTTACGATTGGACCTAGGGTTAGGGTTATGTTGAGGGCTAGGGTTAGAGATCCGGTTAGGGTTGCGATTGGACCTAGGGTTAGGGTTATGTTGAGGGCTAGGGTTAGAGATCCGGTTAGGGTTACGATTGGACCTAGGGTTAGGGTTATGTTGAGGGCTAGGGTTAGAGATCCGGTTAGGGTTACGATTGGACCTAGGGTTAGGGTTATGTTGAGGGCTAGGGTTAGAGATCCGGTTAGGGTTACGATTGGACCTAGGGTTAGGGTTATGTTGAGGGCTAGGGTTAGAGATCCGGTTAGGGTTACGATTGGACCTAGGGTTAGGGTTATGTTGAGGGCTAGGGTTAGAGATCCGGTTAGGGTTACGATTGGACCTAGGGTTAGGGTTATGTTGAGGGCTAGGGTTAGAGATCCGGTTAGGGTTACGATTGGACCTAGGGTTAGGGTTATGTTGAGGGCTAGGTTTAGAGATCCGGTTAGGGTCGCGATTGGACCTAGGGTTAGGGTTATGTTGAGGGCTAGGGTTAGAGATCCGGTTAGGGTTACGATTGGACCTAGGGTTAGGGTTATGTTGAGGGCTAGGGTTAGAGATCCGGTTAGGGTTACGATTTGACCTAGGGTTAGGGTTATGTTGAGGGCTAGGGTTAGAGATCCGGTTAGGGTTACGATTGGACCTAGGGTTAGGGTTATGTTGAGGGCTAGGGTTAGAGATCCGGTTAGTGTCGCGATTGGACCTAGGGTTAGGGTTATGTTGAGGGCTAGGGTTAGAGACCCTTTTAGGGTTACGATTGGACCTAGGGTTAGGGTTATGTTGAGGGCTAGGGTTAGAGATCCGGTTAGGGTTACGATTGGACCTAGGGTTAGGGTTATGTTGAGGTCTAGGGTTAGAGATCCGGTTAGGGTTACGATTGGACCTAGGGTTAGGGTTATGTTGAGGGCTAGGGTTAGAGATCCGGTTAGGGTTACGATTGGACCTAGGGTTAGGGTTATGTTGAGGGCTAGGGTTAGAGATCCGGTTAGGGTTACGATTTGACCTAGGGTTAGGGTTATGTTGAGGGCTAGGGTTAGAGATCCGGTTAGGGTTACGATTGGACCTAGGGTTAGGGTTATGTTGAGGGCTAGGGTTAGAGATCCGGTTAGTGTCGCGATTGGACCTAGGGTTAGGGTTATGTTGAGGGCTAGGGTTAGAGACCCTTTTAGGGTTACGATTGGACCTAGGGTTAGGGTTATGTTGAGGGCTAGGGTTAGAGATCCGGTTAGGGTTACGATTGGACCTAGGGTTAGGGTTATGTTGAGGGCTAGGGTTAGAGATCCGGTTAGGGTTACGATTGGACCTAGGGTTAGGGTTATGTTGAGGGCTAGGGTTAGAGATCTGGTTAGGGTTACGATTGGACCTAGGGTTAGCGTTATGTTGAGGGCTAGGGTTAGAGACCCGGTTAGGGTTACGATTGGACCTAGGGTTAGGGTTATGTTGAGGGCTATGGTTAGAGATCCGGTTAGGGTTACGATTGGACCTAGGGTTAGGGTTATGTTGAGGGCTAGGGTTAGAGATCCGGTTAGGGTTACGATTGGACCTAGGGTTAGGGTTATGTTGAGGGCTAGGGTTAGAGATCCGGTTAGGGTTACGATTGGACCTAGGGTTAGGGTTATGTTGAGGGCTAGGGTTAGAGACCAGGTTAGGGTTACGATTGGACCTAGGGTTAGGGTTATGTTGAGGGCTAGGGTTAGAGATCCGGTTAGGGTTACGATTGGACCTAGGGTTAGCGTTATGTTGAGGGCTAGGGTTAGAGATCCGGTTAGGGTTACGATTGGACCTAGGGTTAGGGTTATGTTGAGGGCTAGGGTTAGAGATCCGGTTAGGGTTACGATTGGACCTAGGGTTAGGGTTATGTTGAGCGCTAGGGTTAGAGATCCGGTAGGGTTACGATTGGACCTAGGGTTAGGGTTATGTTGAGGGCTAGGGTTAGAGATCCGGTTAGGGTTACGATTGGACCTAGGGTTAGGGTTATGTTGAGCGCTAGGGTTAGAGATCCGGTTAGGGTTACGATTGGACCTAGGGTTAGGGTTATGTTGAGGGCTAGGGTTAGAGATCCGGTTAGGGTTACGATTGGACCTAGGGTTAGGGTTATGTTGAGGGCTAGGGTTAGAGATCCGGTTAGGGTTACGATTGGACCTAGGGTTAGGGTTATGTTGAGGGCTAGGGTTAGAGATCCGGTTAGGGTTGCGATTGGACCTAGGGTTAGGGTTATGTTGAGGGCTAGGGTTAGAGATCCGGTTAGGGTTACGATTGGACCTAGGGTTAGGGTTATGTTGAGGGCTAGGGTTAGAGATCCGGTTAGGGTTACGATTGGACCTAGGGTTAGGGTTATGTTGAGGGCTAGGGTTAGAGATCCGGTTAGGGTTACGATTGGACCTAGGGTTAGGGTTATGTTGAGGGCTAGGGTTAGAGATCCGGTTAGGGTTACGATTGGACCTAGGGTTAGGGTTATGTTGAGGGCTAGGGTTAGAGATCCGGTTAGGGTTACGATTGGACCTAGGGTTAGGGTTATGTTGAGGGCTAGGGTTAGAGATCCGGTTAGGGTTACGATTGGACCTAGGGTTAGGGTTATGTTGAGGGCTAGGGTTAGAGATCCGGTTAGGGTTACGATTGGACCTAGGGTTAGGGTTATGTTGAGGGCTACGGTTAGAGATCTGGCTGGGGTTACGATTGGACCTAGGGTTAGGGTTATGTTGAGGGCTAGGGTTAGAGATCCGGTTAGGATTACGATTTGACCTAGGGTTAGGGTTTTGTTGAGGGCTAGTGTTAGAGATCCGGTTAGGGTTACGATTGGACCTAGGGTTAGGGTTATGTTGAGGGCTAGGGTTAGAGATCCGGTTAGTGTCGCGATTGGACCTAGGGTTAGGGTTATGTTGAGGGCTAGGGTTAGAGACCCTTTTAGGGTTACGATTGGACCTAGGGTTAGGGTTATGTTGAGGGCTAGGGTTAGAGATCCGGTTAGGGTTACGATTGGACCTAGGGTTAGGGTTATGTTGAGGTCTAGGGTTAGAGATCCGGTTAGGGTTACGATTGGACCTAGGGTTAGGGTTATGTTGAGGGCTAGGGTTAGAGATCCGGTTAGGGTTACGATTGGACCTAGGGTTAGGGTTATGTTGAGGGCTAGGGTTAGAGACCCGGTTAGGGTTACGATTGGACCTAGGGTTAGGGTTATGTTGAGGGCTAGGGTTAGAGATCCGGTTAGGGTTACGATTGGACCTAGGGTTAGGGTTATGTTGAGGGCTAGGGTTAGAGATCCGGTTAGGGTTACGATTGGACCTAGGGTTAGGGTTATGTTGAGGGCTAGGGTTAGAGATCCGGTTAGGGTTGCGATTGGACCTAGGGTTAGGGTTATGTTGAGGGCTAGGGTTAGAGATCCGGTTAGGGTTACGATTGGACCTAGGGTTAGGGTTATGTTGAGGGCTAGGGTTAGAGATCCGGTTAGGGTTACGATTGGACCTAGGGTTAGGGTTATGTTGAGGGCTAGGGTTAGAGATCCGGTTAGGGTTACGATTGGACCTAGGGTTAGGGTTATGTTGAGGGCTAGGGTTAGAGATCCGGTTAGGGTTACGATTGGACCTAGGGTTAGGGTTATGTTGAGGGCTAGGGTTAGAGATCCGGTTAGGGTTACGATTGGACCTAGGGTTAGGGTTATGTTGAGGGCTAGGGTTAGAGATCCGGTTAGGGTTACGATTGGACCTAGGGTTAGGGTTATGTTGAGGGCTAGGTTTAGAGATCCGGTTAGGGTCGCGATTGGACCTAGGGTTAGGGTTATGTTGAGGGCTAGGGTTAGAGATCCGGTTAGGGTTACGATTGGACCTAGGGTTAGGGTTATGTTGAGGGCTAGGGTTAGAGATCCGGTTAGGGTTACGATTTGACCTAGGGTTAGGGTTATGTTGAGGGCTAGGGTTAGAGATCCGGTTAGGGTTACGATTGGACCTAGGGTTAGGGTTATGTTGAGGGCTAGGGTTAGAGATCCGGTTAGTGTCGCGATTGGACCTAGGGTTAGGGTTATGTTGAGGGCTAGGGTTAGAGACCCTTTTAGGGTTACGATTGGACCTAGGGTTAGGGTTATGTTGAGGGCTAGGGTTAGAGATCCGGTTAGGGTTACGATTGGACCTAGGGTTAGGGTTATGTTGAGGGCTAGGGTTAGAGATCCGGTTAGGGTTACGATTGGACCTAGGGTTAGGGTTATGTTGAGGGCTAGGGTTAGAGATCCGGTTAGGGTTACGATTGGACCTAGGGTTAGCGTTATGTTGAGGGCTAGGGTTAGAGACCCGGTTAGGGTTACGATTGGACCTAGGGTTAGGGTTATGTTGAGGGCTATGGTTAGAGATCCGGTTAGGGTTACGATTGGACCTAGGGTTAGGGTTATGTTGAGGGCTAGGGTTAGAGATCCGGTTAGGGTTACGATTGGACCTAGGGTTAGGGTTATGTTGAGGGCTAGGGTTAGAGATCCGGTTAGGGTTACTTTTGGACCTAGGGTTAGGGTTATGTTGAGGGCTAGGGTTAGAGATCCGGTTAGGGTTACGATTGGACCTAGGGTTAGGGTTATGTTGAGGGCTAGGGTTAGAGATCCGGTTAGGGTTACGATTGGACCTACGGTTAGGGTTATATTGAGCGCTAGGGTTAGAGATCCGGTTAGGGTTACGATTGGACCTAGGGTTAATGTTATGTTGAGGGCTAGGGTTAGAGATCCGGTTAGGGTTACGATTGGACCTAGGGTTAGGGTTATGTTGAGGGCTAGGGTTAGAGATCCGGTTAGGGTTACGATTGGACCTAGGGTTAGGGTTATGTTGAGGGCTAGGGTTAGAGAAACGGTTAGGCTTACGATTGGACCTAGGGTTAGGGTTATGTTGAGGGCTAGGGTTAGAGACCCGGTTAGGGTTACGATTGGACCTAGGGTTAGGGTTATGTTGAGGGCTAGGGTTAGAGATCCGGTTAGGGTTACGATTGGACCTAGGGTTAGGGTTATGTTGAGGGCTAGGGTTAGAGATCCGGTTAGGGTTACGATTGGACCTAGGGTTAGGGTTATGTTGAGGGCTAGGGTTAGAGATCCGGTTAGGGTTACGATTGGACCTAGGGTTAGGGTTATGTTGAGGGCTAGGGTTAGAGATCCGGTTAGGGTTACGATTGGACCTAGGGTTAGGGTTATGTTGAGGGCTACGGTTAGAGATCTGGCTGGGGTTACGATTGGACCTAGGGTTAGGGTTATGTTGAGGGCTAGGGTTAGAGATCCGGTTAGGGTTACGATTTGACCTAGGGTTAGGGTTTTGTTGAGGGCTAGTGTTAGAGATCCGGTTAGGGTTACGATTGGACCTAGGGTTAGGGTTATGTTGAGGGCTAGGGTTAGAGATCCGGTTAGTGTCGCGATTGGACCTAGGGTTAGGGTTATGTTGAGGGCTAGGGTTAGAGACCCTTTTAGGGTTACGATTGGACCTAGGGTTAGGGTTATGTTGAGGGCTAGGGTTAGAGATCCGGTTAGGGTTACGATTGGACCTAGGGTTAGGGTTATGTTGAGGTCTAGGGTTAGAGATCCGGTTAGGGTTACGATTGGACCTAGGGTTAGGGTTATGTTGAGGGCTAGGGTTAGAGATCCGGTTAGGGTCACGATTGGACCTAGGGTTAGGGTTATGTTGAGGGCTAGGGTTAGAGACCCGGTTAGGGTTACGATTGGACCTAGGGTTAGGGTTATGTTGAGGGCTATGGTTAGAGATCCGGTTAGGGTTACGATTGGACCTAGGGTTAGGGTTATGTTGAGGACTAGGGTTAGAGATCCGGTTAGGGTTACGATTGGACCTAGGGTTAGGGTTATGTTGAGGGCTAGGGTTAGAGATCCGGTTAGGGTTACGATTGGACCTAGGGTTAGGGTTATGTTGAGGGCTAGGGTTAGAGACCAGGTTAGGGTTACGATTGGACCTAGGGTTAGGGTTATGTTGAGGGCTAGGGTTAGAGATCCGGTTAGGGTTACGATTGGACCTAGGGTTAGGGTTATGTTGAGGGCTAGGGTTAGAGATCCGGTTAGGGTTACGATTGGACCTAGGGTTAGGGTTATGTTGAGGGCTAGGGTTAGAGATCCGGTTAGGGTTACGATTGGACCTAGGGTTAGGGTTATGTTGAGCGCTAGGGTTAGAGATCCGGTTAGGGTTACGATTGGACCTAGGGTTAATGTTATGTTGAGGGCTAGGGTTAGAGATCCGGTTAGGGTTACGATTGGACCTAGGGTTAGGGTTATGTTTTGGGCTAAGGTTAGAGATCCGGTTAGGGTTACGATTGGACCTAGGGTTAGGGTTATCTTGAGGGCTAGGGTTAGAGATCCGGTTAGGGTTACGATTGGACCTAGGGTTAGGGTTATGTTGAGGGCTAGGGTTAGAGATCCGTTTAGGGTTACGATTGGACCTAGGGTTAGGGTTATGTTGAGGGCTAGGGTTAGAGACCCGGTTAGGGTTACGATTGGACCTAGGGTTAGGGTTATGTTGAGGGCTATGGTTAGAGATCCGGTTAGGGTTACGATTGGACCTAGGGTTAGGGTTATGTTGAGGGCTAGGGTTAGAGATCCGGTTAGGGTTACGATTGGACCTAGGGTTAGGGCTATGTTGAGGGCTAGGGTTAGAGATCCGGTTAGGGTTACGATTGGACCTAGGGTTAGGGTTATGTTGAGGTCTAGGGTTAGAGACCCGGTTAGGGTTACGATTGGACCTTGGGTTAGGGTTATGTTGAGGGCTAGGGTTAGAGATCCGGTTAGGGTTACGATTGGACCTAGGGTTAGGGTTATGTTGAGGGCTAGGGTTAGAGATCCGGTTAGGGTTACGATTGGACCTAGGGTTAGGGTTATGTTGAGGGCTAGGGTTAGAGATCCGGTTAGGGTTACGATTGGACCTAGGGTTAGGGTTATGTTGAGCGCTAGGGTTAGAGATCCGGTTAGGGTTACGATTGGACCTAGGGTTAATGTTATGTTGAGGGCTAGGGTTAGAGATCCGGTTAGGGTTACGATTGGACCTAGGGTTAGGGTTATGTTGAGGGCTAGGGTTAGAGATCCGGTTAGGGTTACGATTGGACCTAGGGTTAGGGTTATGTTGAGGGCTAGGGTTAGAGACCCGGTTAGGGTTACGATTGGACCTAGGGTTAGGGTTATGTTGAGGGCTAGGGTTAGAGATCCGGTTAGGGTTACGATTGGACCTAGGGTTAGGGTTATGTTGAGGGCTAGGGTTAGAAATCCGGTTAGGGTTACGATTGGACCTAGGGTTAGGGTTATGTTGAGCGCTAGGGTTAGAGATCCGGTTAGGGTTACGATTGGACCTAGGGTTAGGGTTATGTTGAGCGCTAGGGTTAGAGATCCGGTTAGGGTTACGATTGGACCTAGGGTTAGGGTTATGTTGAGGGCTAGGGTTAGAGATCCGGTTAGGGTTACGATTGGACCTTGGGTTAATGTTATGTTGAGGGCTAGGGTTAGAGATCCGGTTAGGGTTACGATTGGACCTAGGGTTAGGGTTATGTTGAGGGCTAGGGTTAGAGACCCGGTTAGGGTTACGATTGGACCTTGGGTTAGGGTTATGTTGAGGGCTAGGGTTAGAGATCCGGTTAGGGTTACGATTGGACCTAGGGTTAGGGTTATGTTGAGGGCTAGGGTTAGAGATCCGGTTAGGGTTACGATTGGACCTAGGGTTAGGGTTATGTTGAGGGCTAGGGTTAGAGATCCGGTTAGGGTTACGATTGGACCTAGGGTTAGGGTTATGTTGAGCGCTAGGGTTAGAGATCCGGTTAGGGTTACGATTGGACCTAGGGTTAATGTTATGTTGAGGGCTAGGGTTAGAGATCCGGTTAGGGTTACGATTGGACCTAGGGTTAGGGTTATGTTGAGGGCTAGGGTTAGAGATCCGGTTAGGGTTACGATTGGACCTAGGGTTAGGGTTATGTTGAGGGCTAGGGTTAGAGACCCGGTTAGGGTTACGATTGGACCTAGGGTTAGGGTTATGTTGAGGGCTAGGGTTAGAGATCCGGTTAGGGTTACGATTGGACCTAGGGTTAGGGTTATGTTGAGGGCTAGGGTTAGAGATCCGGTTAGGGTTACGATTGGACCTAGGGTTAGGGTTATGTTGAGCGCTAGGGTTAGAGATCCGGTTAGGGTTACGATTGGACCTAGGGTTAGGGTTATGTTGAGCGCTAGGGTTAGAGATCCGGTTAGGGTTACGATTGGACCTAGGGTTAGGGTTATGTTGAGGGCTAGGGTTAGAGATCCGGTTAGGGTTACGATTGGACCTAGGGTTAGGGTTATGTTGAGGGCTAGGGTTAGAGATCCGGTTAGGGTTACGATTGGACCTAGGGTTAGGGTTATGTTGAGGGCTAGGGTTAGAGACCCGGTTAGGGTTACGATTGGACCTAGGGTTAGGGTTATGTTGAGGGCTAGGGTTAGAGATCCGGTTAGGGTTACGATTGGACCTAGGGTTAGGGTTATGTTGAGGGCTAGGGTTAGAGATCCGGTTAGGGTTACGATTGGACCTAGGGTTAGGGTTATGTTGAGCGCTAGGGTTAGAGATCCGGTTAGGGTTACGATTGGACCTAGGGTTAGGGTTATGTTGAGCGCTAGGGTTAGAGATCCGGTTAGGGTTACGATTGGACCTAGGGTTAGGGTTATGTTGAGGGCTAGGGTTAGAGATCCGGTTAGGGTTACGATTGGACCTAGGGTTAGGGTTATGTTGAGGGCTAGGGTTAGAGATCCGGTTAGGGTTACGATTGGACCTAGGGTTAGGGTTATGTTGAGGGCTAGGGTTAGAGATCCGGTTAGGGTTACGATTGGACCTAGGGTTAGGGTTATGTTGAGGGCTAGGGTTAGAGATCCGGTTAGGGTTACGATTGGACCTAGGGTTAGGGTTATGTTGAGGGCTAGGGTTAGAGACCAGGTTAGGGTTACGATTGGACCTAGGGTTAGGGTTATGTTGAGGGCTAGGGTTAGAGATCCGGTTAGGGTTACTTTTGGACCTAGGGTTAGGGTTATGTTGAGGGCTAGGGTTAGAGATCCGGTTAGGGTTACGATTGGACCTAGGGTTAGGGTTATGTTGAGGGCTAGGGTTAGAGATCCGGTTAGGGTTACGATTGGACCTAGGGTTAGGGTTATATTGAGCGCTAGGGTTAGAGATCCGGTTAGGGTTACGATTGGACCTAGGGTTAATGTTATGTTGAGGGCTAGGGTTAGAGATCCGGTTAGGGTTACGATTGGACCTAGGGTTAGGGTTATGTTGAGGGCTAGGGTTAGAGATCCGGTTAGGGTTACGATTGGACCTAGGGTTAGGGTTATGTTGAGGGCTAGGGTTAGAGAAACGGTTAGGCTTACGATTGGACCTAGGGTTAGGGTTATGTTGAGGGCTAGGGTTAGAGACCCGGTTAGGGTTACGATTGGACCTAGGGTTAGGGTTATGTTGAGGGCTAGGGTTAGAGATCCGGTTAGGGTTACGATTGGACCTAGGGTTAGGGTTATGTTGAGGGCTAGGGTTAGAGATCCGGTTAGGGTTACGATTGGACCTAGGGTTAGGGTTATGTTGAGGGCTAGGGTTAGAGATCCGGTTAGGGTTACGATTGGACCTAGGGTTAGGGTTATGTTGAGCGCTAGGGTTAGAGATCCGGTTAGGGTTACGATTGGACCTAGGGTTAGGGTTATGTTGAGGGCTAGGGTTAGAGATCCGGTTAGGGTTACGATTGGACCTAGGGTTAGGGTTATGTTGAGGGCTAGGGTTAGAGATCCGGTTAGGGTTACGATTGGACCTAGGGTTAGGGTTATGTTGAGGGCTAGGGTTAGAGATCCGGTTAGGGTTACGATTGGACCTAGGGTTAGGGTTATGTTGAGGGCTAGGGTTAGAGATCCGGTTAGGGTCGCGATTGGACCTAGGGTTAGGGTTTGTTGAGGGCTAGGTTTAGAGATCCGGTTAGGGTCGCGATTGGACCTAGGGTTAGGGTTATGTTGAGGGCTTGGGTTAGAGATCTGGTTAGGGTTACGATTGGACCTAGGGTTAGGGTTATGCTGAGGGCTAGAGTTAGAGATCCGGTTAGGGTTACGATTTGACCTAGGGTTAGGGTTTTGTTGAGGGCTAGTGTTAGAGATCCGGTTAGGGTTACGATGGACCTAGGGTTAGGGTTATGTTGAGGGCTAGGGTTAGAGACCCGGTTAGGGTTACGATTGGACCTAGGGTTAGGGTTATGTTGAGGGCTAGGGTTAGAGATCCGGTTAGGGTTACGATTGGACCTAGGGTTAGGGTTATGTTGAGGGCTAGGGTTAGAGATCCGGTTAGGGTTACGATTGGACCTAGGGTTAGGGTTATGTTGAGGGCTAGGGTTAGAGATCCGGTTAGGGTTACGATTGGACCTAGGGTTAGGGTTATGTTGAGCGCTAGGGTTAGAGATCCGGTTAGGGTTACGATTGGACCTAGGGTTAGGGTTATGTTGAGGGCTAGGGTAAGAGATCCGGTTAGGGTTACGATTGGACCTAGGGTTAGGGTTATGTTGAGCGCTAGGGTTAGAGATCCGGTTAGGGTTACGATTGGACCTAGGGTTAGGGTTATGTTGAGGGCTAGGGTTAGAGATCCGGTTAGGGTTACGATTGGACCTAGGGTTAGGGTTATGTTGAGCGCTAGGGTTAGAGATCCGGTTAGGGTTACGATTGGACCTAGGGTTAGGGTTATGTTGAGGGCTAGGGTTAGAGATCCGGTTAGGGTTACGATTGGACCTAGGGTTAGGGTTATGTTGAGGGCTAGGGTTAGAGATCCGGTTAGGGTTACGATTGGACCTAGGGTTAGTGTTATGTTGAGGGCTAGGGTTAGAGATCCGGTTAGGGTTACGATTTGACCTAGGGTTAGGGTTTTATTGAGGGCTAGTGTTAGAGATCCGGTTAGGGTTACGATTGGACCTAGCGTTAGGGTTATGTTGAGGGCTAGGGTTAGAGATCCGGTTAGGGTTACGATTGGACCTAGGGTTAGGGTTATGTTGAGGGCTAGCGTTAGAGATCCGGTTAGGGTTACGATTGGACCTAGGGTTAGGGTTATGTTGAGCGCTAGGGTTAGAGATCCGGTTAGGGTTACGATTGGACCTAGGGTTAGGGTTATGTTGAGGGCTAGGGTTAGAGATCCGCTTAGGGTTACGATTGGACCTAGGGTTAGGGTTATGTTGAGGGCTAGGGTTAGAGATCCGGTTAGGGTTACGATTGGACCTAGGGTTAGGGTTATGTTGAGGGCTAGGGTTAGAGATCCGGTTAGGGTTACGATTGGACCTAGGGTTAGGGTTATGTTGAGGGCTAGGGTTAGAGATCCGGTTAGGGTTACGATTGGACCTAGGGTTAGGGTTATGTTGAGGGCTAGGGTTAGAGATCCGGTTAGGGTTACGATTGGACCTAGGGTTAGGGTTATGTTGAGGGCTACGGTTAGAGATCTGGCTGGGGTTACGATTGGACCTAGGGTTAGGGTTATGTTGAGGGCTAGGGTTAGAGATCCGGTTAGGGTTACGATTTGACCTAGGGTTAGGGTTTTGTTGAGGGCTAGTGTTAGAGATCCGGTTAGGGTTACGATTGGACCTAGGGTTAGGGTTATGTTGAGGGCTAGGGTTAGAGATCCGGTTAGTGTCGCGATTGGACCTAGGGTTAGGGTTATGTTGAGGGCTAGGGTTAGAGACCCTTTTAGGGTTACGATTGGACCTAGGGTTAGGGTTATGTTGAGGGCTAGGGTTAGAGATCCGGTTAGGGTTACGATTGGACCTAGGGTTAGGGTTATGTTGAGGTCTAGGGTTAGAGATCCGGTTAGGGTTACGATTGGACCTAGGGGTAGGGTTATGTTGAGGGCTAGGGTTAGAGATCCGGTTAGGGTTACGATTGGACCTAGGGTTAGGGTTATGTTGAGGGCTAGGGTTAGAGACCCGTTTAGGGTTACGATTGGACCTAGGGTTAGGGTTATGTTGAGGGCTATGGTTAGAGATCCGGTTAGGGTTACGATTGGACCTAGGGTTAGGGTTATGTTGAGGACTAGGGTTAGAGATCCGGTTAGGGTTACGATTGGACCTAGGGTTAGGGTTATGTTGAGGGCTAGGGTTAGAGATCCGGTTAGGGTTACGATTGGACCTAGGGTTAGGGTTATGTTGAGGGCTAGGGTTAGAGACCAGGTTAGGGTTACGATTGGACCTAGGGTTAGGGTTATGTTGAGGGCTAGGGTTAGAGATCCGGTTAGGGTTACGATTGGACCTAGGGTTAGGGTTATGTTGAGGGCTAGGGTTAGAGATCCGGTTAGGGTTACGATTGGACCTAGGGTTAGGGTTATGTTGAGGGCTAGGGTTAGAGATCCGGTTAGGGTTACGATTGGACCTAGGGTTAGGGTTATGTTGAGGGCTAGGGTTAGAGATCCGGTTAGGGTTACGATTGGACCTAGGGTTAATGTTATGTTGAGGGCTAGGGTTAGAGATCCGGTTAGGGTTACGATTGGACCTAGGGTTAGGGTTATGTTTTGGGCTAAGGTTAGAGATCCGGTTAGGGTTACGATTGGACCTAGGGTTAGGGTTATCTTGAGGGCTAGGGTTAGAGATCCGGTTAGGGTTACGATTGGACCTAGGGTTAGGGTTATGTTGAGGGCTAGGGTTAGAGATCCGGTTAGGGTTACGATTGGACCTAGGGTTAGGGTTATGTTGAGGGCTAGGGTTAGAGACCCGGTTAGGGTTACGATTGGACCTAGGGTTAGGGTTATGTTGAGGGCTATGGTTAGAGATCCGGTTAGGGTTACGATTGGACCTAGGGTTAGGGTTATGTTGAGGGCTAGGGTTAGAGATCCGGTTAGGGTTACGATTGGACCTAGGGTTAGGGCTATGTTGAGGGCTAGGGTTAGAGATCCGGTTAGGGTTACGATTGGACCTAGGGTTAGGGTTATGTTGAGGGCTAGGGTTAGAGACCCGGTTAGGGTTACGATTGGACCTTGGGTTAGGGTTATGTTGAGGGCTAGGGTTAGAGATCCGGTTAGGGTTACGATTGGACCTAGGGTTAGGGTTATGTTGAGGGCTAGGGTTAGAGATCCGGTTAGGGTTACGATTGGACCTAGGGTTAGGGTTATGTTGAGGGCTAGGGTTAGAGATCCGGTTAGGGTTACGATTGGACCTAGGGTTAGGGTTATGTTGAGCGCTAGGGTTAGAGATCCGGTTAGGGTTACGATTGGACCTAGGGTTAATGTTATGTTGAGGGCTAGGGTTAGAGATCCGGTTAGGGTTACGATTGGACCTAGGGTTAGGGTTATGTTGAGGGCTAGGGTTAGAGATCCGGTTAGGGTTACGATTGGACCTAGGGTTAGGGTTATGTTGAGCGCTAGGGTTAGAGATCCGGTTAGGGTTACGATTGGACCTAGGGTTAATGTTATGTTGAGGGCTAGGGTTAGAGATCCGGTTAGGGTTACGATTGGACCTAGGGTTAGGGTTATGTTGAGGGCTAGGGTTAGAGATCCGGTTAGGGTTACGATTGGACCTAGGGTTAGGGTTATGTTGAGGGCTAGGGTTAGAGACCCGGTTAGGGTTACGATTGGACCTAGGGTTAGGGTTATGTTGAGGGCTAGGGTTAGAGTTCCGGTTAGGGTTACGATTGGACCTAGGGTTAGGGTTATGTTGAGGGCTAGGGTTAGAGATCCGGTTAGGGTTACGATTGGACCTAGGATTAGGGTTATGTTGAGCGCTAGGGTTAGAGATCCGGTTAGGGTTACGATTGGACCTAGGGTTAGGGTTATGTTGAGCGCTAGGGTTAGAGATCCGGTTAGGGTTACGATTGGACCTAGGGTTAGGGTTATGTTGAGGGCTAGGGTTAGAGATCCGGTTAGGGTTACGATTGGACCTAGGGTTAGGGTTATGTTGAGGGCTAGGGTTAGAGATCCGGTTAGGGTTACGATTGGACCTAGGGTTAGGGTTATGTTGAGGGCTAGGGTTAGAGATCCGGTTAGGGTTGCGATTGGACCTAGGGTTAGGGTTATGTTGAGGGCTAGGGTTAGAGATCCGGTTAGGGTCGCGATTGGACCTAGGGTTAGGGTTATGTTGAGGGCTAGGTTTAGAGATCCGGTTAGGGTCGCGATTGGACCTAGGGTTAGGGTTATGTTGAGGGCTAGGGTTAGAGATCTGGTTAGGGTTACGATTGGACCTAGGGTTAGGGTTATGTTGAGGGCTAGAGTTAGAGATCCGGTTAGGGTTACGATTTGACCTAGGGTTAGGGTTTTGTTGAGGGCTAGTGTTAGAGATCCGGTTAGGGTTACGATTGGACCTAGGGTTAGGGTTATGTTGAGGGCTAGGGTTAGAGACCCGGTTAGGGTTACGATTGGACCTAGGGTTAGGGTTATGTTGAGGGCTATGGTTAGAGATCCGGTTAGGGTTACGATTGGACCTAGGGTTAGTGTTATGTTGAGGGCTAGGGTTAGAGATCCGGTTAGGGTTACGATTGGACCTAGGGTTAGGGTTATGTTGAGGGCTAGGGTTAGAGATCCGGTTAGGGTTACGATTGGACCTAGGGTTAGGGTTATGTTGAGGGCTAGGGTTAGAGATCCGGTTAGGGTTACGATTGGACCTAGGGTTAGGGTTATGTTGAGGGCTAGGGTTAGAGATCCGGTTAGGGTTGCGATTGGACCTAGGGTTAGGGTTATGTTGAGGGCTAGGGTTAGAGATCCGGTTAGGGTCGCGATTGGACCTAGGGTTAGGGTTATGTTGAGGGCTAGGTTTAGAGATCCGGTTAGGGTCGCGATTGGACCTAGGGTTAGGGTTATGTTGAGGGCTAGGGTTAGAGATCTGGTTAGGGTTAAGATTGGACCTAGGGTTAGGGTTATGTTGAGGGCTAGGGTTAGAGATCCGGTTAGGGTTACGATTTGACCTAGGGTTAGGGTTTTGTTGAGGGCTAGTGTTAGAGATCCGGTTAGGGTTACGATTGGACCTAGGGTTAGGGTTATGTTGAGGGCTAGGGTTAGAGACCCGGTTAGGGTTACGATTGGACCTAGGGTTAGGGTTATGTTGAGGGCTAGGGTTAGAGATCCGGTTAGGGTCGCGATTGGACCTAGGGTTAGGGTTATGTTGAGGGCTAGGGTTAGAGATCCGGTTAGGGTTACGATAGGACCTAGGGTTAGGGTTATGTTGAGGGCTAGGGTTAGAGATCCGGTTAGGGTTACGATTGGACCTTGGTTAGGGTTATGTTGAGGGCTAGGGTTAGAGATCCGGTTAGGGTTACGATTGGACCTAGGGTTAGGGTTATGTTGAGGGCTAGGGTTAGAGATCCGGTTAGGGTTACGATTGGACCTAGGGTTAGGGTTATGTTGAGGGCTAGGGTTAGAGATCCGGTTAGGGTTACGATTGGACCTAGGGTTAGGGTTATGTTGAGCGCTAGGGTTAGAGATCCGGTTAGGGTTACGATTGGACCTAGGGTTAGGGTTATGTTGAGGGCTAGGGTTAGAGATGCGGTTAGGGTTACGATTGGACCTAGGGTTAGGGTTATGTTGAGGGCTAGGGTTAGAGATCCGGTTAGGGTTACGATTGGACCTAGGGTTAGGGTTATGTTTAGGGCTAGGGTTAGAGATCCGGTTAGGGTTACGATTGGACCTAGGGTTAGGGTTATGTTGAGGGCTAGGGTTAGAGATCCGGTTAGGGTCGCGATTGGACCTAGGTTTAGGGTTATGTTGAGGGCTAGGTTTAGAGATCCGGTTAGGGTCGCGATTGGACCTAGGGTTAGGGTTATGTTGAGGGCTAGGGTTAGAGATCTGGTTAGGGTTAAGATTGGACCTAGGGTTAGGGTTATGTTGAGGGCTAGGGTTAGAGATCCGGTTAGGGTTACGATTGGACCTAGGGTTAGGGTTATGTTGAGGGCTAGGGTTAGAGATCCGGTTAGGGTTATGATTGGACCTAGGGTTAGGGTTATGTTGAGGGCTAGGGTTAGAGATCCGGTTAGAGTTACGATTGGACCTAGGGTTAGGGTTATGTTGAGGGCTAGGGTTAGAGATCCGGTTAGGGTCGCGATTGGACCTAGGGTTAGGGTTATGTTGAGGGCTAGGGTTAGAGATCCGGTTAGGGTTACGATAGGACCTAGGGTTAGGGTTATGTTGAGGGCTAGGGTTAGAGATCCGGTTAGGGTTACGATTGGACCTTGGTTAGGGTTATGTTGAGGGCTAGGGTTAGAGATCCGGTTAGGGTTACGATTGGACCTAGGGTTAGGGTTATGTTGAGGGCTAGGGTTAGAGATCCGTTTAGGGTTGCGATTGGACCTAGGGTTAGGGTTATGTTGAGGGCTAGGGTTAGAGATCCGGTTAGGGTTACGATTGGACCCAGGGTTAGGGTTATGTTGAGGGCTAGGGTTAGAGATCCGGTTAGGGTTACGATTGGACCTAGGGTTAGGGTTATGTTGAGGGCTAGGGTTAGAGATCCGGTTAGGGTTAAGATTGGACCTAGGGTTAGGGTTATGTTGAGCGCTAGGGTTAGAGATCCGGTTAGGGTTACGATTGGACCTAGGGTTAGGGTTATGTTGAGGGCTAGGGTTAGAGATCCGGTTAGGGTTACGATTGGACCTAGGGTTAGGGTTATGTTGAGGGCTAGGGTTAGAGATCCGGTTAGGGTTACGGTTGGACCTAGGGTTAGGGTTATGTTTATGGCTAGGGTTAGAGATCCGGTTAGGGTTACGATTGGACATAGGGTTAGGGTTATGTTGAAGGCTAGGGTTAGAGATCCGGTTAGGGTCGCTTTTGGACCTAGGGTAAGGGTTATGTTGAGGGCTAGGTTTAGAGATCCGGTTAGGGTCGCGATTGGACCTAGGGTTAGGGTTATGTTGAGGGCTAGGGTTAGAGATCTGCTTAGGGTTACGATTGGACCTAGGGTTAGGGTTATGTTGAGGGCTAGGGTTAGAGATCCGGTTAGGGTTACGATTTGACCTAGGGTTAGGGTTTTGTTGAGGGCTAGTGTTAGAGATCCGGTTAGGGTTACGATTGGACCTAGGGTTAGGGTTATGTTGAGGGCTAGGGTTAGAGACCCGGTTAGGGTTACGATTGGACCTAGGGTTAGGGTTATGTTGAGGGCTATGGTTAGAGATCCGGTTAGGGTTACGATTGGACCTAGGGTTAGGGTTATGTTGAGGGCTATGGTTAGAGATCCGGTTAGGGTTACGATTGGACCTAAGGTTAGGGTTATGTTGAGGGCTAGGTTTAGAGATCCGGTTAGGGTCGCGATTGGACCTAGGTTTAGGGTTATGTTGAGGGCTAGGGTTAGAGATCCGGTTAGGGTTACGATTGGACCTAGGGTTAGGGTTATGTTGAGGGCTATGGTTAGAGATCCGGTTAGGGTTACGATTGGACCTAGGGTTAGGGTTATGTTGAGGGCTAGGGTTAGAGACCCGGTTAGGGTTACGATTGGACCTAGGGTTAGGGTTATGTTGAGGGCTAGGGTTAGAAATCCGGTTAGGGTTACGATTGGACCTAGGGTTAGGGTTATGTTTTGGGCTAGGGTTAGAGATCCGGTTAGGGTTACGATTGGACCTAGGGTTAGTGTTATGTTGAGGGCTAGGGTTAGAGATCCGGTTAGTTTCGCGATTGGACCTAGGGTTAGGGTTATGTTGAGGGCTAGGGTTAGAGATCCGGTTAGGGTTACGATTGGACCTAGGGTTAGGGTTATGTTGAGGGCTAGGGTTAGAGATCCGGTTACGGTTACGATTGGACCTAGGGTTAGGGTTATGTTGAGGCCTAGGGTTAGAGACCCGGTTAGGGTTACGATTGGACCTAGGGTTAGGGTTATGTTGAGGGCTAGGGTTAGAGATCCGGTTAGGGTTACGATTGGACCTAGGGTTAGTGTTATGTTGAGGGCTAGGGTTAGAGATCCGGTTAGTTTCGCGATTGGACCTAGGGTTAGGGTTATGTTGAGGGCTAGGGTTAGAGATCCGGTTAGGGTTACGATTGGACCTAGGGTTAGGGTTATGTTGAGGGCTAGGGTTAGAGATCCGGTTAGGGTTACGATTGGACCTAGGGTTAATGTTATGTTGAGGGCTAGGGTTAGAGATCCGGTTAGGGTTACGATTGGACCTAGGGTTAGGGTTATGTTGAGGGCTAGGGTTAGAGATCCGGTTAGGGTTACGATTGGACCTAGGGTTAGGGTTATGTTGAGGGCTAGGGTTAGAGACCCGGTTAGGGTTACGATTGGACCTAGGGTTAGGGTTATGTTGAGGGCTAGGGTTAGAGATCCGGTTAGGGTTACGATTGGACCTAGGGTTAGGGTTATGTTGAGGGCTAGGGTTAGAGATCCGGTTAGGGTTACGATTGGACCTAGGGTTAGGGTTATGTTGAGGGCTAGGGTTAGAGATCCGGTTGGGGTTACGATTGGACCTAGGGTTAGGGTTATGTTGAGGGCTAGGGTTAGAGATCCGGTTAGAGTTACGATTGGACCTAGGGTTAGGGTTATGTTGAGGGCTAGGGTTAGAGATCCGGTTAGGGTCGCGATTGGACCTAGGGTTAGGGTTATGTTGAGGGCTAGGGTTAGAGATCCGGTTAGGGTTACGATTGGACCTAGGGTTAGGGTTATGTTGAGGGCTAGGGTTAGAGATCCGGTTAGGGTTACGATTGGACCTAGGGTTAGGGTTATGTTGAGGGCTAGGGTTAGAGATCCGGTTAGGGTTACGATTGGACCTAGGGTTAGGGTTATGTTGAGGGCTAGGGTTAGAGATCCGGTTAGGGTTACGATTGGACCTAGGGTTAGGGTCATGTTGAGGGCTAGGGTTAGAGATCCGGTTAGGGTTACGATTGGACCTAGGGTTAGGGTTATGTTGAGGGCTAGGGTTAGAGATCCGGTTAGGGTTACGATTGGACCTAGGGTTAGGGTTCTGTTGAGGGCTATGGTTAGAGATCCGGTTAGCGTTACGATTGGACCTAGGGTTAGGGTTATGTTGAGGGCTAGGGTTAGAGATCCGGTTAGGGTTACGATTGGACCTAGGGTTAGGGTTATGTTGAGGGCTAGGGTTAGAGATCCGGTTAGGGTTACGATTGGACCTAGGGTTAGGGTTATGTTGAGGGCTAGGGTTAGAGATCCGGTTAGGGTTACGATTGGACCTAGGGTTAGGGTTATGTTGAGCGCTAGGGTTAGAGATCCGGTTAGGGTTACGATTGGACCTAGGGTTAGGGTTATGTTGAGGGCTAGGGTTAGAGATCCGGTTAGGGTTACGATTGGACCTAGGGTTAGGGTTATGTTGAGGGCTAGGGTTAGAGATCCGGTTAGGGTTACGATTGGACCTAGGGTTAGGGTTATGTTGAGCGCTAGGGTTAGAGATCCGGTTAGGGTTACGATTGGACCTAGGGTTAGGGTTATGTTGAGGGCTAGGGTTAGAGATCCGGTTAGGGTTACGATTGGACGTAGGGTTAGGGTTATGCTTAGGTCTAGGGTTAGAGATCCGGTTAGGGTTACGATTGGACCTAGGGTTAGGGTTATGTTGAGGGCTAGGGTTAGAGATCCGGTTAGGGTCGCGATTGGACCTAGGGTTAGGGTTATGTTGAGGGCTAGGTTTAGAGATCCGGTTAGGGTCGCGATTGGACCTAGGGTTAGGGTTATGTTGAGGGCTAGGGTTAGAGATCTGGTTAGGGTTACGATTGGACCTAGGGTTAGGGTTATGTTGAGGGCTAGGGTTAGAGATCCGGTTAGGGTTACGATTTGACCTAGGGTTAGGGTTTTGTTGAGGGCTAGTGTTAGAGATCCGGTTAGGGTTACGATTGGACCTAGGGTTAGGGTTATGTTGAGGGCTAGGGTTAGAGACCCGGTTAGGGTTACGATTGGACCTAGGGTTAGGGTTATGTTGAGGGCTATGGTTAGAGATCCGGTTAGGGTTACGATTGGACCTAGGGTTAGGGTTATGTTGAGGGCTAGGGTTAGAGATCCGGTTAGGGTTACGATTGGACCTAGGGTTAGGGTTATGTTGAGGGCTAGGGTTAGAGATCCGGTTAGGGTTACGATTGGACCTACGGTTAGGGTCATGTTGAGGGCTAGGGTTAGAGACCCGGTTAGGGTTACGATTGGACCTAGGGTTTGGGTTATGTTGAGGGCTAGGGTTGGAGATCCGGTTAGGGTTACGATTGGACCTAGGGTTAGGGTTATGTTGAGGGCTAGGGTTAGAGATCCGGTTAGGGTTACGATTGGACCTAGAGTTAGGGTTATGTTGAGGGCTAGGGTTAGAGATCCGGTTAGGGTTACGATTGGACCTAGGGTTAGGGTTATGTTGAGCGCTAGGGTTAGAGATCCGGTTAGGGTTACGATTGGACCTAGGGTTAGGGTTATGTTGAGGGCTAGGGTTAGAGATCCGGTTAGGGTTACGATTGGACCTAGGGTTAGGGTTATGTTGAGACCTAGGGTTAAGGTTATGTTGAGGGCTAGGGTTAGAGATCCGGTTAGGGTCGCGATTGGACCTAGGGTTAGGGTTATGTTGAGGGCTAGGGTTAGAGATCCGGTTAGGGTTACGATAGGACCTAGGGTTAGGGTTATGTTGAGGGCTAGGGTTAGAGATCCGGTTAGGGTTACGATTGGACCTAGGGTTAGGGTTATGTTGAGGGCTAGGGTTAGAGATCCGGTTAGGGTTACGATTGGACCTAGGGTTAGGGTTATGTTGAGGGCTATGGTTAGAGATCCGGTTAGGGTTACGATTGGACCTAGGGTTAGGGTTATGTTGAGGGCTAGGGTTAGAGACCCGGTTAGGGTTACGATTGGACCTAGGGTTAGGGTTATGTTGAGGGCTAGGGTTAGAAATCCGGTTAGGGTTACGATTGGACCTAGGGTTAGGGTTATGTTTTGGGCTAGGGTTAGAGATCCGGTTAGGGTTACGATTGGACCTAGGGTTAGGGTTATGTTGAGGGCTAGGGTTAGAGATCCGGTTAGGGTTACGATTGGACCTAGGGTTAGGGTTATGTTGAGGGCTAGGGTTAGAGATCCGGTTACGGTTACGATTGGACCTAGGGTTAGGGTTATGTTGAGGCCTAGGGTTAGAGACCCGGTTAGGGTTACGATTGGACCTAGGGTTAGGGTTATGTTGAGGGCTAGGGTTAGAGATCCGGTTAGGGTTACGATTGGACCTAGGGTTAGGGTTATGTTGAGGGCTAGGGTTAGAGATCCGGTTAGTTTCGCGATTGGACCTAGGGTTAGGGTTATGTTGAGGGCTAGGGTTAGAGATCCGGTTAGGGTTACGATTGGACCTAGGGTTAGGGTTATGTTGAGGGCTAGGGTTAGAGATCCGGTTAGGGTTACGATTGGACCTAGGGTTAATGTTATGTTGAGGGCTAGGGTTAGAGATCCGGTTAGGGTTACGATTGGACCTAGGGTTAGGGTTATGTTGAGGGCTAGGGTTAGAGATCCGGTTAGGGTTACGATTGGACCTAGGGTTAGGGTTATGTTGAGGGCTAGGGTTAGAGACCCGGTTAGGGTTACGATTGGACCTAGGGTTAGGGTTATGTTGAGGGCTAGGGTTAGAGATCCGGTTAGGGTTACGATTGGACCTAGGGTTAGGGTTATGTTGAGGGCTAGGGTTAGAGATCCGGTTAGGGTTACGATTGGACCTAGGGTTAGGGTTATGTTGAGGGCTAGGGTTAGAGATCCGGTTGGGGTTACGATTGGACCTAGGGTTAGGGTTATGTTGAGGGCTAGGGTTAGAGATCCGGTTAGAGTTACGATTGGACCTAGGGTTAGGGTTATGTTGAGGGCTAGGGTTAGAGATCCGGTTAGGGTCGCGATTGGACCTAGGGTTAGGGTTATGTTGAGGGCTAGGGTTAGAGATCCGGTTAGGGTTACGATTGGACCTAGGGTTAGGGTTATGTTGAGGGCTAGGGTTAGAGATCCGGTTAGGGTTACGATTGGACCTAGGGTTAGGGTTATGTTGAGGGCTAGGGTTAGAGATCCGGTTAGGGTTACGATTGGACCTAGGGTTAGGGTTATGTTGAGGGCTAGGGTTAGAGATCCGGTTAGGGTTACGATTGGACCTAGGGTTAGGGTTATGTTGAGGGCTAGGGTTAGAGATCCGGTTAGGGTTACGATTGGACCTAGGGTTAGGGTTCTGTTGAGGGCTAGGGTTAGAGATCCGGTTAGGGTTACGATTGGACCTAGGGTTAGGGTTCTGTTGAGGGCTAGGGTTAGAGATCCGGTTAGGGTTACGATTGGACCTAGGGTTAGGGTTATGTTGAGGGCTAGGGTTAGAGATCCGGTTAGGGTTACGATTGGACCTAGGGTTAGGGTTATGTTGAGGGCTAGGGTTAGAGATCCGGTTAGGGTTACGATTGGACCTAGGGTTAGGGTTATGTTGAGGGCTAGGGTTAGAGATCCGGTTAGGGTTACGATTGGACCTAGGGTTAGGGTTATGTTGAGGGCTAGGGTTAGAGATCCGGTTAGGGTTACGATTGGACCTAGGGTTAGGGTTATGTTGAGGGCTAGGGTTAGAGATCCGGTTAGGGTTACGATTGGACCTAGGGTTAGGGTTATGTTGAGGGCTAGGGTTAGAGATCCGGTTAGGGTTACGATTGGACCTAGGGTTAGGGTTATGTTGAGCGCTAGGGTTAGAGATCCGGTTAGGGTTACGATTGGACCTAGGGTTAATGTTATGTTGAGGGCTAGGGTTAGAGATCCGGTTAGGGTTACGATTGGACCTAGGGTTAGGGTTATGTTGAGGGCTAGGGTTAGAGATCCGGTTAGGGTTACGATTGGACCTAGGGTTAGGGTTATGTTGAGCGCTAGGGTTAGAGATCCGGTTAGGGTTACGATTGGACCTAGGGTTAATGTTATGTTGAGGGCTAGGGTTCGAGATCCGGTTAGGGTTACGATTGGACCTAGGGTTAGGGTTATGTTGAGGGCTAGGGTTAGAGATCCGGTTAGGGTTACGATTGGACCTAGGGTTAGGGTTATGTTGAGGGCTAGGGTTAGAGACCCGGTTAGGGTTACGATTGGACCTAGGGTTAGGGTTATGTTGAGGGCTAGGGTTAGAGTTCCGGTTAGGGTTACGATTGGACCTAGGGTTAGGGTTATGTTGAGGGCTAGGGTTAGAGATCCGGTTAGGGTTACGATTGGACCTAGGATTAGGGTTATGTTGAGCGCTAGGGTTAGAGATCCGGTTAGGGTTACGATTGGACCTAGGGTTAGGGTTATGTTGAGCGCTAGGGTTAGAGATCCGGTTAGGGTTACGATTGGACCTAGGGTTAGGGTTATGTTGAGGGCTAGGGTTAGAGATCCGGTTAGGGTTACGATTGGACCTAGGGTTAGGGTTATGTTGAGGGCTAGGGTTAGAGATCCGGTTAGGGTTACGATTGGACCTAGGGTTAGG
This sequence comes from Miniopterus schreibersii, assembly GCF_964146895.1. NCBI lineage: Eukaryota > Metazoa > Chordata > Mammalia > Chiroptera > Miniopteridae > Miniopterus > Miniopterus schreibersii. Next base: position 62,260,866 of record NC_138107.1, read on the forward strand.
GTTATGTTGAGGGCTAGGGTTAGAGATCCGGTTAGGGTTGCGATTGGACCTAGGGTTAGGGTTATGTTGAGGGCTAGGGTTAGAGATCCGGTTAGGGTCGCGATTGGACCTAGGGTTAGGGTTATGTTGAGGGCTAGGTTTAGAGATCCGGTTAGGGTCGCGATTGGACCTAGGGTTAGGGTTATGTTGAGGGCTAGGGTTAGAGATCTGGTTAGGGTTACGATTGGACCTAGGGTTAGGGTTATGTTGATGGCTAGAGTTAGAGATCCGGTTAGGGTTACGATTTGACCTAGGGTTAGGGTTTTGTTGAGGGCTAGTGTTAGAGATCCGGTTAGGGTTACGATTGGACCTAGGGTTAGGGTTATGTTGAGGGCTAGGGTTAGAGACCCGGTTAGGGTTACGATTGGACCTAGGGTTAGGGTTATGTTGAGGGCTATGGTTAGAGATCCGGTTAGGGTTACGATTGGACCTAGGGTTAGGGTTATGTTGAGGGCTAGGGTTAGAGATCCGGTTAGGGTTACGATTGGACCTAGGGTTAGGGTTATGTTGAGGGCTAGGGTTAGAGATCCGGTTAGGGTTACGATTGGACCTAGGGTTAGGGTTATGTTGAGGGCTAGGGTTAGAGATCCGGTTAGGGTTACGATTGGACCTAGGGTTAGGGTTATGTTGAGGGCTAGGGTTAGAGATCCGGTTAGGGTTGCGATTGGACCTAGGGTTAGGGTTATGTTGAGGGCTAGGGTTAGAGATCCGGTTAGGGTCGCGATTGGACCTAGGGTTAGGGTTATGTTGAGGGCTAGGTTTAGAGATCCGGTTAGGGTCGCGATTGGACCTAGGGTTATGGTTATGTTGAGGGCTAGGGTTAGAGATCTGGTTAGGGTTAAGATTGGACCTAGGGTTAGGGTTATGTTGAGGGCTAGGGTTAGAGATCCGGTTAGGGTTACGATTTGACCTAGGGTTAGGGTTTTGTTGAGGGCTAGTGTTAGAGATCCGGTTAGGGTTACGATTGGACCTAGGGTTAGGGTTATGTTGAGGGCTAGGGTTAGAGACCCGGTTAGGGTTAAGATTGGACCTAGGGTTAGGGTTATGTTGAGGGCTAGGGTTAGAGATCCGGTTAGGGTCGCGATTGGACCTAGGGTTAGGGTTATGTTGAGGGCTAGGGTTAGAGATCCGGTTAGGGTTACGATAGGACCTAGGGTTAGGGTTATGTTGAGGGCTAGGGTTAGAGATCCGGTTAGGGTTACGATTGGACCTTGGTTAGGGTTATGTTGAGGGCTAGGGTTAGAGATCCGGTTAGGGTTACGATTGGACCTAGGGTTAGGGTTATGTTGAGGGCTAGGGTTAGAGATCCGGTTAGGGTTACGATTGGACCTAGGGTTAGGGTTATGTTGAGGGCTAGGGTTAGAGATCCGGTTAGGGTTACGATTGGACCTAGGGTTAGGGTTATGTTGAGGGCTAGGGTTAGAGACCCGGTTAGGGTTATGATTGGACCTAGGGTTAGGGTTATGTTGAGGGCTAGGGTTAGAGATCCGGTTAGGGTTACGATTGGACCTAGGGTTAGGGTTATGTTTTGGGCTAGGGTTAGAGATCCGGTTAGGGTTACGATTGGACCTAGGGTTAGGGTTATGTTGAGGGCTAGGGTTAGAGATCCGTTTAGGGTTACGATTGGACCTAGGGTTAGGGTTATGTTGAGGGCTAGGGTTAGAGATCCGGTTAGGGTTACGATTGGACCTACGGTTAGGGTTATGTTGAGGGCTAGGGTTAGAGACCCGGTTAGGGTTACGATTGGACCTAGGGTTAGGGTTATGTTGAGGGCTATGGTTAGATATCCGGTTAGGGTTACGATTGGACCTAGGGTTAGGGTTATGTTGAGGGCTAGGGTTAGAGATCCGGTTAGGGTTACGATTGGACCTAGGGTTAGGGTTATGTTGAGGGCTAGGGTTAGAGATCCGGTTAGGGTCGCGATTGGACCTAGGGTTAGGGTTATGTTGAGGGCTAGGTTTAGAGATCCGGTTAGGGTCGCGATTGGACCTAGGGTTAGGGTTATGTTGAGGGCTAGGGTTAGAGATCTGGTTAGGGTTACGATTGGACCTAGGGTTAGGGTTATGTTGAGGGCTAGGGTTAGAGATCCGGTTAGGGTTACGATTTGACCTAGGGTTAGGGTTTTGTTGAGGGCTAGTGTTAGAGATCCGGTTAGGGTTACGATTGGACCTAGGGTTAGGGTTATGTTGAGGGCTAGGGTTAGAGACCCGGTTAGGGTTACGATTGGACCTAGGGTTAGGGTTATGTTGAGGGCTATGGTTAGAGATCCGGTTAGGGTTACGATTGGACCTAGGGTTAGGGTTATGTTGAGGGCTAGGGTTAGAGATCCGGTTAGGGTTACGATTGGACCTAGGGTTAGGGTTATGTTGAGGGCTAGGGTTAGAGATCCGGTTAGGGTTACGATTGGACCTACGGTTAGGGTCATGTTGAGGGCTAGGGTTAGAGACCCGGTTAGGGTTACGATTGGACCTAGGGTTTGGGTTATGTTGAGGGCTAGGGTTGGAGATCCGGTTAGGGTTACGATTGGACCTAGGGTTAGGGTTATGTTGAGGGCTAGGGTTAGAGATCCGGTTAGGGTTACGATTGGACCTAGAGTTAGGGTTATGTTGAGGGCTAGGGTTAGAGATCCGGTTAGGGTTACGATTGGACCTAGGGTTAGGGTTATGTTGAGCGCTAGGGTTAGAGATCCGGTTAGGGTTACGATTGGACCTAGGGTTAGGGTTATGTTGAGGGCTAGGGTTAGAGATCCGGTTAGGGTTACGATTGGACCTAGGGTTAGGGTTATGTTGAGACCTAGGGTTAAGGTTATGTTGAGGGCTAGGGTTAGAGATCCGGTTAGGGTCGCGATTGGACCTAGGGTTAGGGTTATGTTGAGGGCTAGGGTTAGAGATCCGGTTAGGGTTACGATAGGACCTAGGGTTAGGGTTATGTTGAGGGCTAGGGTTAGAGATCCGGTTAGGGTTACGATTGGACCTAGGGTTAGGGTTATGTTGAGGGCTAGGGTTAGAGATCCGGTTAGGGTTACGATTGGACCTAGGGTTAGGGTTATGTTGAGGGCTATGGTTAGAGATCCGGTTAGGGTTACGATTGGACCTAGGGTTAGGGTTATGTTGAGGGCTAGGGTTAGAGACCCGGTTAGGGTTACGATTGGACCTAGGGTTAGGGTTATGTTGAGGGCTAGGGTTAGAAATCCGGTTAGGGTTACGATTGGACCTAGGGTTAGGGTTATGTTTTGGGCTAGGGTTAGAGATCCGGTTAGGGTTACGATTGGACCTAGGGTTAGGGTTATGTTGAGGGCTAGGGTTAGAGATCCGGTTAGGGTTACGATTGGACCTAGGGTTAGGGTTATGTTGAGGGCTAGGGTTAGAGATCCGGTTACGGTTACGATTGGACCTAGGGTTAGGGTTATGTTGAGGCCTAGGGTTAGAGACCCGGTTAGGGTTACGATTGGACCTAGGGTTAGGGTTATGTTGAGGGCTAGGGTTAGAGATCCGGTTAGGGTTACGATTGGACCTAGGGTTAGGGTTATGTTGAGGGCTAGGGTTAGAGATCCGGTTAGTTTCGCGATTGGACCTAGGGTTAGGGTTATGTTGAGGGCTAGGGTTAGAGATCCGGTTAGGGTTACGATTGGACCTAGGGTTAGGGTTATGTTGAGGGCTAGGGTTAGAGATCCGGTTAGGGTTACGATTGGACTTAGGGTTAATGTTATGTTGAGGGCTAGGGTTAGAGATCCGGTTAGGGTTACGATTGGACCTAGGGTTAGGGTTATGTTGAGGGCTAGGGTTAGAGATCCGGTTAGGGTTACGATTGGACCTAGGGTTAGGGTTATGTTGAGGGCTAGGGTTAGAGACCCGGTTAGGGTTACGATTGGACCTAGGGTTAGGGTTATGTTGAGGGCTAGGGTTAGAGATCCGGTTAGGGTTACGATTGGACCTAGGGTTAGGGTTATGTTGAGGGCTAGGGTTAGAGATCCGGTTAGGGTTACGATTGGACCTAGGGTTAGGGTTATGTTGAGGGCTAGGGTTAGAGATCCGGTTGGGGTTACGATTGGACCTAGGGTTAGGGTTATGTTGAGGGCTAGGGTTAGATATCCGGTTAGAGTTACGATTGGACCTAGGGTTAGGGTTATGTTGAGGGCTAGGGTTAGAGATCCGGTTAGGGTCGCGATTGGACCTAGGGTTAGGGTTATGTTGAGGGCTAGGGTTAGAGATCCGGTTAGGGTTACGATTGGACCTAGGGTTAGGGTTATGTTGAGGGCTAGGGTTAGAGATCCGGTTAGGGTTACGATTGGACCTAGGGTTAGGGTTATGTTGAGGGCTAGGGTTAGAGATCCGGTTAGGGTTACGATTGGACCTAGGGTTAGGGTTATGTTGAGGGCTAGGGTTAGAGATCCGGTTAGGGTTACGATTGGACCTAGGGTTAGGGTTATGTTGAGGGCTAGGGTTAGAGACCCGGTTAGGGTTACGATTGGACCTAGGGTTAGGGTTATGTTGAGGGCTAGGGTTAGAGATCCGGTTAGGGTTACGATTGGACCTAGGGTTAGGGTTCTGTTGAGGGCTAGGGTTAGAGATCCGGTTAGGGTTACGATTGGACCTAGGGTTAGGGTTATGTTGAGGGCTAGGGTTAGAGATCCGGTTAGGGTTACGATTGGACCTAGGGTTAGGGTTATGTTGAGGGCTAGGGTTAGAGATCCGGTTAGGGTTACGATTGGACCTAGGGTTAGGGTTATGTTGAGGGCTAGGGTTAGAGATCCGGTTAGGGTTACGATTGGACCTAGGGTTAGGGTTATGTTGAGGGCTAGGGTTAGAGATCCGGTTAGGGTTACGATTGGACCTAGGGTTAGGGTTATGTTGAGGGCTAGGGTTAGAGATCCGGTTAGGGTTACGATTGGACCTAGGGTTAGGGTTATGTTGAGGGCTAGGGTTAGAGATCCGGTTAGGGTTACGATTGGACCTAGGGTTAGGGTTATGATGAGCGCTAGGGTTAGAGATCCGGTTAGGGTTACGATTGGACCTAGGGTTAATGTTATGTTGAGGGCTAGGGTTAGAGATCCGGTTAGGGTTACGATTGGACCTAGGGTTAGGGTTATGTTGAGGGCTAGGGTTAGAGATCCGGTTAGGGTTACGATTGGACCTAGGGTTAGGGTTATGTTGAGCGCTAGGGTTAGAGATCCGGTTAGGGTTACGATTGGACCTAGGGTTAATGTTATGTTGAGGGCTAGGGTTAGAGATCCGGTTAGGGTTACGATTGGACCTAGGGTTAGGGTTATGTTGAGGGCTAGGGTTAGAGATCCGGTTAGGGTTACGATTGGACCTAGGGTTAGGGTTATGTTGAGGGCTAGGGTTAGAGACCCGGTTAGGGTTACGATTGGACCTAGGGTTAGGGTTATGTTGAGGGCTAGGGTTAGAGTTCCGGTTAGGGTTACGATTGGACCTAGGGTTAGGGTTATGTTGAGGGCTAGGGTTAGAGATCCGGTTAGGGTTACGATTGGACCTAGGATTAGGGTTATGTTGAGCGCTAGGGTTAGAGATCCGGTTAGGGTTACGATTGGACCTAGGGTTAGGGTTATGTTGAGCGCTAGGGTTAGAGATCCGGTTAGGGTTACGATTGGACCTAGGGTTAGGGTTATGTTGAGGGCTAGGGTTAGAGATCCGGTTAGGGTTACGATTGGACCTAGGGTTAGGGTTATGTTGAGGGCTAGGGTTAGAGATCCGGTTAGGGTTACGATTGGACCTAGGGTTAGGGTTATGTTGAGGGCTAGGGTTAGAGATCCGGTTAGGGTCGCGATTGGACCTAGGGTTAGGGTTATGTTGAGGGCTAGGTTTAGAGATCCGGTTAGGGTCGCGATTGGACCTAGGGTTAGGGTTATGTTGAGGGCTAGGTTTAGAGATCCGGTTAGGGTCGCGATTGGACCTAGGGTTAGGGTTATGTTGAGGGCTAGGGTTAGAGATCTGGTTAGGGTTACGATTGGACCTAGGGTTAGGGTTATGTTGAGGGCTAGAGTTAGAGATCCGGTTAGGGTTACGATTTGACCTAGGGTTAGGGTTTTGTTGAGGGCTAGTGTTAGAGATCCGGTTAGGGTTACGATTGGACCTAGGGTTAGGGTTATGTTGAGGGCTAGGGTTAGAGACCCGGTTAGGGTTACGATTGGACCTAGGGTTAGGGTTATGTTGAGGGCTATGGTTAGAGATCCGGTTAGGGTTACGATTGGACCTAGGGTTAGGGTTATGTTGAGGGCTAGGGTTAGAGATCCGGTTAGGGTTACGATTGGACCTAGGGTTAGGGTTATGTTGAGGGCTAGGGTTAGAGATCCGGTTAGGGTTACGATTGGACCTAGGGTTAGGGTTATGTTGAGGGCTAGGGTTAGAGATCCGGTTAGGGTTACGATTGGACCTAGGGTTAGGGTTATGTTGAGGGCTAGGGTTAGAGATCCGGTTAGGGTTGCGATTGGACCTAGGGTTAGGGTTATGTTGAGGGCTAGGGTTAGAGATCCGGTTAGGGTCGCGATTGGACCTAGGGTTAGGGTTATGTTGAGGGCTAGGTTTAGAGATCCGGTTAGGGTCGCGATTGGACCTAGGGTTAGGGTTATGTTGAGGGCTAGGGTTAGAGATCTGGTTTGGGTTAAGATTGGACCTAGGGTTAGGGTTATGTTGAGGGCTAGGGTTAGAGATCCGGTTAGGGTTACGATTGGACCTAGGGTTAGGGTTTTGTTGAGGGCTAGTGTTAGAGATCCGGTTAGGGTTACGATTGGACCTAGGGTTAGGGTTATGTTGAGGGCTAGGGTTAGAGACCCGGTTAGGGTTACGATTGGACCTAGGGTTAGGGTTATGTTGAGGGCTAGGGTTAGAGATCCGGTTAGGGTCGCGATTGGACCTAGGGTTAGGGTTATGTTGAGGGCTAGGGTTAGAGATCCGGTTAGGGTTACGATAGGACCTAGGGTTAGGGTTATGTTGAGGGCTAGGGTTAGAGATCCGGTTAGGGTTACGATTGGACCTTGGTTAGGGTTATGTTGAGGGCTAGGGTTAGAGATCCGGTTAGGGTTACGATTGGACCTAGGGTTAGGGTTATGTTGAGGGCTAGGGTTAGAGATCCGGTTAGGGTTACGATTGGACCTAGGGTTAGGGTTATGTTGAGGGCTAGGGTTAGAGACCCGGTTAGGGTTACGATTGGACCTAGGGTTAGGGTTATGTTGAGGGCTAGGGTTAGAGATCCGGTTAGGGTTACGATTGGACCTAGGGTTAGGGTTATGTTGAGGGCTAGGGTTAGAGATCCGGTTAGGGTTACGATTGGACCTAGGGTTAGGGTTATGTTGAGGGCTAGGGTTAGAGATCCGGTTGGGGTTACGATTGGACCTAGGGTTAGGGTTATGTTGAGGGCTAGGGTTAGATATCCGGTTAGAGTTACGATTGGACCTAGGGTTAGGGTTATGTTGAGGGCTAGGGTTAGAGATCCGGTTAGGGTCGCGATTGGACCTAGGGTTAGGGTTATGTTGAGGGCTAGGGTTAGAGATCCGGTTAGGGTTACGATTGGACCTAGGGTTAGGGTTATGTTGAGGGCTAGGGTTAGAGATCCGGTTAGGGTTACGATTGGACCTAGGGTTAGGGTTATGTTGAGGGCTAGGGTTAGAGATCCGGTTAGGGTTACGATTGGACCTAGGGTTAGGGTTATGTTGAGGGCTAGGGTTAGAGATCCGGTTAGGGTTACGATTGGACCTAGGGTTAGGGTTATGTTGAGGGCTAGGGTTAGAGACCCGGTTAGGGTTACGATTGGACCTAGGGTTAGGGTTATGTTGAGGGCTAGGGTTAGAGATCCGGTTAGGGTTACGATTGGACCTAGGGTTAGGGTTCTGTTGAGGGCTAGGGTTAGAGATCCGGTTAGGGTTACGATTGGACCTAGGGTTAGGGTTATGTTGAGGGCTAGGGTTAGAGATCCGGTTAGGGTTACGATTGGACCTAGGGTTAGGGTTATGTTGAGGGCTAGGGTTAGAGATCCGGTTAGGGTTACGATTGGACCTAGGGTTAGGGTTATGTTGAGGGCTAGGGTTAGAGATCCGGTTAGGGTTACGATTGGACCTAGGGTTAGGGTTATGTTGAGGGCTAGGGTTAGAGATCCGGTTAGGGTTACGATTGGACCTAGGGTTAGGGTTATGTTGAGGGCTAGGGTTAGAGATCCGGTTAGGGTTACGATTGGACCTAGGGTTAGGGTTATGTTGAGGGCTAGGGTTAGAGATCCGGTTAGGGTTACGATTGGACCTAGGGTTAGGGTTATGATGAGCGCTAGGGTTAGAGATCCGGTTAGGGTTACGATTGGACCTAGGGTTAATGTTATGTTGAGGGCTAGGGTTAGAGATCCGGTTAGGGTTACGATTGGACCTAGGGTTAGGGTTATGTTGAGGGCTAGGGTTAGAGATCCGGTTAGGGTTACGATTGGACCTAGGGTTAGGGTTATGTTGAGCGCTAGGGTTAGAGATCCGGTTAGGGTTACGATTGGACCTAGGGTTAATGTTATGTTGAGGGCTAGGGTTAGAGATCCGGTTAGGGTTACGATTGGACCTAGGGTTAGGGTTATGTTGAGGGCTAGGGTTAGAGATCCGGTTAGGGTTACGATTGGACCTAGGGTTAGGGTTATGTTGAGGGCTAGGGTTAGAGACCCGGTTAGGGTTACGATTGGACCTAGGGTTAGGGTTATGTTGAGGGCTAGGGTTAGAGTTCCGGTTAGGGTTACGATTGGACCTAGGGTTAGGGTTATGTTGAGGGCTAGGGTTAGAGATCCGGTTAGGGTTACGATTGGACCTAGGATTAGGGTTATGTTGAGCGCTAGGGTTAGAGATCCGGTTAGGGTTACGATTGGACCTAGGGTTAGGGTTATGTTGAGCGCTAGGGTTAGAGATCCGGTTAGGGTTACGATTGGACCTAGGGTTAGGGTTATGTTGAGGGCTAGGGTTAGAGATCCGGTTAGGGTTACGATTGGACCTAGGGTTAGGGTTATGTTGAGGGCTAGGGTTAGAGATCCGGTTAGGGTTACGATTGGACCTAGGGTTAGGGTTATGTTGAGGGCTAGGGTTAGAGATCCGGTTAGGGTCGCGATTGGACCTAGGGTTAGGGTTATGTTGAGGGCTAGGTTTAGAGATCCGGTTAGGGTCGCGATTGGACCTAGGGTTAGGGTTATGTTGAGGGCTAGGTTTAGAGATCCGGTTAGGGTCGCGATTGGACCTAGGGTTAGGGTTATGTTGAGGGCTAGGGTTAGAGATCTGGTTAGGGTTACGATTGGACCTAGGGTTAGGGTTATGTTGAGGGCTAGAGTAAGAGATCCGGTTAGGGTTACGATTTGACCTAGGGTTAGGGTTTTGTTGAGGGCTAGTGTTAGAGATCCGGTTAGGGTTACGATTGGACCTAGGGTTAGGGTTATGTTGAGGGCTAGGGTTAGAGACCCGGTTAGGGTTACGATTGGACCTAGGGTTAGGGTTATGTTGAGGGCTATGGTTAGAGATCCGGTTAGGGTTACGATTGGACCTAGGGTTAGGGTTATGTTGAGGGCTAGGGTTAGAGATCCGGTTAGGGTTACGATTGGACCTAGGGTTAGGGTTATGTTGAGGGCTAGGGTTAGAGATCCGGTTAGGGTTACGATTGGACCTAGGGTTAGGGTTATGTTGAGGGCTAGGGTTAGAGATCCGGTTAGGGTTACGATTGGACCTAGGGTTAGGGTTATGTTGAGGGCTAGGGTTAGAGATCCGGTTAGGGTTGCGATTGGACCTAGGGTTAGGGTTATGTTGAGGGCTAGGGTTAGAGATCCGGTTAGGGTCGCGATTGGACCTAGGGTTAGGGTTATGTTGAGGGCTAGGTTTAGAGATCCGGTTAGGGTCGCGATTGGACCTAGGGTTAGGGTTATGTTGAGGGCTAGGGTTAGAGATCTGGTTAGGGTTAAGATTGGACCTAGGGTTAGGGTTATGTTGAGGGCTAGGGTTAGAGATCCGGTTAGGGTTACGATTGGACCTAGGGTTAGGGTTTTGTTGAGGGCTAGTGTTAGAGATCCGGTTAGGGTTACGATTGGACCTAGGGTTAGGGTTATGTTGAGGGCTAGGGTTAGAGACCCGGTTAGGGTTACGATTGGACCTAGGGTTAGGGTTATGTTGAGGGCTAGGGTTAGAGATCCGGTTAGGGTCGCGATTGGACCTAGGGTTAGGGTTATGTTGAGGGCTAGGGTTAGAGATCCGGTTAGGGTTACGATAGGACCTAGGGTTAGGGTTATGTTGAGGGCTAGGGTTAGAGATCCGGTTAGGGTTACGATTGGACCTTGGTTAGGGTTATGTTGAGGGCTAGGGTTAGAGATCCGGTTAGGGTTACGATTGGACCTAGGGTTAGGGTTATGTTGAGGGCTAGGGTTAGAGATCCGGTTAGGGTTACGATTGGACCTAGGGTTAGGGTTATGTTGAGGGCTAGGGTTAGAGACCCGGTTAGGGTTACGATTGGACCTAGGGTTAGGGTTATGTTGAGGGCTAGGGTTAGAGATCCGGTTAGGGTTACGATTGGACCTAGGGTTAGGGTTATGTTGAGGGCTAGGGTTAGAGATCCGGTTAGGGTTACGATTGGACCTAGGGTTAGGGTTATGTTGAGGGCTAGGGTTAGAGATCCGGTTAGGGTTACGATTGGAACTAGGGTTAGGGTTATGTTGAGGGCTAGGGTTAGAGATCCGGTTAGGGTCACGATTGGACCTAGGGTTAGGGTTATGTTGAGGGCTAGGGTTAGAGATCCGGTTAGGGTCACGATTGGACCTAGGGTTAGGGTTATGTTGAGGGCTAGGGTTCGACATCCGGTTAGGGTCACGATTGAACCTAGGGTTAGGGTTATGTTGAGGGCTAGGGTTAGACATCCGGTTAGGGTCACGATTGGACCTAGGGTTAGGGTTATGTTGAGGGCTAGGGTTAGAGATCCGGTTAGGGTTACGATTGGACCTAGGGTTAGGGTTATGTTGAGGGCTAGGGTTAGAGATCCGGTTAGGGTCACGATTGGACCTAGTGTTAGGGTTATGTTGAGGGCTAGGGTTAGAGACCGGTTAGGGTCACGATTGGACCTAGGGTTAGGGTTATGTTGAGGGCTAGGGTTAGAGATCCGGTTAGGGTCACGATTGGACCTAGGGTTAGGGTTATGTTGAGGGCTAGGGTTAGAGATCCGGTTAGGGTGACGATTGGACCTAGGCTTAGGGTTATGTTGAGGGCTAGGGTTAGAGATCCGGTTAGGGTCACGATTGGAACTAGGGTTAGGGTTATGTTGAGGGCTAGGGTTAGAGATCCGGTGAGGGTTACGATTGGACCTAAGGTTAGGGTTCTGTTGAGGGCTAGAGTTAGAGATCCCGTTAGGGTTACGATTGGACCTAGGGTTAGGGTTATGTTGAGGGCTAGGGTTAGAGATCCGGTTAGGGTTACGATTGGACCTAGGGATAGGGTTTTGTTGAGGGCTAGGGTTAGAGATCCGGTTAGGGTTACGATTGGACCTAGGGTTAGGGTTATGTTGCGGGCTAGGGTTAGAGATCCGGTTAGGGTTACGATTGTACCTAGGGTTAGGGTTATGTTGAGGGCTAGGGTTAGAGATCCGGTTAGGGTTACGATTGGAACTAGGGTTAGGGTTATGTTGAGGGCTAGGGTTAGAGATGCGCTTGGGGTTACGATTGGACGTAGGGTTAGGGTTATGTTGAGGGCTAGGGTTAGAGATCCGGTTAGGGTCACGATTGGACCTAGGGTTAGGGTTCTGTTGAGGGCTAGGGTTAGAGATCCGGTTAGGGTCACGATTGGACCTAGGGTTAGGGTTATATTGAGGGCTAGGGTTCGACATCCGGTTAGGGTCACGATTGAACCTAGGGTTAGGGTTATGTTGAGGGCTAGGGTTAGACATCCGGTTAGGGTCACGATTGGACCTAGGGTTAGGGTTATGTTGAGGGCTAGGGTTAGAGATCCGGTTAGGGTCACGATTGGAACTAGGGTTAGGGTTATGTTGAGGGCTAGGGTTAGAGATCCGTTTAGGGTTACGATTGGACCTAGGGTTAGGGTTATGTTGAGGCCTAGGGTTAGAGATCCGGTTAGGGTTACGATTGGAACTAGGGTTAGGGTTATGTTGAGGGCTAGGTTTAGAGATACGGTTGGGGTTACGATTGGACCTAGGGTTAGGGTTATGTTGAGGGCTAGGGTTAGACATCCGGTTAGGGTCACGATTGGACCTAGGGTTAGGGTTATGTTGAGGGCTAGGGTTCGACATCCGGTTAGGGTCACGATTGAACCTAGGGTTAGGGTTATGTTGAGGGCTAGGGTTAGACATCCGGTTAGGGTCACGATTGGACCTAGGGTTAGGGGTATGTTGAGGGCTAGGGTTAGAGATCCGGTTAGGGTTACGATTGGACCTAGGGTTAGGGTTATGTTGAGGGCTAGGGTTAGAGATCCGGTTAGGGTCACGATTGGACCTAGTGTTAGGGTTATGTTGAGGGCTAGGGTTAGAGATCCGGTTAGGGTCACGATTGGACCTAGGGTTAGGGTTATGTTGAGGGCTAGGGTTAGAGATCCGGTTAGGGTCACGATTGGACCTAGGGTTAGGGTTATGTTGAGGGCTAGGGTTAGATATCCGGTTAGGGTCACGATAGGACCTAGGGTTAGGGTTTTGTTGAGGGCTAGTGTTAGAGATCCGGTTAGGGTTACGATTGGACCTAGGGTTAGGGTTATGTTGAGGGCTAGGGTTAGAGACCCGGTTAGGGTCGCGATTGGACCGAGGGTTAGGGTTATGTTGAGGGCTAGGGTTAGAGATCCGGTTAGGGTCGCGATTGGACCTAGGGTTAGGGTTATGTTGAGGGCTAGGGTTAGAGATCTGGTTAGGGTTACGATTGGATCTAGGGTTAGGGTTATGTTGAGGGTTAGGGTTAGAGATCCGGTTAGGGTTACGATTTGACCTAGGGTTAGGGTTTTGTTGAGGGCTAGTGTTAGAGATCCGGTTAGGGTTACGATTGGACCTAGGGTTAGGGTTATGTTGAGGGCTAGGGTTAGAGATCCGGTTAGGGTCGCGATTGGACCTCGGGTTAGGGTTATGTTGAGGGCTAGGGTTAGAGATCCGGTTAGGGTTACGATTGGACCTAGGGTTAGGGTTATGTTGAGGGCTAGGGTTAGAGATCCGGTTAGGGTTACGATTGGACCTAGGGTTAGGGTTATGTTGAGGGCTAGGGTTAGAGATCCGGTTAGGGTTACGATTGGACCTAGGGTTAGGGTTATGTTGAGGGCTAGGGTTAGAGATCCGGTTAGGGTCGCGATTGGACCTAGGGTTAGGGTTATGTTGAGGGCTAGGGTTAGAGATCCGGTTAGGGTCACGATTGGACCTAGGGTTAGGGTTATGTTGAGGGCTAGGGTTAGAGATCCGGTTAGGGTCACGATTGGACCTAGGGTTAGGGTTATGTTGAGGGCTAGGGTTAGAGATCCGGTTAGGGTTATGATTGGACCTAGGGTTAGGGTTATGTTGAGGGCAGGGTTAGAGATCCGGTTAGGGTCACGATTGGACCTAGGGTTAGGGTTATGTTGAGGGCTAGGCAAAGAGATCCGGTTAGGGTCACGATTGGACCTAGGGTTAGGGTTATGTTGAGGGCTAGGGTTAGAGATCCGGTTAGGGTTACGATTGGACCTAGGGTTAGGGTTATGTTGAGGGCTAGATTTAGAGATCCGGTTAGGGTTACGATTGGACCTAGGGTTAGGGTTATGTTGAGGGCTAGGGTTAGAGATCCGGTTAGGGTTACGATTGGACCTAGGGTTAGGGTTATTTTGAGGGCTAGGGTTAGAGATCCGGTTAGGGTTACGATTGGACCTAGGGTTAGGGTTATGTTGAGGGCTAGGGTTAGAGACCCGGTTAGGGTTACGATTGGACCTAGGGTTAGGGTTATGTTGAGGGCTAGGGTTAGAGATCCGGTTAGGGTTATGATTGGACCTAGGGTTAGGGTTATGTTGAGGGCTAGGGTTAGAGATCCGGTTAGGGTTACGATTGGACCTAGGGTTAGGGTTATGTTGAGGGCTAGGGTTAGAGATCCGGTTAGGGTTACGATTGGAACTAGGGTTAGGGTTATGTTGAGGGCTAGGGTTAGAGATCCGGTTGGGGTTACGATTGGACGTAGGGTTAGGGTTATGTTGAGGGCTAGGGTTAGAGATCCGTTTAGGGTCACGATTGGACCTAGGGTTAGGGTTATGTTGAGGGCTAGGGTTAGAGATCCGGTTAGGGTCACGATTGGACCTAGGGTTAGGGTTATGTTGAGGGCTAGGGTTCGACATCCGGTTAGGGTCACGATTGAACCTAGGGTTAGGGTTATGTTGAGGGCTAGGGTTAGACATCCGGTTAGGGTCACGATTGGACCTAGGGTTAGGGTTATGTTGAGGGCTAGGGTTAGAGATCCGGTTAGGGTTACGATTGGACCTAGGGTTAGGGTTATGTTGAGGGCTAGGTTTAGAGATCCGGTTAGGGTCACGATTGGACCTAGTGTTAGGGTTATGTTGAGGGCTAGGGTTAGAGACCGGTTAGGGTCACGATTGGACCTAGGGTTAGGGTTATGTTGAGGGCTAGGGTTAGAGATCCGGTTAGGGTCACGATTGGACCTAGGGTTAGGGTTATGTTGAGGGCTAGGGTTAGAGATCCGGTTAGGGTGACGATTGGACCTAGGCTTAGGGTTATGTTGAGGGCTAGGGTTAGAGATCCGGTTAGGGTCACGATTCGAACTAGGGTTAGGGTTATGTTGAGGGCTAGGGTTAGAGATCCGGTGAGGGTTACGATTGGACCTAAGGTTAGGGTTCTGTTGAGGGCTAGAGTTAGAGATCCCGTTAGGGTTACGATTGGACCTAGGGTTAGGGTTATGTTGAGGGCTAGGGTTAGAGATCCGGTTAGGGTTACGATTGGACCTAGGGATAGGGTTTTGTTGAGGGCTAGGGTTAGAGATCCGGTTAGGGTTACGATTGGACCTAGGGTTAGGGTTATGTTGAGGGCTAGGGTTAGAGATCCGGTTAGGGTTACGATTGTACCTAGGGTTAGGGTTATGTTGAGGGCTAGGGTTAGAGATCCGGTTAGGGTTACGATTGGAACTAGGGTTAGGGTTATGTTGAGGGCTAGGGTTAGAGATGCGCTTGGGGTTACGATTGGACGTAGGGTTAGGGTTATGTTGCGGGCTAGGGTTAGAGATCCGGTTAGGGTCACGATTGGACCTAGGGTTAGGGTTCTGTTGAGGGCTAGGGTTAGAGATCCGGTTAGGGTCACGATTGGACCTAGGGTTAGGGTTATATTGAGGGCTAGGGTTCGACATCCGGTTAGGGTCACGATTGAACCTAGGGTTAGGGTTATGTTGAGGGCTACGGTTAGACATCCGGTTAGGGTCACGATTGGACCTAGGGTTAGGGTTATGTTGAGGGCTAGGGTTAGAGATCCGGTTAGGGTCACGATTGGAACTAGGGTTAGGGTTATGTTGAGGGCTAGGGTTAGAGATCCGTTTAGGGTTACGATTGGACCTAGGGTTAGGGTTATGTTGAGGCCTAGGGTTAGAGATCCGGTTAGGGTTACGATTGGAACTAGGGTTAGGGTTATGTTGAGGGCTAGGTTTAGAGATACGGTTGGGGTTACGATTGGACCTAGGGTTAGGGTTATGTTGAGGGCTAGGGTTAGACATCCGGTTAGGGTCACGATTGGACCTAGGGTTAGGGTTATGTTGAGGGCTAGGGTTCGACATCCGGTTAGGGTCACGATTGAACCTAGGGTTAGGGTTATGTTGAGGGCTAGGGTTAGACATCCGGTTAGGGTCACGATTGGACCTAGGGTTAGGGGTATGTTGAGGGCTAGGGTTAGAGATCCGGTTAGGGTTACGATTGGACCTAGGGTTAGGGTTATGTTGAGGGCTAGGGTTAGAGATCCGGTTAGGGTCACGATTGGACCTAGTGTTAGGGTTATGTTGAGGGCTAGGGTTAGAGATCCGGTTAGGGTCACGATTGGACCTAGGGTTAGGGTTATGTTGAGGGCTAGGGTTAGAGATCCGGTTAGGGTCACGATTGGACCTAGGGTTAGGGTTATGTTGAGGGCTAGGGTTAGATATCCGGTTAGGGTCACGATAGGACCTAGGGTTAGGGTTTTGTTGAGGGCTAGTGTTAGAGATCCGGTTAGGGTTACGATTGGACCTAGGGTTAGGGTTATGTTGAGGGCTAGGGTTAGAGACCCGGTTAGGGTCGCGATTGGACCGAGGGTTAGGGTTATGTTGAGGGCTAGGGTTAGAGATCCGGTTAGGGTCGCGATTGGACCTAGGGTTAGGGTTATGTTGAGGGCTAGGTTTAGAGATCCGGTTAGGGTCGCGATTGGACCTAGGGTTAGGGTTATGTTGAGGGCTAGGGTTAGAGATCTGGTTAGGGTTACGATTGGATCTAGGGTTAGGGTTATGTTGAGGGTTAGGGTTAGAGATCCGGTTAGGGTTACGATTTGACCTAGGGTTAGGGTTTTGTTGAGGGCTAGTGTTAGAGATCCGGTTAGGGTTACGATTGGACCTAGGGTTAGGGTTATGTTGAGGGCTAGGGTTAGAGATCCGGTTAGGGTCGCGATTGGACCTCGGGTTAGGGTTATGTTGAGGGCTAGGGTTAGAGATCCGGTTAGGGTTACGATTGGACCTAGGGTTAGGGTTATGTTCAGGGCTAGGGTTAGAGATCCGGTTAGGGTTACGATTGGACCTAGGGTTAGGGTTATGTTGAGGGCTAGGGTTAGAGATCCGGTTAGGGTTACGATTGGACCTAGGGTTAGGGTTATGTTGAGGGCTAGGGTTAGAGATCCGGTTAGGGTCGCGATTGGACCTAGGGTTAGGGTTATGTTGAGGGCTAGGTTTAGAGATCCGGTTAGGGTCGCGATTGGACCTAGGGTTAGGGTTATGTTGAGGGCTAGGGTTAGAGATCTGGTTAGGGTTACGATTGGACCTAGGGTTAGGGTTATGTTGAGGGCTAGGGTTAGAGATCCGGTTAGGGTTACGATTTGACCTAGGGTTAGGGTTTTGTTGAGGGCTAGTGTTAGAGATCCGGTTAGGGTTACGATTGGACCTAGGGTTAGGGTTATGCTGAGGGCTAGGGTTAGAGACCCGGTTAGGGTTACGATTGGACCTAGGGTTAGGGTTATGTTGAGGGCTATGGTTAGAGATCCGTTAAGGGTTACGATTGGACCTAGGGTTAGGGTTATGTTGAGGGCTAGGGTTAGAGATCCGGTTAGGGTTACGATTGGACCTAGGGTTATGGTTATGTTGAGGGCTAGGGTTAGAGATCCGGTTAGGGTTACGATTGGACCTAGGGTTAGGGTTATGTTGAGGGCTAGGGTTAGAGACCTGGTTAGGGTTACGATTGGACCTAGGGTTAGGGTTATGTTGAGGGCTAGGGTTAGAGATCCGGTTAGGGTTACGATTTGACCTAGGGTTAGGGTTATGTTGAGGGCTAGGGTTAGAGATCCGGTTAGGGTTACGATTGGACCTAGGGTTAGGGTTATGTTGAGGGCTAGGGTTAGAGATCCGGTTAGGGTTACGATTGGACCTAGGGTTAAGGTTATGTTGAGCGCTAGGGTTAGAGATCCGGTTAGGGTTACGATTGGACCTAGCGTTAGGGTTATGTTGAGGGCTAGGGTTAGAGATCCGGTTAGGGTTACGATTGGACCTAGGGTTAGGGTTATGTTGAGGGCTAGGGTTAGAGATCCGGTTAGGGTTACGATTGGACCTAGGGTTAGGGTTATGTTGAGGGCTAGGGTTAGAGATCCGGTTAGGGTCGCGATTGGACCTAGGGTTAGGGTTATGTTGAGGGCTAGGTTTAGAGATCCGGTTAGGGTCGCGATTGGACCTAGGGTTAGGGTTATGTTGAGGGCTAGGGTTAGAGATCTGGTTAGGGTTACAATTGGACCTAGGGTTAGGGTTATGTTGAGGGCTAGGGTTAGAGATCCGGTTAGGGTTACGATTTGACCTAGGGTTAGGGTTTTGTTGAGGGCTAGGGTTAGAGATCCTTTTAGGGTTACGACTGGACCTAGGGTTAGGGTTATGTTGAGGGCTAGGGTTAGAGATCTGGTTAGGGTCGCGATTGGACCTAGGGTTAGGGTTATGTTGAGGGCTAGGGTTAGAGACCCTTTTAGGGTTACGATTGGACCTAGGGTTAGGGTTATGTTGAGGGCTAGGGTTAGAGATCCGGTTAGGGTTATGATTGGACCTAGGGTTAGGGTTATGTTGAGGGGTAGGGTTAGAGATCCGGTTAGGGTTAAGATTGGTCCTAGGGTTAGGGTTATGTTGAGGGCTAGGGTTAGAGATCCGGTTAGGGTTACGATTGGACCTAGGGTTAGGGTTATGTTGAGGGCTAGGGTTAGGGATCCGGTTAGGGTTACGATTGGACCTCGGGTTAGGGTTATGTTGAGGGCTAGGGTTAGAGATCCGGTTAGGGTTACGATTGGACCTCGGGTTAGGGTTATGTTGAGGGCTAGGCTTAGACATCCGGTTAGGGTTACGATTGGACCTCGGGTTAGGGTTATGTTGAGGGCTAGGGTTAGAGATCCGGTTAGGGTTACGATTGGACCTAGGGTTAGGGTTATGTTGAGGGCTAGGGTTAGAGATCCGGTTAGGGTTACGATTGGACCTAGGGTTAGGGTTATGTTGAGGGCTAGGGTTAGAGATCCGGTTAGGGTTACGATTGGACCTAGGGTTAGGGTTATGTTGAGGGCTAGGGTTAGAGATCCGGTTAGGGTTACGATTGGACCTAGGGTTAAGGTTATGTTGAGCGCTAGGGTTAGAGATCCGGTTAGGGTTACGATTGGACCTAGGGTTAGGGTTATGTTGAGGGCTAGGGTTAGAGATCCGCTTAGGGTTACGATTGGACCTAGGGTTAGGGTTATGTTGAGGGCTAGGGTTAGAGATCCGGTTAGGGTTACGATTGGACCTAGGGTTAGGGTTATGTTGAGGGCTAGGGTTAGAGATCCGGTTAGGGTTACGATTGGACCTAGGGTTAGGGTTATGTTGAGGGCTAGGGTTAGAGATCCGGTTAGGGTCGCGATTGGACCTAGGGTTAGGGTTATGTTGAGGGCTAGGTTTAGAGATCCGGTTAGGGTCGCGATTGGACCTAGGGTTAGGGTTATGTTGAGGGCTAGGGTTAGAGATCTGGTTAGGGTTACAATTGGACCTAGGGTTAGGGTTATGTTGAGGGCTAGGGTTAGAGATCCGGTTAGGGTTACGATTTGACCTAGGGTTAGGGTTTTGTTGAGGGCTAGGGTTAGAGATCCTTTTAGGGTTACGACTGGACCTAGGGTTAGGGTTATGTTGAGGGCTAGGGTTAGAGATCCGGTTAGGGTCGCGATTGGACCTAGGGTTAGGGTTATGTTGAGGGCTAGGGTTAGAGACCCTTTTAGGGTTACGATTGGACCTAGGGTTAGGGTTATGTTGAGGGCTAGGGTTAGAGATCCGGTTAGGGTTATGATTGGACCTAGGGTTAGGGTTATGTTGAGGGCTAGGGTTAGAGATCCGGTTAGGGTTAAGATTGGTCCTAGGGTTAGGGTTATGTTGAGGGCTAGGGTTAGAGATCCGGTTAGGGTTACGATTGGACCTAGGGTTAGGGTTATGTTGAGGGCTAGGGTTAGGGATCCGGTTAGGGTTACGATTGGACCTCGGGTTAGGGTTATGTTGAGGGCTAGGGTTAGAGATCCGGTTAGGGTTACGATTGGACCTCGGGTTAGGGTTATGTTGAGGGCTAGGCTTAGACATCCGGTTAGGGTTACGATTGGACCTCGGGTTAGGGTTATGTTGAGGGCTAGGGTTAGAGATCCGGTTAGGGTTACGATTGGACCTAGGGTTAGGGTTATGTTGAGGGCTAGGGTTAGAGATCCGGTTAGGGTTACGATTGGACCTAGGGTTAGGGTTATGTTGAGGGCTAGGGTTAGAGATCCGGTTAGGGTTACGATTGGACCTAGGGTTAGGGTTATGTTGAGGGCTAGGGTTAGAGATCCGGTTAGGGTTACGATTGGACCTAGGGTTAGGGTTATGTTGAGGGCTAGGGTTAGAGATCCGGTTAGGGTTACGATTGGACCTAGGGTTAGGGTTATGTTGAGGGCTAGGGTTAGAGATCCGGTTAGGGTCGCGATTGGACCTAGGGTTAGGGTTATGTTGAGGGCTAGGTTTAGAGATCCGGTTAGGGTCGCGACTGGACCTAGGGTTAGGGTTATGTTGAGGGCTAGGGTTCGAGATCTGGTTAGGGTTACGATTGGATCTAGGGTTAGGGTTATGTTGAGGGCTAGGGTTAGATATCCGGTTAGGGTTACGATTTGACCTAGGGTTAGGGTTTTGTTGAGGGCTAGCGTTAGAGATCCGGTTAGGGTTACGATTGGACCTAGGGTTAGGGTTATGTTGAGGGCTATGGTTAGAGATCCGGTTAGGGTCGCGATTGGACCTAGGGTTAGGGTTATGTTGAGGGCTAGGGTTAGAGATCCTTTTAGGGTTACGATTGGACCTAGGGTTAGGGTTATGTTGAGGGCTAGGGTTAGAGATCCGGTTAGGGTTACGATTGGACCTAGGGTTAGGGTTATGTTGAGGGCTAGGGTTAGAGATCCGGTTAGAGTTAAGATTGGTCCTAGGGTTAGGGTTATGTTGAGGGCTAGGGTTAGAGATCCGGTTAGGGTTACGATTGGACCTAGGGTTAGGGTTATGTTGAGGGCTAGGGTTAGAGATCCGGTTAGGGTTACGATTGGACCTCGGGTTAGGGTTATGTTGAGGGCTAGGGTTAGAGATCCGGTTAGGGTTACGATTGGACCTCGGGTTAGGGTTATGTTGAGGGCTAGGCTTAGACATCCGGTTAGGGTTACGATTGGACCTCGGGTTTGGGTTATGTTGAGGGCTAGGGTTAGAGATCCGGTTAGGGTTACGATTGGACCTAGGGTTAGGGTTATGTTGAGGGCTAGGGTTAGAGATCCGGTTAGGGTTACGATTGGACCTAGGGTTAGGGTTATGTTGAGGGCTAGGGTTAGAGATCCGCTTAGGGTTACGATTGGACCTAGGGTTAGGGTTATGTTGAGGGCTAGGGTTAGAGATCCGGTTAGGGTTACGATTGGACCTCGGGTTAGGGTTATGTTGAGGGCTAGGGTTAGAGATCCGGTTAGGGTTACGATTGGACCTAGGGTTAGGGTTATGTTGAGGGCTAGGGTTAGAGATCCGGTTAGGGTCGCGATTGGACCTAGGGTTGGGGTTATGTTGAGGGCTAGGTTTAGAGATCCGGTTAGGGTCGCGATTGGACCTAGGGTTAGGGTTATGTTGAGGGCTAGGGTTAGAGATCTGGTTAGGGTTACAATTGGACCTAGGGTTAGGGTTATGTTGAGGGCTAGGGTTAGAGATCCGGTTAGGGTTACGATTTGACCTAGGGTTAGGGTTTTGTTGAGGGCTAGGGTTAGAGATCCTTTTAGGGTTACGACTGGACCTAGGGTTAGGGTTATGTTGAGGGCTAGGGTTAGAGATCCGGTTAGGGTTACGATTGGACCTAGGGTTAGGGTTATGTTGAGGGCTAGGTTTAGAGATCCGGTTAGGGTTACGATTGGACCTAGGGTTAGGGTTATGTTGAGGGCTAGGGTTAGAGATCCGGTTAGGGTTACGATTGGACCTAGGGTTAGGGTTATGTTGAGGGCTAGGGTTAGAGATCCGGTTAGGGTTACGATTGGACCTAGGGTTAGGGTTATGTTGAGGGCTAGGGTTAGAGATCCGGTTAGGGTTACGATTGGACCTAGGGTTAGGGTTATGTTGAGGGCTAGGGTTAGAGATCCGGTTAGGCTCGCGATTGGACCTAGGGTTAGGGTTATGTTGAGGGCTAGGTTTAGAGATCCGGTTAGGGTCGCGATTGGACCTAGGGTTAGGGTTATGTTGAGGGCTAGGGTTAGAGATCTGGTTAGGGTTACAATTGGACCTAGGGTTAGGGTTATGTTGAGGGCTAGGGTTAGAGATCCGGTTAGGGTTACGATTTGACCTAGGGTTAGGGTTTTGTTGAGGGCTAGGTTTAGAGATCCTTTTAGGGTTACGACTGGACCTAGGGTTAGGGTTATGTTGAGGGCTAGGGTTAGAGATCCGGTTAGGGTCGCGATTGGACCTAGGGTTAGGGTTATGTTGAGGGCTAGGGTTAGAGACCCTTTTAGGGTTACGATTGGACCTAGGGTTAGGGTTATGTTGAGGGCTAGGGTTAGAGATCCGGTTAGGGTTATGATTGGACCTAGGGTTAGGGTTATGTTGAGGGCTAGGGTTAGAGATCCGGTTAGGGTTAAGATTGGTCCTAGGGTTAGGGTTATGTTGAGGGCTAGGGTTAGAGATCCGGTTAGGGTTACGATTGGACCTAGGGTTAGGGTTATGTTCAGGGCTAGGGTTAGGGATCCGGTTAGGGTTACGATTGGACCTCGGGTTAGGGTTATGTTGAGGGCTAGGGTTAGAGATCCGGTTAGGGTTACGATTGGACCTAGGGTTAGGGTTATGTTGAGGGCTAGGGTTAGAGATCCGGTTAGGGTTACGATTGGACCTAGGGTTAGGGTTATGTTGAGGGCTAGGGTTAGAGATCCGGTTAGGGTTACGATTGGACCTAGGGTTAGGGTTATGTTGAGGGCTAGGGTTAGAGATCCGGTTAGGGTTACGATTGGACCTAGGGTTAGGGTTATGTTGAGGGCTAGGGTTAGAGATCCGGTTAGGGTTACGATTGGACCTAGGGTTAGGGTTATGTTGAGGGCTAGGGTTAGAGATCCGGTTAGGGTCGCGATGGGACCTAGGGTTAGGGTTATGTTGAGGGCTAGGTTTAGAGATCCGGTTAGGGTCGCGATTGGACCTAGGGTTAGGGTTATGTTGAGGGCTAGGGTTCGAGATCTGGTTAGGGTTACGATTGGATCTAGGGTTAGGGTTATGTTGAGGGCTAGGGTTAGATATCCGGTTAGGGTTACGATTTGACCTAGGGTTAGGGTTTTGTTGAGGGCTAGTGTTAGAGATCCGGTTAGGGTTACGATTGGGCCTAGGGTTAGGGTTATGTTGAGGGCTAGGGTTAGAGATCCGGTTAGGGTCGCGATTGGACCTAGGGTTAGGGTTATGTTGAGGGCTAGGGTTAGAGATCCTTTTAGGGTTACGATTGGACCTAGGGTTAGGGTTATGTTGAGGGCTAGGGTTAGAGATCCGGTTAGGGTTACGATTGGACCTAGGGTTAGGGTTATGTTGAGGGCTAGGGTTAGAGATCCGGTTAGAGTTAAGATTGGTCCTAGGGTTAGGGTTATGTTGAGGGCTAGGGTTAGAGATCCGGTTAGGGTTACGATTGGACCTAGGGTTAGGGTTATGTTGAGGGCTAGGGTTAGAGATCCGGTTAGGGTTACGATTGGACCTCGGGTTAGGGTTATGTTGAGGGCTAGGGTTAGAGATCCGGTTAGGGTTACGATTGGACCTCGGGTTAGGGTTATGTTGAGGGCTAGGCTTAGACATCCGGTTAGGGTTACGATTGGACCTCGGGTTTGGGTTATGTTGAGGGCTAGGGTTAGAGATCCGGTTAGGGTTACGATTGGACCTAGGGTTAGGGTTATGTTGAGGGCTAGGGTTAGAGATCCGGTTAGGGTCGCGATTGGACCTAGGGTTAGGGTTATGTTGAGGGCTAGGTTTAGAGATCCGGTTAGGGTCGCGATTGGACCTAGGGTTAGGGTTATGTTGAGGGCTAGGGTTAGAGATCCGGTTAGGGTTACGATTGGACCTAGGGTTAGGGTTATGTTGAGGGCTAGGGTTAGAGATCCGGTTAGGGTTACGATTTGACCTAGGGTTAGGGTTTTGTTGAGGGCTAGTGTTAGAGATCCGGTTAGGGTTACGATTGGACCTAGGGTTAGGGTTATGTTGAGGGCTAGGGTTAGAGACCCGGTTAGGGTTACGATTGGACCTAGGGTTAGGGTTATGTTGAGGGCTATGGTTAGAGATCCGGTTAGGGTTACGATTGGACCTAGGGTTAGGGTTATGTTGAGGGCTAGGGTTAGAGATCCGGTTAGGGTCGCGATTGGACCTAGGGTTAGGGTTATGTTGAGGGCTAGGTTTAGAGATCCGGTTAGGGTCGCGATTGGACCTAGGGTTAGGGTTATGTTGAGGGCTAGGGTTCGAGATCTGGTTAGGGTTACGATTGGATCTAGGGATAGGGTTATGTTGAGGGCTAGGGTTAGATATCCGGTTAGGGTTACGATTTGACCTAGGGTTAGGGTTTTGTTGAGGGCTAGTGTTAGAGATCCGGTTAGGGTTACGATTGGACCTAGGGTTAGGGTTATGTTGAGGGCTAGGGTTAGAGATCCGGTTAGGGTCGCGATTGGACCTAGGGTTAGGGTTATGTTGAGGGCTAGGGTTAGAGATCCTTTTAGGGTTACGATTGGACCTAGGGTTAGGGTTATGTTGAGGGCTAGGGTTAGAGATCCGGTTAGGGTTACGATTGGACCTAGGGTTAGGGTTATGTTGAGGGCTAGGGTTAGAGATCCGGTTAGAGTTAAGATTGGTCCTAGGGTTAGGGTTATGTTGAGGGCTAGGGTTATAGATCCGGTTAGGGTTACGATTGGACCTAGGGTTAGGGTTATGTTGAGGGCTAGGGTTAGAGATCCGGTTAGGGTTACGATTGGACCTCGGGTTAGGGTTATGTTGAGGGCTAGGGTTAGAGATCCGGTTAGGGTTACGATTGGACCTCGGGTTAGGGTTATGTTGAGGGCTAGGCTTAGACATCCGGTTAGGGTTACGATTGGACCTCGGGTTTGGGTTATGTTGAGGGCTAGGGTTAGAGATCCGGTTAGGGTTACGATTGGACCTAGGGTTAGGGTTATGTTGAGGGCTAGGGTTAGAGATCCGGTTAGGGTTACGATTGGACCTAGGGTTAGGGTTATGTTGAGGGCTAGGGTTAGAGATCCGGTTAGGGTTACGATTGGACCTAGGGTTAAGGTTATGTTGAGCGCTAGGGTTAGAGATCCGGTTAGGGTTACGATTGGACCTAGGGTTAGGGTTATGTTGAGGGCTAGGGTTAGAGATCCGCTTAGGGTTACGATTGGACCTAGGGTTAGGGTTATGTTGAGGGCTAGGGTTAGAGATCCGGTTAGGGTTACGATTGGACCTAGGGTTAGGGTTATGTTGAGGGCTAGGGTTAGAGATCCGGTTAGGGTTACGATTGGACCTAGGGTTAGGGTTATGTTGAGGGCTAGGGTTAGAGATCCGGTTAGGGTCGCGATTGGACCTAGGGTTAGGGTTATGTTGAGGGCTAGGTTTAGAGATCCGGTTAGGGTCGCGATTGGACCTAGGGTTAGGGTTATGTTGAGGGCTAGGGTTAGAGATCTGGTTAGGGTTACAATTGGACCTAGGGTTAGGGTTATGTTGAGGGCTAGGGTTAGAGATCCGGTTAGGGTTACGATTTGACCTAGGGTTAGGGTTTTGTTGAGGGCTAGGGTTAGAGATCCTTTTAGGGTTACGACTGGACCTAGGGTTAGGGTTATGTTGAGGGCTAGGGTTAGAGATCCGGTTAGGGTCGCGATTGGACCTAGGGTTAGGGTTATGTTGAGGGCTAGGGTTAGAGACCCTTTTAGGGTTACGATTGGACCTAGGGTTAGGGTTATGTTGAGGGCTAGGGTTAGAGATCCGGTTAGGGTTATGATTTGACCTAGGGTTAGGGTTATGTTGAGGGCTAGGGTTAGAGATCCGGTTAGGGTTAAGATTGGTCCTAGGGTTAGGGTTATGTTGAGGGCTAGGGTTAGAGATCCGGTTAGGGTTACGATTGGACCTAGGGTTAGGGTTATGTTGAGGGCTAGGGTTAGAGATCCGGTTAGGGTTAAGATTGGTCCTAGGGTTAGGGTTATGTTGAGGGCTAGGGTTATAGATCCGGTTAGGGTTACGATTGGACCTAGGGTTAGGGTTATGTTGAGGGCTAGGGTTAGAGATCCGGTTAGGGTTACGATTGGACCTCGGGTTAGGGTTATGTTGAGGGCTAGGGTTAGAGATCCGGTTAGGGTTACGATTGGACCTCGGGTTAGGGTTATGTTGAGGGCTAGGCTTAGACATCCGGTTAGGGTTACGATTGGACCTCGGGTTTGGGTTATGTTGAGGGCTAGGGTTAGAGATCCGGTTAGGGTTACGATTGGACCTAGGGTTAGGGTTATGTTGAGGGCTAGGGTTAGAGATCCGGTTAGGGTTACGATTGGACCTAGGGTTAGGGTTATGTTGAGGGCTAGGGTTAGAGATCCGCTTAGGGTTACGATTGGACCTAGGGTTAGGGTTATGTTGAGGGCTAGGGTTAGAGATCCGGTTAGGGTTACGATTGGACCTCGGGTTAGGGTTATGTTGAGGGCTAGGGTTAGAGATCCGGTTAGGGTTACGATTGGACCTAGGGTTAGGGTTATGTTGAGGGCTAGGGTTAGAGATCCGGTTAGGGTCGCGATTGGACCTAGGGTTGGGGTTATGTTGAGGGCTAGGTTTAGAGATCCGGTTAGGGTCGCGATTGGACCTAGGGTTAGGGTTATGTTGAGGGCTAGGGTTAGAGATCTGGTTAGGGTTACAATTGGACCTAGGGTTAGGGTTATGTTGAGGGCTAGGGTTAGAGATCCGGTTAGGGTTACGATTTGACCTAGGGTTAGGGTTTTGTTGAGGGCTAGGGTTAGAGATCCTTTTAGGGTTACGACTGGACCTAGGGTTAGGGTTATGTTGAGGGCTAGGGTTAGAGATCCGGTTAGGGTTACGATTGGACCTAGGGTTAGGGTTATGTTGAGGGCTAGGTTTAGAGATCCGGTTAGGGTTACGATTGGACCTAGGGTTAGGGTTATGTTGAGGGCTAGGGTTAGAGATCCGGTTAGGGTTACGATTGGACCTAGGGTTAGGGTTATGTTGAGGGCTAGGGTTAGAGATCCGGTTAGGGTTACGATTGGACCTAGGGTTAGGGTTATGTTGAGGGCTAGGGTTAGAGATCCGGTTAGGGTTACGATTGGACCTAGGGTTAGGGTTATGTTGAGGGCTAGGGTTAGAGATCCGGTTAGGCTCGCGATTGGACCTAGGGTTAGGGTTATGTTGAGGGCTAGGTTTAGAGATCCGGTTAGGGTCGCGATTGGACCTAGGGTTAGGGTTATGTTGAGGGCTAGGGTTAGAGATCTGGTTAGGGTTACAATTGGACCTAGGGTTAGGGTTATGTTGAGGGCTAGGGTTAGAGATCCGGTTAGGGTTACGATTTGACCTAGGGTTAGGGTTTTGTTGAGGGCTAGGTTTAGAGATCCTTTTAGGGTTACGACTGGACCTAGGGTTAGGGTTATGTTGAGGGCTAGGGTTAGAGATCCGGTTAGGGTCGCGATTGGACCTAGGGTTAGGGTTATGTTGAGGGCTAGGGTTAGAGACCCTTTTAGGGTTACGATTGGACCTAGGGTTAGGGTTATGTTGAGGGCTAGGGTTAGAGATCCGGTTAGGGTTATGATTGGACCTAGGGTTAGGGTTATGTTGAGGGCTAGGGTTAGAGATCCGGTTAGGGTTAAGATTGGTCCTAGGGTTAGGGTTATGTTGAGGGCTAGGGTTAGAGATCCGGTTAGGGTTACGATTGGACCTAGGGTTAGGGTTATGTTCAGGGCTAGGGTTAGGGATCCGGTTAGGGTTACGATTGGACCTCGGGTTAGGGTTATGTTGAGGGCTAGGGTTAGAGATCCGGTTAGGGTTACGATTGGACCTAGGGTTAGGGTTATGTTGAGGGCTAGGGTTAGAGATCCGGTTAGGGTTACGATTGGACCTAGGGTTAGGGTTATGTTGAGGGCTAGGGTTAGAGATCCGGTTAGGGTTACGATTGGACCTAGGGTTAGGGTTATGTTGAGGGCTAGGGTTAGAGATCCGGTTAGGGTTACGATTGGACCTAGGGTTAGGGTTATGTTGAGGGCTAGGGTTAGAGATCCGGTTAGGGTTACGATTGGACCTAGGGTTAGGGTTATGTTGAGGGCTAGGGTTAGAGATCCGGTTAGGGTCGCGATGGGACCTAGGGTTAGGGTTATGTTGAGGGCTAGGTTTAGAGATCCGGTTAGGGTCGCGATTGGACCTAGGGTTAGGGTTATGTTGAGGGCTAGGGTTCGAGATCTGGTTAGGGTTACGATTGGATCTAGGGTTAGGGTTATGTTGAGGGCTAGGGTTAGATATCCGGTTAGGGTTACGATTTGACCTAGGGTTAGGGTTTTGTTGAGGGCTAGTGTTAGAGATCCGGTTAGGGTTACGATTGGGCCTAGGGTTAGGGTTATGTTGAGGGCTAGGGTTAGAGATCCGGTTAGGGTCGCGATTGGACCTAGGGTTAGGGTTATGTTGAGGGCTAGGGTTAGAGATCCTTTTAGGGTTACGATTGGACCTAGGGTTAGGGTTATGTTGAGGGCTAGGGTTAGAGATCCGGTTAGGGTTACGATTGGACCTAGGGTTAGGGTTATGTTGAGGGCTAGGGTTAGAGATCCGGTTAGAGTTAAGATTGGTCCTAGGGTTAGGGTTATGTTGAGGGCTAGGGTTAGAGATCCGGTTAGGGTTACGATTGGACCTAGGGTTAGGGTTATGTTGAGGGCTAGGGTTAGAGATCCGGTTAGGGTTACGATTGGACCTCGGGTTAGGGTTATGTTGAGGGCTAGGGTTAGAGATCCGGTTAGGGTTACGATTGGACCTCGGGTTAGGGTTATGTTGAGGGCTAGGCTTAGACATCCGGTTAGGGTTACGATTGGACCTCGGGTTTGGGTTATGTTGAGGGCTAGGGTTAGAGATCCGGTTAGGGTTACGATTGGACCTAGGGTTAGGGTTATGTTGAGGGCTAGGGTTAGAGATCCGGTTAGGGTCGCGATTGGACCTAGGGTTAGGGTTATGTTGAGGGCTAGGTTTAGAGATCCGGTTAGGGTCGCGATTGGACCTAGGGTTAGGGTTATGTTGAGGGCTAGGGTTAGAGATCCGGTTAGGGTTACGATTGGACCTAGGGTTAGGGTTATGTTGAGGGCTAGGGTTAGAGATCCGGTTAGGGTTACGATTTGACCTAGGGTTAGGGTTTTGTTGAGGGCTAGTGTTAGAGATCCGGTTAGGGTTACGATTGGACCTAGGGTTAGGGTTATGTTGAGGGCTAGGGTTAGAGACCCGGTTAGGGTTACGATTGGACCTAGGGTTAGGGTTATGTTGAGGGCTATGGTTAGAGATCCGGTTAGGGTTACGATTGGACCTAGGGTTAGGGTTATGTTGAGGGCTAGGGTTAGAGATCCGGTTAGGGTCGCGATTGGACCTAGGGTTAGGGTTATGTTGAGGGCTAGGTTTAGAGATCCGGTTAGGGTCGCGATTGGACCTAGGGTTAGGGTTATGTTGAGGGCTAGGGTTCGAGATCTGGTTAGGGTTACGATTGGATCTAGGGATAGGGTTATGTTGAGGGCTAGGGTTAGATATCCGGTTAGGGTTACGATTTGACCTAGGGTTAGGGTTTTGTTGAGGGCTAGTGTTAGAGATCCGGTTAGGGTTACGATTGGACCTAGGGTTAGGGTTATGTTGAGGGCTAGGGTTAGAGATCCGGTTAGGGTCGCGATTGGACCTAGGGTTAGGGTTATGTTGAGGGCTAGGGTTAGAGATCCTTTTAGGGTTACGATTGGACCTAGGGTTAGGGTTATGTTGAGGGCTAGGGTTAGAGATCCGGTTAGGGTTACGATTGGACCTAGGGTTAGGGTTATGTTGAGGGCTAGGGTTAGAGATCCGGTTAGAGTTAAGATTGGTCCTAGGGTTAGGGTTATGTTGAGGGCTAGGGTTATAGATCCGGTTAGGGTTACGATTGGACCTAGGGTTAGGGTTATGTTGAGGGCTAGGGTTAGAGATCCGGTTAGGGTTACGATTGGACCTCGGGTTAGGGTTATGTTGAGGGCTAGGGTTAGAGATCCGGTTAGGGTTACGATTGGACCTCGGGTTAGGGTTATGTTGAGGGCTAGGCTTAGACATCCGGTTAGGGTTACGATTGGACCTCGGGTTTGGGTTATGTTGAGGGCTAGGGTTAGAGATCCGGTTAGGGTTACGATTGGACCTAGGGTTAGGGTTATGTTGAGGGCTAGGGTTAGAGATCCGGTTAGGGTTACGATTGGACCTAGGGTTAGGGTTATGTTGAGGGCTAGGGTTAGAGATCCGGTTAGGGTTACGATTGGACCTAGGGTTAAGGTTATGTTGAGCGCTAGGGTTAGAGATCCGGTTAGGGTTACGATTGGACCTAGGGTTAGGGTTATGTTGAGGGCTAGGGTTAGAGATCCGCTTAGGGTTACGATTGGACCTAGGGTTAGGGTTATGTTGAGGGCTAGGGTTAGAGATCCGGTTAGGGTTACGATTGGACCTAGGGTTAGGGTTATGTTGAGGGCTAGGGTTAGAGATCCGGTTAGGGTTACGATTGGACCTAGGGTTAGGGTTATGTTGAGGGCTAGGGTTAGAGATCCGGTTAGGGTCGCGATTGGACCTAGGGTTAGGGTTATGTTGAGGGCTAGGTTTAGAGATCCGGTTAGGGTCGCGATTGGACCTAGGGTTAGGGTTATGTTGAGGGCTAGGGTTAGAGATCTGGTTAGGGTTACAATTGGACCTAGGGTTAGGGTTATGTTGAGGGCTAGGGTTAGAGATCCGGTTAGGGTTACGATTTGACCTAGGGTTAGGGTTTTGTTGAGGGCTAGGGTTAGAGATCCTTTTAGGGTTACGACTGGACCTAGGGTTAGGGTTATGTTGAGGGCTAGGGTTAGAGATCCGGTTAGGGTCGCGATTGGACCTAGGGTTAGGGTTATGTTGAGGGCTAGGGTTAGAGACCCTTTTAGGGTTACGATTGGACCTAGGGTTAGGGTTATGTTGAGGGCTAGGGTTAGAGATCCGGTTAGGGTTATGATTTGACCTAGGGTTAGGGTTATGTTGAGGGCTAGGGTTAGAGATCCGGTTAGGGTTAAGATTGGTCCTAGGGTTAGGGTTATGTTGAGGGCTAGGGTTAGAGATCCGGTTAGGGTTACGATTGGACCTAGGGTTAGGGTTATGTTGAGGGCTAGGGTTAGGGATCCGGTTAGGGTTACGATTGGACCTCGGGTTAGGGTTATGTTGAGGGCTAGGGTTAGAGATCCGGTTAGGGTTACGATTGGACCTCGGGTTAGGGTTATGTTGAGGGCTAGGCTTAGACATCCGGTTAGGGTTACGATTGGACCTCGGGTTAGGGTTATGTTGAGGGCTAGGGTTAGAGATCCGGTTAGGGTTACGATTGGACCTAGGGTTAGGGTTATGTTGAGGGCTAGGGTTAGAGATCCGGTTAGGGTTACGATTGGACCTAGGGTTAGGGTTATGTTGAGGGCTAGGGTTAGAGATCCGTTTAGGGTCACGATTGGACCTAGGGTTAGGGTTATGTTGAGGGCTAGGGTTAGAGATCCGGTTAGGGTCACGATTGGACCTAGGGTTAGGGTTATGTTGAGGGCTAGGGTTCGACATCCGGTTAGGGTCACGATTGAACCTAGGGTTAGGGTTATGTTGAGGGCTAGGGTTAGACATCCGGTTAGGGTCACGATTGGACCTAGGGTTAGGGTTATGTTGAGGGCTAGGGTTAGAGATCCGGTTAGGGTTACGATTGGACCTAGGGTTAGGGTTATGTTGAGGGCTAGGGTTAGAGATCCGGTTAGGGTCACGATTGGACCTAGTGTTAGGGTTATGTTGAGGGCTAGGGTTAGAGACCGGTTAGGGTCACGATTGGACCTAGGGTTAGGGTTATGTTGAGGGCTAGGGTTAGAGATCCGGTTAGGGTCACGATTGGACCTAGGGTTAGGGTTAGGTTGAGGGCTAGGGTTAGAGATCCGGTTAGGGTGACGATTGGACCTAGGCTTAGGGTTATGTTGAGGGCTAGGGTTAGAGATCCGGTTAGGGTCACGATTGGAACTAGGGTTAGGGTTATGTTGAGGGCTAGGGTTAGAGATCCGGTGAGGGTTACGATTGGACCTAAGGTTAGGGTTCTGTTGAGGGCTAGAGTTAGAGATCCCGTTAGGGTTACGATTGGACCTAGGGTTAGGGTTATGTTGAGGGCTAGGGTTAGAGATCCGGTTAGGGTTACGATTGGACCTAGGGATAGGGTTTTGTTGAGGGCTAGGGTTAGAGATCCGGTTAGGGTTACGATTGGACCTAGGGTTAGGGTTATGTTGAGGGCTAGGGTTAGAGATCCGGTTAGGGTTACGATTGTACCTAGGGTTAGGGTTATGTTGAGGGCTAGGGTTAGAGATCCGGTTAGGGTTACGATTGAAACTAGGGTTAGGGTTATGTTGAGGGCTAGGGTTAGAGATGCGCTTGGGGTTACGATTGGACGTAGGGTTAGGGTTATGTTGAGGGCTAGGGTTAGAGATCCGGTTAGGGTCACGATTGGACCTAGGGTTAGGGTTATGTTGAGGGCTAGGGTTAGAGATCCGGTTAGGGTCACGATTGGACCTAGGGTTAGGGTTATATTGAGGGCTAGGGTTCGACATCCGGTTAGGGTCACGATTGAACCTAGGGTTAGGTTTATGTTGAGGGCTAGGGTTAGACATCCGGTTAGGGTCACGATTGGACCTAGGGTTAGGGTTATGTTGAGGGCTAGGGTTAGAGATCCGGTTAGGGTCACGATTGGAACTAGGGTTAGGGTTATGTTGAGGGCTAGGGTTAGAGATCCGTTTAGGGTTACGATTGGACCTAGGGTTAGGGTTATGTTGAGGCCTAGGGTTAGAGATCCGGTTAGGGTTACGATTGGAACTAGGGTTAGGGTTATGTTGAGGGCTAGGTTTAGAGATACGGTTGGGGTTACGATTGGACCTAGGGTTAGGGTTATGTTGAGGGCTAGGGTTAGACATCCGGTTAGGGTCACGATTGGACCTAGGGTTAGGGTTATGTTGAGGGCTAGGGTTCGACATCCGGTTAGGGTCACGATTGAACCTAGGGTTAGGGTTATGTTGAGGGCTAGGGTTAGACATCCGGTTAGGGTCACGATTGGACCTAGGGTTAGGGGTATGTTGAGGGCTAGGGTTAGAGATCCGGTTAGGGTTACGATTGGACCTAGGGTTAGGGTTATGTTGAGGGCTAGGGTTAGAGATCCGGTTAGGGTCACGATTGGACCTAGTGTTAGGGTTATGTTGAGGGCTAGGGTTAGAGATCCGGTTAGGGTCACGATTGGACCTAGGGTTAGGGTTATGTTGAGGGCTAGGGTTAGAGATCCGGTTAGGGTCACGATTGGACCTAGGGTTAGGGTTATGTTGAGGGCTAGGGTTAGATATCCGGTTAGGGTTACGATAGGACCTAGGGTTAGGGTTTTGTTGAGGGCTAGTGTTAGAGATCCGGTTAGGGTTACGATTGGACCTAGGGTTAGGGTTATGTTGAGGGCTAGGGTTAGAGACCCGGTTAGGGTCGCGATTGGACCGAGGGTTAGGGTTATGTTGAGGGCTAGGGTTAGAGATCCGGTTAGGGTCGCGATTGGACCTAGGGTTAGGGTTATGTTGAGGGCTAGGTTTAGAGATCCGGTTAGGGTCGCGATTGGACCTAGGGTTAGGGTTATGTTGAGGGCTAGGGTTAGAGATCTGGTTAGGGTTACGATTGGATCTAGGGTTAGGGTTATGTTGAGGGCTAGGGTTAGAGATCCGGTTAGGGTTACGATTTGACCTAGGGTTAGGGTTTTGTTGAGGGCTAGTGTTAGAGATCCGGTTAGGGTTACGATTGGACCTAGGGTTAGGGTTATGTTGAGGGCTAGGGTTAGAGATCCGGTTAGGGTCGCGATTGGACCTCGGGTTAGGGTTATGTTGAGGTCTAGGGTTAGAGATCCGGTTAGGGTTACGATTGGACCTAGGGTTAGGGTTATGTTCAGGGCTAGGGTTAGAGATCCGGTTAGGGTTACGATTGGACCTAGGGTTAGGGTTATGTTGAGGGCTAGGGTTAGAGATCCGGTTAGGGTTACGATTGGACCTAGGGTTAGGGTTATGTTGAGGGCTAGGGTTAGAGATCCGGTTAGGGTCGCGATTGGACCTAGGGTTAGGGTTATGTTGAGGGCTAGGTTTAGAGATCCGGTTAGGGGCGCGATTGGACCTAGGGTTAGGGTTATGTTGAGGGCTAGGGATAGAGATCCGGTTAGGGTCACGATTGGACCTAGGGTTAGGGTTATGTTGAGGGCTAGGGTTAGAGATCCGGTTAGGGTTACGATTTGACCTAGGGTTAGGGTTTTGTTGAGGGCTAGTGTTAGAGATCCGGTTAGGGTTACGATTGGACCTAGGGTTAGGGTTATGTTGAGGGCTAGGGTTAGAGACCCGGTTAGGGTTACGATTGGACCTAGGGTTAGGGTTATGTTGAGGGCTATGGTTAGAGATCCGGTTAGGGTTACGATTGGACCTAGGGTTAGGGTTATGTTGAGGGCTAGGTTTAGAGATCCGGTTAGGGTTACGATTGGACCTAGGGTTAGGGTTATGTTGAGGGCTAGGGTTAGAGATCCGGGTAGGGTTACGATTGGACCTAGGGTTAGGGTTATGTTGAGGGCTAGGGTTAGAGACCTGGTTAGGGTTACGATTGGACCTAGGGTTAGGGTTATGTTGAGGGCTAGGGTTAGAGATCCGGTTAGGGTTACGATTTGACCTAGGGTTAGGGTTATGTTGAGGGCTAGGGTTAGAGATCCGGTTAGGGTTACGATTGGACCTAGGGTTAGGGTTATGTTGAGGGCTAGGGTTAGAGATCCGGTTAGGGTTACGATTGGAACTAGGGTTAGGGTTATGTTGAGGGCTAGGTTTAGAGATACGGTTGGGGTTACGATTGGACCTAGGGTTAGGGTTATGTTGAGGGCTAGGGTTAGACATCCGGTTAGGGTCACGATTGGACCTAGGGTTAGGGTTATGTTGAGGGCTAGGGTTCGACATCCGGTTAGGGTCACGATTGAACCTAGGGTTAGGGTTATGTTGAGGGCTAGGGTTAGACATCCGGTTAGGGTCACGATTGGACCTAGGGTTAGGGTTATGTTGAGGGCTAGGGTTAGAGATCCGGTTAGGGTTACGATTGGACCTAGGGTTAGGGTTATGTTGAGGGCTAGGGTTAGAGATCCGGTTAGGGTCACGATTGGACCTAGGGTTAGGGTTATGTTGAGGGCTAGGGTTAGAGATCCGGTTAGGGTCACGATTGGACCTAGGGTTAGGGTTATGTTGAGGGCTAGGGTTAGATATCCGGTTAGGGTTACGATAGGACCTAGGGTTAGGGTTTTGTTGAGGGCTAGTGTTAGAGATCCGGTTAGGGTTACGATTGGACCTAGGGTTAGGGTTATGTTGAGGGCTAGGGTTAGAGACCCGGTTAGGGTCGCGATTGGACCGAGGGTTAGGGTTATGTTGAGGGCTAGGGTTAGAGATCCGGTTAGGGTCGCGATTGGACCTAGGGTTAGGGTTATGTTGAGGGCTAGGTTTAGAGATCCGGTTAGGGTCGCGATTGGACCTAGGGTTAGGGTTATGTTGAGGGCTAGGGTTAGAGATCTGGTTAGGGTTACGATTGGATCTAGGGTTAGGGTTATGTTGAGGGCTAGGGTTAGAGATCCGGTTAGGGTTACGATTTGACCTAGGGTTAGGGTTTTGTTGAGGGCTAGTGTTAGAGATCCGGTTAGGGTTACGATTGGACCTAGGGTTAGGGTTATGTTGAGGGCTAGGGTTAGAGATCCGGTTAGGGTCGCGATTGGACCTCGGGTTAGGGTTATGTTGAGGGCTAGGGTTAGAGATCCGGTTAGGGTTACGATTGGACCTAGGGTTAGGGTTATGTTCAGGGCTAGGGTTAGAGATCCGGTTAGGGTTACGATTGGACCTAGGGTTAGGGTTATGTTGAGGGCTAGGGTTAGAGATCCGGTTAGGGTTACGATTGGACCTAGGGTTAGGGTTATGTTGAGGGCTAGGGTTAGAGATCCGGTTAGGGTCGCGATTGGACCTAGGGTTAGGGTTATGTTGAGGGCTAGGTTTAGAGATCCGGTTAGGGTCGCGATTGGACCTAGGGTTAGGGTTATGTTGAGGGCTAGGGTTAGAGATCCGGTTAGGGTCACGATTGGACCTAGGGTTAGGGTTATGTTGAGGGCTAGGGTTAGAGATCCGGTTAGGGTTACGATTTGACCTAGGGTTAGGGTTTTGTTGAGGGCTAGTGTTAGAGATCCGGTTAGGGTTACGATTGGACCTAGGGTTAGGGTTATGTTGAGGGCTAGGGTTAGAGACCCGGTTAGGGTTACGATTGGACCTAGGGTTAGGGTTATGTTGAGGGCTATGGTTAGAGATCCGGTTAGGGTTACGATTGGACCTAGGGTTAGGGTTATGTTGAGGGCTAGGGTTAGAGATCCGGTTAGGGTTACGATTGGACCTAGGGTTAGGGTTATGTTGAGGGCTAGGGTTAGAGATCCGGGTAGGGTTACGATTGGACCTAGGGTTAGGGTTATGTTGAGGGCTAGGGTTAGAGACCTGGTTAGGGTTACGATTGGACCTAGGGTTAGGGTTATGTTGAGGGCTAGGGTTAGAGATCCGGTTAGGGTTACGATTTGACCTAGGGTTAGGGTTATGTTGAGGGCTAGGGTTAGAGATCCGGTTAGGGTTACGATTGGACCTAGGGTTAGGGTTATGTTGAGGGCTAGGGTTAGAGATCCGGTTAGGGTTACGATTGGACCTAGGGTTAAGGTTATGTTGAGCGCTAGGGTTAGAGATCCGGTTAGGGTTACGATTGGACCTAGGGTTAGGGTTATGTTGAGGGCTAGGGTTAGAGATCCGCTTAGGGTTACGATTGGACCTAGGGTTAGGGTTATGTTGAGGGCTAGGGTTAGAGATCCGGTTAGGGTTACGATTGGACCTAGGGTTAGGGTTATGTTGAGGGCTAGGGTTAGAGATCCGGTTAGGGTTACGATTGGACCTAGGGTTAGGGTTATGTTGAGGGCTAGGGTTAGAGATCCGGTTAGGGTCGCGATTGGACCTAGGGTTAGGGTTATGTTGAGGGCTAGGTTTAGAGATCCGGTTAGGGTCGCGATTGGACCTAGGGTTAGGGTTATGTTGAGGGCTAGGGTTAGAGTTCTGGTTAGGGTTACAATTGGACCTAGGGTTAGGGTTATGTTGAGGGCTAGGGTTAGAGATCCGGTTAGGGTTACGATTTGACCTAGGGTTAGGGTTTTGTTGAGGGCTAGGGTTAGAGATCCTTTTAGGGTTACGACTGGACCTAGGGTTAGGGTTATGTTGAGGGCTAGGGTTAGAGATCCGGTTAGGGTCGCGATTGGACCTAGGGTTAGGGTTATGTTGAGGGCTAGGGTTAGAGACCCTTTTAGGGTTACGATTGGACCTAGGGTTAGGGTTATGTTGAGGGCTAGGGTTAGAGATCCGGTTAGGGTTATGATTGGACCTAGGGTTAGGGTTATGTTTAGGGCTAGGGTTAGAGATCCGGTTAGGGTTAAGATTGGTCCTAGGGTTAGGGTTATGTTGAGGGCTAGGGTTAGAGATCCGGTTAGGGTTACGATTTGACCTAGGGTTAGGGTTTTGTTGAGGGCTAGGGTTAGAGATCCTTTTAGGGTTACGACTGGACCTAGGGTTAGGGTTATGTTGAGGGCTAGGGTTAGAGATCCGGTTAGGGTCGCGATTGGACCTAGGGTTAGGGTTATGTTGAGGGCTAGGGTTAGAGACCCTTTTAGGGTTACGATTGGACCTAGGGTTAGGGTTATGTTGAGGGCTAGGGTTAGAGATCCGGTTAGGGTTATGATTGGACCTAGGGTTAGGGTTATGTTTAGGGCTAGGGTTAGAGATCCGGTTAGGGTTAAGATTGGTCCTAGGGTTAGGGTTATGTTGAGGGCTAGGGTTAGAGATCCGGTTAGGGTTACGATTGGACCTCGGGTTAGGGTTATGTTGAGGGCTAGGCTTAGACATCCGGTTAGGGTTACGATTGGACCTCGGGTTAGGGTTATGTTGAGGGCTAGGGTTAGAGATCCGGTTAGGGTTACGATTGGACCTAGGGTTAGGGTTATGTTGAGGGCTAGGGTTAGAGATCCGGTTAGGGTTACGATTGGACCTAGGGTTAGGGTTATTATGAGGGCTAGGGTTAGAGATCCGGTTAGGGTTACGATTGGACCTAGGGTTAGGGTTATGTTGAGGGCTAGGGTTAGAGATCCGGTTAGGGTTACGATTGGACCTAGGGTTAAGGTTATGTTGAGCGCTAGGGTTAGAGATCCGGTTAGGGTTACGATTGGACCTAGGGTTAGGGTTATGTTGAGGGCTAGGGTTAGAGATCCGGTTAGGGTTACGATTGGACCTAGGGTTAGGGTTATGTTGAGGGCTAGGGTTAGAGATCCGGTTAGGGTTACGATTGGACCTAGGGTTAGGGTTATGTTGAGGGCTAGGGTTAGAGATCCGGTTAGGGTTACGATTGGACCTAGGGTTAGGGTTATGTTGAGGGCTAGGGTTAGAGATCCGGTTAGGGTCGCGATTGGACCTAGGGTTAGGGTTATGTTGAGGGCTAGGTTTAGAGATCCGGTTAGGGTCGCGATTGGACCTAGGGTTAGGGTTATGTTGAGGGCTAGGGTTAGAGATCTGGTTAGGGTTACAATTGGACCTAGGGTTAGGGTTATGTTGAGGGCTAGGGTTAGAGATCCGGTTAGGGTTACGATTTGACCTAGGGTTAGGGTTTTGTTGAGGGCTAGGGTTAGAGATCCTTTTAGGGTTACGACTGGACCTAGGGTTAGGGTTATGTTGAGGGCTAGGGTTAGAGATCCGGTTAGGGTCGCGATTGGACCTAGGGTTAGGGTTATGTTGAGGGCTAGGGTTAGAGACCCTTTTAGGGTTACGATTGGACCTAGGGTTAGGGTTATGTTGAGGGCTAGGGTTAGAGATCCGGTTAGGGTTATGATTGGACCTAGGGTTAGGGTTATGTTGAGGGCTAGGGTTAGAGATCCGGTTAGGGTTAAGATTGGTCCTAGGGTTAGGGTTATGTTGAGGGCTAGGGTTAGAGATCCGGTTAGGGTTACGATTGGACCTAGGGTTAGGGTTATGTTGAGGGCTAGGGTTAGGGATCCGGTTAGGGTTACGATTGGACCTCGGGTTAGGGTTATGTTGAGGGCTAGGGTTAGAGATCCGGTTAGGGTTACGATTGGACCTCGGGTTAGGGTTATGTTGAGGGCTAGGCTTAGACATCCGGTTAGGGTTACGATTGGACCTCGGGTTAGGGTTATGTTGAGGGCTAGGGTTAGAGATCCGGTTAGGGTTACGATTGGACCTAGGGTTAGGGTTATGTTGAGGGCTAGGGTTAGAGATCCGGTTAGGGTTACGATTGGACCTAGGGTTAGGGTTATGTTGAGGGCTAGGGTTAGAGATCCGGTTAGGGTTACGATTGGACCTAGGGTTAGGGTTATGTTGAGGGCTAGGGTTAGAGATCCGGTTAGGGTTACGATTGGACCTAGGGTTAGGGTTATGTTGAGGGCTAGGGTTAGAGATCCGGTTAGGGTTACGATTGGACCTAGGGTTAGGGTTATGTTGAGGGCTAGGGTTAGAGATCCGGTTAGGGTCGCGATTGGACCTAGGGTTAGGGTTATGTTGAGGGCTAGGTTTAGAGATCCGGTTAGGGTCGCGATTGGACCTAGGGTTAGGGTTATGTTGAGGGCTAGGGTTCGAGATCTGGTTAGGGTTACGATTGGATCTAGGGTTAGGGTTATGTTGAGGGCTAGGGTTAGATATCCGGTTAGGGTTACGATTTGACCTAGGGTTAGGGTTTTGTTGAGGGCTAGTGTTAGAGATCCGGTTAGGGTTACGATTGGACCTAGGGTTAGGGTTATGTTGAGGGCTAGGGTTAGAGATCCGGTTAGGGTCGCGATTGGACCTAGGGTTAGGGTTATGTTGAGGGCTAGGGTTAGAGATCCTTTTAGGGTTACGATTGGACCTAGGGTTAGGGTTATGTTGAGGGCTAGGGTTAGAGATCCGGTTAGGGTTACGATTGGACCTAGGGTTAGGGTTATGTTGAGGGCTAGGGTTAGAGATCCGGTTAGGGTTACGATTGGACCTCGGGTTAGGGTTATGTTGAGGGCTAGGCTTAGACATCCGGTTAGGGTTACGATTGGACCTCGGGTTTGGGTTATGTTGAGGGCTAGGGTTAGAGATCCGGTTAGGGTTACGATTGGACCTAGGGTTAGGGTTATGTTGAGGGCTAGGGTTAGAGATCCGGTTAGGGTTACGATTGGACCTAGGGTTAGGGTTATGTTGAGGGCTAGGGTTAGAGATCCGGTTAGGGTTACGATTGGACCTAGGGTTAAGGTTATGTTGAGCGCTAGGGTTAGAGATCCGGTTAGGGTTACGATTGGACCTAGGGTTAGGGTTATGTTGAGGGCTAGGGTTAGAGATCCGCTTAGGGTTACGATTGGACCTAGGGTTAGGGTTATGTTGAGGGCTAGGGTTAGAGATCCGGTTAGGGTTACGATTGGAACTAGGGTTAGGGTTATGTTGAGGGCTAGGGTTAGAGATCCGGTTAGGGTTACGATTGGACCTAGGGTTAGGGTTATGTTGAGGGCTAGGGTTAGAGATCCGGTTAGGGTCGCGATTGGACCTAGGGTTAGGGTTATGTTGAGGGCTAGGTTTAGAGATCCGGTTAGGGTCGCGATTGGACCTAGGGTTAGGGTTATGTTGAGGGCTAGGGTTAGAGATCCGGTTAGGGTTACGATTGGACCTAGGGTTAGGGTTATGTTGAGGGCTAGGGTTAGAGATCCGGTTAGGGTTAAGATTGGTCCTAGGGTTAGGGTTATGTTGAGGGCTAGGGTTAGAGATCCGGTTAGGGTTACGATTGGACCTAGGGTTAGGGTTATGTTCAGGGCTAGGGTTAGGGATCCGGTTAGGGTTACGATTGGACCTCGGGTTAGGGTTATGTTGAGGGCTAGGGTTAGAGATCCGGTTAGGGTTACGATTGGACCTCGGGTTAGGGTTATGTTGAGGGCTAGGCTTAGACATCCGGTTAGGGTTACGATTGGACCTCGGGTTAGGGTTATGTTGAGGGCTAGGGTTAGAGATCCGGTTAGGGTTACGATTGGACCTAGGGTTAGGGTTATGTTGAGGGCTAGGGTTAGAGATCCGGTTAGGGTTACGATTGGACCTAGGGTTAGGGTTATGTTGAGGGCTAGGGTTAGAGATCCGGTTAGGGTTACGATTGGACCTAGGGTTAGGGTTATGTTGAGGGCTAGGGTTAGAGATCCGGTTAGGGTTACGATTGGACCTAGGGTTAGGGTTATGTTGAGGGCTAGGGTTAGAGATCCGGTTAGGGTCGCGATTGGACCTAGGGTTAGGGTTATGTTGAGGGCTAGGTTTAGAGATCCGGTTAGGGTCGCGATTGGACCTAGGGTTAGGGTTATGTTGAGGGCTAGGGTTCGAGATCTGGTTAGGGTTACGATTGGATCTAGGGATAGCGTTATGTTGAGGGCTAGGGTTAGATATCCGGTTAGGGTTACGATTTGACCTAGGGTTAGGGTTTTGTTGAGGGCTAGTGTTAGAGATCCGGTTAGGGTTACGATTGGACCTAGGGTTAGGGTTATGTTGAGGGCTAGGGTTAGAGATCCGGTTAGGGTCGCGATTGGACCTAGGGTTAGGGTTATGTTGAGGGCTAGGGTTAGAGATCCTTTTAGGGTTACGATTGGACCTAGGGTTAGGGTTATGTTGAGGGCTAGGGTTAGAGATCCGGTTAGGGTTACGATTGGACCTAGGGTTAGGGTTATGTTGAGGGCTAGGGTTAGAGATCCGGTTAGAGTTAAGATTGGTCCTAGGGTTAGGGTTATGTTGAGGGCTAGGGTTAGAGATCCGGTTAGGGTTACGATTGGACCTAGGGTTAGGGTTATGTTGAGGGCTAGGGTTAGAGATCCGGTTAGGGTTACGATTGGACCTCGGGTTAGGGTTATGTTGAGGGCTAGGGTTAGAGATCCGGTTAGGGTTACGATTGGACCTCGGGTTAGGGTTATGTTGAGGGCTAGGCTTAGACATCCGGTTAGGGTTACGATTGGACCTCGGGTTTGGGTTATGTTGAGGGCTAGGGTTAGAGATCCGGTTAGGGTTACGATTGGACCTAGGGTTAGGGTTATGTTGAGGGCTAGGGTTAGAGATCCGGTTAGGCTTACGATTGGACCTAGGGTTAGGGTTATGTTGAGAGCTAGGGTTAGAGATCCGGTTAGGGTTACGATTGGACCTAGGGTTAAGGTTATGTTGAGCGCTAGGGTTAGAGATCCGGTTAGGGTTACGATTGGACCTAGGGTTAGGGTTATGTTGAGGGCTAGGGTTAGAGATCCGCTTAGGGTTACGATTGGACCTAGGGTTAGGGTTATGTTGAGGGCTAGGGTTAGAGATCCGGTTAGGGTTACGATTGGACCTAGGGTTAGGGTTATGTTGAGGGCTAGGGTTAGAGATCCGGTTAGGGTTACGATTGGACCTAGGGTTAGGGTTATGTTGAGGGCTAGGGTTAGAGATCCGGTTAGGGTCGCGATTGGACCTAGGGTTAGGGTTATGTTGAGGGCTATGTTTAGAAATCCGGTTAGGGTCGCGATTGGACCTAGGGTTAGGGTTATGTTGAGGGCTAGGGTTAGAGATCTGGTTAGGGTTACAATTGGACCTAGGGTTAGGGTTATGTTGAGGGCTAGGGTTAGAGATCCGGTTAGGGTTACGATTTGACCTAGGGTTAGGGTTTTGTTGAGGGCTAGGGTTAGAGATCCTTTTAGGGTTACGACTGGACCTAGGGTTAGGGTTATGTTGAGGGCTAGGGTTAGAGATCCGGTTAGGGTCGCGATTGGACCTAGGGTTAGGGTTATGTTGAGGGCTAGGGTTAGAGACCCTTTTAGGGTTACGATTGGACCTAGGGTTAGGGTTATGTTGAGGGCTAGGGTTAGAGATCCGGTTAGGGTTATGATTGGACCTAGGGTTAGGGTTATGTTGAGGGCTAGGGTTAGAGATCCGGTTAGGGTTAAGATTGGTCCTAGGGTTAGGGTTATGTTGAGGGCTAGGGTTAGAGATCCGGTTAGGGTTACGATTGGACCTAGGGTTAGGGTTATGTTGAGGGCTAGGGTTAGAGATCCGGTTAGGGTTACGATTGGACCTAGGGTTAGGGTTATGTTGAGGGCTAGGGTTAGAGATCCGGTTAGGGTTACGATTGGACCTAGGGTTAGGGTTATGTTGAGGGCTAGGGTTAGAGATCCGGTTAGGGTTACGATTGGACCTAGGGTTAGGGTTATGTTGAGGGCTAGGGTTAGAGATCCGGTTAGGGTTACGATTGGACCTAGGGTTAGGGTTATGTTGAGGGCTAGGGTTAGAGATCCGGTTAGGGTCGCGATTGGACCTAGGGTTAGGGTTATGTTGAGGGCTAGGTTTAGAGATCCGGTTAGGGTCGCGATTGGACCTAGGGTTAGGGTTATGTTGAGGGCTAGGGTTCGAGATCTGGTTAGGGTTACGATTGGATCTAGGGTTAGGGTTATGTTGAGGGCTAGGGTTAGATATCCGGTTAGGGTTACGATTTGACCTAGGGTTAGGGTTTTGTTGAGGGCTAGTGTTAGAGATCCGGTTAGGGTTACGATTGGACCTAGGGTTAGGGTTATGTTGAGGGCTAGGGTTAGAGATCCGGTTAGGGTCGCGATTGGACCTAGGGTTAGGGTTATGTTGAGGGCTAGGGTTAGAGATCCTTTTAGGGTTACGATTGGACCTAGGGTTAGGGTTATGTTGAGGGCTAGGGTTAGAGATCCGGTTAGGTTTACGATTGGACCTAGGGTTAGGGTTATGTTGAGGGCTAGGGTTAGAGATCCGGTTAGAGTTAAGATTGGTCCTAGGGTTAGGGTTATGTTGAGGGCTAGGGTTAGAGATCCAGTTAGGGTTACGATTGGACCTAGGGTTAGGGTTATGTTGAGGGCTAGGGTTAGAGATCCGGTTAGGGTTACGATTGGACCTCGGGTTAGGGTTATGTTGAGGGCTAGGGTTAGAGATCCGGTTAGGGTTACGATTGGACCTCGGGTTAGGGTTATGTTGAGGGCTAGGCTTAGACATCCGGTTAGGGTTACGATTGGACCTCGGGTTTGGGTTATGTTGAGGGCTAGGGTTAGAGATCCGGTTAGGGTTACGATTGGACCTAGGGTTAGGGTTATGTTGAGGGCTAGGGTTAGAGATCCGGTTAGGGTCGTGATTGGACCTAGGGTTAGGGTTATGTTGAGGGCTAGGTTTAGAGATCCGGTTAGGGTCGCGATTGGACCTAGGGTTAGGGTTATGTTGAGGGCTAGGGTTAGAGATCCGGTTAGGGTTACGATTGGACCTAGGGTTAGGGTTATGTTGAGGGCTAGGGTTAGAGATCCGGTTAGGGTTACGATTTGACCTAGGGTTAGGGTTTTGTTGAGGGCTAGTGTTAGAGATCCGGTTAGGGTTACGATTGGACCTAGGGTTAGGGTTATGTTGAGGGCTAGGGTTAGAGACCCGGTTAGGGTTACGATTGGACCTAGGGTTAGGGTTATGTTGAGGGCTATGGTTAGAGATCCGGTTAGGGTTACGATTGGACCTAGGGTTAGGGTTATGTTGAGGGCTAGGGTTAGAGATCCGGTTAGGGTTACGATTGGACCTAGGGTTAGGGTTATGTTGAGGGCTAGGGTTAGAGATCCGGTTAGGGTTACGATTGGACCTAGGGTTAGGGTTATGTTGAGGGCTAGGGTTAGAGATCCGGTTAGGGTTACGATTGGACCTAGGGTTAGGGTTATGTTGAGGGCTAGGGTTAGAGATCCGGTTAGGGTTACGATTGGACCTAGGGTTAGGGTTATGTTGAGCGCTAGGGTTAGAGATCCGGTTAGGGTTACGATTGGACCTAGGGTTAGGGTTATGTTGAGGGCTAGGGTTAGAGATCCGGTTAGGGATACGATTGGACCTAGGGTTAGGGTTATGTTGAGGGCTAGGG
Organism: Miniopterus schreibersii; assembly: GCF_964146895.1. NCBI lineage: Eukaryota > Metazoa > Chordata > Mammalia > Chiroptera > Miniopteridae > Miniopterus > Miniopterus schreibersii. The sequence goes on from NC_138107.1 coordinate 62,305,782, forward strand.
TTAGAGACCCGGTTAGGGTTACGATTGGACCTAGGATTAGAGTTATGTTGAGCGCTAGGGTTAGAGATCCGGTTAGGGTTACGATTGGACCTAGGGTTAGGGTTATGTTGAGGGCTAGGGTTAGAGATCCGGTTAGGGTTACGATTGGACCTAGGGTTAGGGTTATGTTGAGGGCTAGGGTTAGAGATCCGGTTAGGGTTACGATTGGACCTAGGGTTAGGGTTATGTTGAGGGCTAGGGTTAGAGATCCGGTTAGGGTCGCGATTGGACCTAGGGTTAGGGTTATGTTGAGGGCTAGGTTTAGAGATCCGGTTAGGGTCGCGATGGGACCTAGGGTTAGGGTTATGTTGAGGGCTAGGGTTAGAGATCCGGTTAGGGTTACGATTGGACCTAGGGTTAGGGTTATGTTGAGGGCTAGGGTTAGGGATCCGGTTAGGGTTACGATTGGACCTCGGGTTAGGGTTATGTTGAGGGCTAGGGTTAGAGATCCGGTTAGGGTTACGATTGGACCTCGGGTTAGGGTTATGTTGAGGGCTAGGCTTAGACATCCGGTTAGGGTTACGATTGGACCTCGGGTTAGGGTTATGTTGAGGGCTAGGGTTAGAGATCCGGTTAGGGTTACGATTGGACCTAGGGTTAGGGTTATGTTGAGGGCTAGGGTTATAGATCCGGTTACGGTTACGATTGGACCTAGGGTTAGGGTTATGTTGAGGGCTAGGGTTAGAGATCCGGTTAGGGTTACGATTGGACCTAGGGTTAGGGTTATGTTGAGGGCTAGGGTTAGAGATCCGGTTAGGGTTACGATTGGACCTAGGGTTAGGGTTATGTTGAGGGCTAGGGTTAGAGATCCGGTTAGGGTTACGATTTGACCTAGGGTTAGGGTTTTGTTGAGGGCTAGTGTTAGAGATCCGGTTAGGGTTACGATTGGACCTAGGGTTAGGGTTATGTTGAGGGCTAGGGTTAGAGATCCGGTTAGGGTCGCGATTGGACCTAGGGTTAGGGTTATGTTGAGGGCTAGGGTTAGAGATCCTTTTAGGGTTACGATTGGACCTAGGGTTAGGGTTATGTTGAGGGCTAGGGTTAGAGATCCGGTTAGGGTTACGATTGGACCTAGGGTTAGGGTTATGTTGAGGGCTAGGGTTAGAGATCCGGTTAGAGTTAAGATTGGTCCTAGGGTTAGGGTTATGTTGAGGGCTAGGGTTAGAGATCCGGTTAGGGTTACGATTGGACCTAGGGTTAGGGTTATGTTGAGGGCTAGGGTTAGAGATCCGGTTAGGGTTACGATTGGACCTCGGGTTAGGGTTATGTTGAGGGCTAGGGTTAGAGATCCGGTTAGGGTTACGATTGGACCTCGGGTTAGGGTTATGTTGAGGGCTAGGCTTAGACATCCGGTTAGGGTTACGATTGGACCTCGGGTTTGGGTTATGTTGAGGGCTAGGGTTAGAGATCCGGTTAGGGTTACGATTGGACCTAGGGTTAGCGTTATGTTGAGGGCTAGGGTTAGAGATCCGGTTAGGGTCGCGATTGGACCTAGGGTTAGGGTTATGTTGAGGGCTAGGTTTAGAGATCCGGTTAGGGTCGCGATTGGACCTAGGGTTAGGGTTATGTTGAGGGCTAGGGTTAGAGATCCGGTTAGGGTTACGATTGGACCTAGGGTTAGGGTTATGTTGAGGGCTAGGGTTAGAGATCCAGTTAGGGTTACGATTTGACCTAGGGTTAGGGTTTTGTTGAGGGCTAGTGTTAGAGATCCGGTTAGGGTTACGATTGGACCTAGGGTTAGGGTTATGTTGAGGGCTAGGGTTAGAGACCCGGTTAGGGTTACGATTGGACCTAGGGTTAGGGTTATGTTGAGGGCTATGGTTAGAGATCCGGTTAGGGTTACGATTGGACCTAGGGTTAGGGTTATGTTGAGGGCTAGGGTTAGAGATCCGGTTAGGGTTACGATTGGACCTAGGGTTAGGGTTATGTTGAGGGCTAGGGTTAGAGATCCGGTTAGGGTTACGATTGGACCTAGGGTTAGGGTTATGTTGAGGGCTAGGGTTAGAGACCCGGTTAGGGTTACGATTGGACCTAGGGTTAGGGTTATGTTGAGGGCTAGGGTTAGAGATCCGGTTAGGGTTACGATTGGACCTAGGGTTAGGGTTATGTTGAGGGCTAGGGTTAGAGATCCGGTTAGGGTTACGATTGGACCTAGGGTTAGGGTTATGTTGAGGGCTAGGTTTAGAGATCCGGTTAGGGTCGCGATTGGACCTAGGGTTAGGGTTATGTTGAGGGCTAGGGTTAGAGATCCGGTTAGGGTTACGATTGGACCTAGGGTTAGGGTTATGTTGAGGGCTAGGGTTAGAGATCCGGTTAGGGTTACGATTTGACCTAGGGTTAGGGTTTTGTTGAGGGCTCGTGTTAGAGATCCGGTTAGGGTTACGATTGGACCTAGGGTTAGGGTTATGTTGAGGGCTAGGGTTAGAGATCCGGTTAGGGTCGCGATTGGACCTAGGGTTAGGGTTATGTTGAGGGCTAGGGTTAGAGACCCTTTTAGGGTTACGATTGGACCTAGGGTTAGGGTTATGTTGAGGGCTAGGGTTAGAGATCCGGTTAGGGTTACGATTGGACCTAGGGTTAGGGTTATGTTGAGGGCTAGGGTTAGAGATCCGGTTAGGGTTAAGATTGGTCCTAGGGTTAGGGTTATGTTGAGGGCTAGGGTTAGAGATCCGGTTAGGGTTACGATTGGACCTAGGGTTAGGGTTATGTTGAGGGCTAGGGTTAGAGATCCGGTTAGGGTTACGATTGGACCTCGGGTTAGGGTTATGTTGAGGGCTAGGGTTAGAGATCCGGTTAGCTGTTACGATTGGACCTCGGGTTAGGGTTATGTTGAGGGCTAGGCTTAGACATCCGGTTAGGGTTACGATTGGACCTCGGGTTAGGGTTATGTTGAGGGCTAGGGTTAGAGATCCGGTTAGGGTTACGATTGGACCTAGGGTTAGGGTTATGTTGGGGCTAGGGTTAGAGACCCGGTTAGGGTTACGATTGGACCTAGGGTTAGGGTTATGTTGAGGGCTAGGGTTAGAGATCCGGTTAGGGTTACGATTGGACCTAGGGTTAGGGTTATGTTGAGGGCTAGGGTTAGAGATCCGGTTAGGGTTACGATTGGACCTAGGGTTAGGGTTATGTTGAGGGCTAGGGTTAGAGATCCGGTTAGGGTTACGATTGGACCTAGGGTTAGGGTTATGTTGAGGGCTAGGGTTAGAGACCCGGTTAGGGTTACGATTGGACCTAGGGTTAGGGTTATGTTGAGGGCTAGGGTTAGAGATCCGGTTAGGGTTACGATTGGACCTAGGGTTAGGGTTATGTTGAGGGCTAGGGTTAGAGATCCGGTTAGGGTTACGATTGGACCTAGGGTTAGGGTTATGTTGAGGGCTAGTGTTGGAGATCCGGTTAGGGTCGCGATTGGACCTAGGGTTAGGGTTATGTTGAGGGCTAGGTTTAGAGATCCGGTTAGGGTCGCGATTGGACCTAGGGTTAGGGTTATGTTGAGGGCTAGGGTTAGAGATCCGGTTAGGGTTACGATTGGACCTAGGGTTAGGGTTATGTTGAGGGCTAGGGTTAGAGATCCGGTTAGGGTTACGATTTGACCTAGGGTTAGGGTTTTGTTGAGGGCTAGTGTTAGAGATCCGGTTAGGGTTACGATTGGACCTAGGGTTAGGGTTATGTTGAGGGCTAGGGTTAGAGATCCGGTTAGGGTCGCGATTGGACCTAGGGTTAGGGTTATGTTGAGGGCTAGGGTTAGAGACCCTTTTAGGGTTACGATTGGACCTAGGGTTAGGGTTATGTTGAGGGCTAGGGTTAGAGATCCGGTTAGGGTTACGATTGGACCTAGGGTTAGGGTTATGTTGAGGGCTAGGGTTAGAGATCCGGTTAGGGTTAAGATTGGTCCTAGGGTTAGGGTTATGTTGAGGGCTAGGGTTAGAGATCCGGTTAGGGTTACGATTCGACCTAGGGTTAGGGTTATGTTGAGGGCTAGGGTTAGAGATCCGGTTAGGGTTACGATTGGACCTAGGGTTAGGGTTATGTTGAGGGCTAGGGTTAGAGATCCGGTTAGGGTTACGATTGGACCTAGGGTTAGGGTTATGTTGAGGGCTAGTGTTAGAGATCCGGTTAGGGTCGCGATTGGACCTAGGGTTAGGGTTATGTTGAGGGCTAGGTTTAGAGATCCGGTTAGGGTCGCGATTGGACCTAGGGTTAGGGTTATGTTGAGGGCTAGGGTTAGAGATCCGGTTAGGGTTACGATTGGACCTAGGGTTAGCGTTATGTTGAGGGCTAGGGTTAGAGATCCGGTTAGGGTTACGATTTGACCTAGGGTTAGGGTTTTGTTGAGGGCTAGTGTTAGAGATCCGGTTAGGGTTACGATTGGACCTAGGGTTAGGGTTATGTTGAGGGCTAGGGTTAGAGATCCGGTTAGGGTCGCGATTGGACCTAGGGTTAGGGTTATGTTGAGGGCTAGGGTTAGAGACCCTTTTAGGGTTACGATTGGACCTAGGGTTAGGGTTATGTTGAGGGCTAGGGTTAGAGATCCGGTTAGGGTTACGATTGGACCTAGGGTTAGGGTTATGTTGAGGGCTAGGGTTAGAGATCCGGTTAGGGTTAAGATTGGTCCTAGGGTTAGGGTTATGTTGAGGGCTAGGGTTAGAGATCCGGTTAGGGTTACGATTCGACCTAGGGTTAGGGTTATGTTGAGGGCTAGGGTTAGAGATCCGGTTAGGGTTACGATTGGACCTCGGGTTAGGGTTATGTTGAGGGCTAGGCTTAGACATCCGGTTAGGGTTACTATTGGACCTCGGGTTAGGGTTATGTTGAGGGCTAGGGTTAGAGATCCGGTTAGGGTTACGATTGGACCTAGGGTTAGGGTTATGTTGGGGGTAGGATTAGAGATCCGGTTAGGGTTACGATTGGACCTAGGGTTAGGGTTATGTTGAGGGCTAGGGTTAGAGATCCGGTTAGGGTTACGATTGGACCTAGGGTTAGGGTTTTGTTGAGGGCTCGTGTTAGAGATCCGGTTAGGGTTACGATTGGACCTAGGGTTAGGGTTATGTTGAGGGCTAGGGTTAGAGATCCGGTTAGGGTCGCGATTGGACCTAGGGTTAGGGTTATGTTGAGGGCTAGGGTTAGAGACCCTTTTAGGGTTACGATTGGACCTAGGGTTAGGGTTATGTTGAGGGCTAGGGTTAGAGATCCGGTTAGGGTTACGATTGGACCTAGGGTTAGGGTTATGTTGAGGGCTAGGGTTAGAGATCCGGTTAGGGTTAAGATTGGTCCTAGGGTTAGGGTTATGTTGAGGGCTAGGGTTAGAGATCCGGTTAGGGTTACGATTGGACCTAGGGTTAGGGTTATGTTGAGGGCTAGGGTTAGAGATCCGGTTAGGGTTACGATTGGACCTCGGGTTAGGGTTATGTTGAGGGCTAGGGTTAGAGATCCGGTTAGCTGTTACGATTGGACCTCGGGTTAGGGTTATGTTGAGGGCTAGGCTTAGACATCCGGTTAGGGTTACGATTGGACCTCGGGTTAGGGTTATGTTGAGGGCTAGGGTTAGAGATCCGGTTAGGGTTACGATTGGACCTAGGGTTAGGGTTATGTTGGGGCTAGGGTTAGAGACCCGGTTAGGGTTACGATTGGACCTAGGGTTAGGGTTATGTTGAGGGCTAGGGTTAGAGATCCGGTTAGGGTTACGATTGGACCTAGGGTTAGGGTTATGTTGAGGGCTAGGGTTAGAGATCCGGTTAGGGTTACGATTGGACCTAGGGTTAGGGTTATGTTGAGGGCTAGGGTTAGAGATCCGGTTAGGGTTACGATTGGACCTAGGGTTAGGGTTATGTTGAGGGCTAGGGTTAGAGACCCGGTTAGGGTTACGATTGGACCTAGGGTTAGGGTTATGTTGAGGGCTAGGGTTAGAGATCCGGTTAGGGTTATGATTGGACCTAGGGTTAGGGTTATGTTGAGGGCTAGGGTTAGAGATCCGGTTAGGGTTACGATTGGACCTAGGGTTAGGGTTATGTTGAGGGCTAGGGTTAGAGATCCGGTTAGGGTTACGATTGGACCTAGGGTTAGGGTTATGTTGAGGGCTAGTGTTGGAGATCCGGTTAGGGTCGCGATTGGACCTAGGGTTAGGGTTATGTTGAGGGCTAGGTTTAGAGATCCGGTTAGGGTCGCGATTGGACCTAGGGTTAGGGTTATGTTGAGGGCTAGGGTTAGAGATCCGGTTAGGGTTACGATTGGACCTAGGGTTAGGGTTATGTTGAGGGCTAGGGTTAGAGATCCGGTTAGGGTTACGATTTGACCTAGGGTTAGGGTTTTGTTGAGGGCTAGTGTTAGAGATCCGGTTAGGGTTACGATTGGACCTCGGGTTAGGGTTATGTTGAGGGCTAGGGTTAGAGATCCGGTTAGGGTCGCGATTGGACCTAGGGTTAGGGTTATGTTGAGGGCTAGGGTTAGAGACCCTTTTAGGGTTACGATTGGACCTAGGGTTAGGGTTATGTTGAGGGCTAGGGTTAGAGATCCGGTTAGGGTTACGATTGGACCTAGGGTTAGGGTTATGTTGAGGGCTAGGGTTAGAGATCCGGTTAGGGTTAAGATTGGTCCTAGGGTTAGGGTTATGTTGAGGGCTAGGGTTAGAGATCCGTTTAGGGTTACGATTCGACCTAGGGTTAGGGTTATGTTGAGGGCTAGGGTTAGAGATCCGGTTAGGGTTACGATTGGACCTAGGGTTAGGGTTATGTTGAGGGCTAGGGTTAGAGATCCGGTTAGGGTTACGATTGGACCTAGGGTTAGGGTTATGTTGAGGGCTAGTGTTAGAGATCCGGTTAGGGTCGCGATTGGACCTAGGGTTAGGGTTATGTTGAGGGCTAGGTTTAGAGATCCGGTTAGGGTCGCGATTGGACCTAGGGTTAGGGTTATGTTGAGGGCTAGGGTTAGAGATCCGGTTAGGGTTACGATTGGACCTAGGGTTAGCGTTATGTTGAGGGCTAGGGTTAGAGATCCGGTTAGGGTTACGATTTGACCTAGGGTTAGGGTTTTGTTGAGGGCTAGTGTTAGAGATCCGGTTAGGGTTACGATTGGACCTAGGGTTAGGGTTATGTTGAGGGCTAGGGTTAGAGATCCGGTTAGGGTCGCGATTGGACCTAGGGTTAGGGTTATGTTGAGGGCTAGGGTTAGAGACCCTTTTAGGGTTACGATTGGACCTAGGGTTAGGGTTATGTTGAGGGCTAGGGTTAGAGATCCGGTTAGGGTTACGATTGGACCTAGGGTTAGGGTTATGTTGAGGGCTAGGGTTAGAGATCCGGTTAGGGTTAAGATTGGTCCTAGGGTTAGGGTTATGTTGAGGGCTAGGGTTAGAGATCCGGTTAGGGTTACGATTCGACCTAGGGTTAGGGTTATGTTGAGGGCTAGGGTTAGAGATCCGGTTAGGGTTACGATTGGACCTCGGGTTAGGGTTATGTTGAGGGCTAGGCTTAGACATCCGGTTAGGGTTACTATTGGACCTCGGGTTAGGGTTATGTTGAGGGCTAGGGTTAGAGATCCGGTTAGGGTTACGATTGGACCTAGGGTTAGGGTTATGTTGGGGGTAGGATTAGAGATCCGGTTAGGGTTACGATTGGACCTAGGGTTAGGGTTATGTTGAGGGCTAGGGTTAGAGATCCGGTTAGGGTTACGATTGGACCTAGGGTTAGGGTTATGTTGAGGGCTAGGGTTAGAGATCCGGTTAGGGTCACGATTGGACCTAGGGTTAGGGTTATGTTGAGGGCTAGGTTTAGAGATCCGGTTAGGGTCGCGATTGGACCTAGGGTTAGGTTTATGTTGAGGGCTAGGGTTAGAGATCCGGTTAGGGTTACGATTGGACCTAGGGTTAGGGTTATGTTGAGGGCTAGGGTTAGAGATCCGGTTAGGGTTACGATTGGACCTAGGGTTAATGTTATGTTGAGGGCTAGGGTTAGAGATCCGGTTAGGGTTACGATTGGACCTAGGGTTAGGGTTATGTTGAGGGCTAGGGTTAGAGATCCAGTTAGGGTTACGATTGGACCTAGGGTTAGGGTTATGTTGAGGGCTATGGTTAGAGATCCGGTTAGGGTTACGATTGGACCTAGGGTTAGGGTTATGTTGAGGGCTAGGGTTAGAGATCCGGTTAGGGTTACGATTGGACCTAGGGTTAGGGTTATGTTGAGGGCTAGGGTTAGAGATCCGGTTAGGGTTACGATTGGACCTAGGGTTAGGGTTATGTTGAGGGCTAGGGTTAGAGACCCGGTTAGGGTTACGATTGGACCTAGGGTTAGGGTTATGTTGAGGGCTAGGGTTAGAGATCCGGTTAGGGTCGCGATTGGACCTAGGGTTAGGGTTATGTTGAGGGCTAGGGTTAGAGATCCGGTTAGGGTTACGATTGGACCTAGGGTTAGGGTTATGTTGAGGGCTAGGGTTAGAGATCCGGTTAGGGTTACGATTGGACCTAGGGTTAGGGTTATGTTGAGCGCTAGGGTTAGAGATCCGGTTAGGGTTACGATTGGACCTAGGGTTAGGGTTATGTTGAGGGCTAGGGTTAGAGATCCGGTTAGGGTTACGATTGGACCTAGGGTTAATGTTATGTTGAGGGCTAGGGTTAGAGATCCGGTTAGGGTTACGATTGGACCTAGGGTTAGGGTTATGTTGAGGGCTAGGGTTAGAGATCCAGTTAGGGTTACGATTGGACCTAGGGTTAGGGTTATGTTGAGGGCTATGGTTAGAGATCCGGTTAGGGTTACGATTGGACCTAGGGTTAGGGTTATGTTGAGGGCTAGGGTTAGAGATCCGGTTAGGGTTACGATTGGACCTAGGGTTAGGGTTATGTTGAGGGCTAGGGTTAGAGATCCGGTTAGGGTTACGATTGGACCTAGGGTTAGGGTTATGTTGAGGGCTAGGGTTAGAGACCCGGTTAGGGTTACGATTGGACCTAGGGTTAGGGTTATGTTGAGGGCTAGGGTTAGAGATCCGGTTAGGGTTACGATTGGACCTAGGGTTAGGGTTATGTTGAGGGCTAGGGTTAGAGATCCGGTTAGGGTTACGATTGGACCTAGGGTTAGGGTTATGTTGAGGGCTAGGGTTAGAGATCCGGTTAGGGTTACGATTGGACCTAGGGTTAGGGTTATGTTGAGCGCTAGGGTTAGAGATCCGGTTAGGGTTACGATTGGACCTAGGGTTAGGGTTATGTTGAGGGCTAGGGTTAGAGATCCGGTTAGGGTTACGATTGGACCTAGGGTTAGGGTTATGTTGAGGGCTAGGGTTAGAGATCCGGTTAGGGTTACGATTGGACCTAGGGTTAGGGTTATGTTGAGGGCTAGGGTTAGAGATCCGGTTAGGGTTACGATTGGACCTAGGGTTAGGGTTATGTTGAGGGCTAGGGTTAGAGATCCGGTTAGGGTCGCGATTGGACCTAGGGTTAGGGTTATGTTGAGGGCTAGGGTTAGAGATCTGGTTAGGGTTACGATTGGACCTAGGGTTAGGGTTATGTTGAGGGCTAGAGTTAGAGATCCGGTTAGGGTTACGATTTGACCTAGGGTTAGGGTTTTGTTGAGGGCTAGTGTTAGAGATCCGGTTAGGGTTACGATTGGACCTAGGGTTAGGGTTATGTTGAGGGCTAGGGTTAGAGACCCGGTTAGGGTTACGATTGGACCTAGGGTTAGGGTTATGTTGAGGGCTATGGTTAGAGATCCGGTTAGGGTTACGATTGGACCTAGGGTTAGGGTTATGTTGAGGGCTAGGGTTAGAGATCCGGTTAGGGTTACGATTGGACCTAGGGTTAGGGTTATGTTGTGCGCTAGGGTTAGAGATCCGGTTAGGGTTACGATTGGACCTAGGGTTAATGTTATGTTGAGGGCTAGGGTTAGAGATCCGGTTAGGGTTACGATTGGACCTAGGGTTAGGGTTATGTTGAGGGCTAGGGTTAGAGATCCGGTTAGGGTTACGATAGGACCTAGGGTTAGGGTTATGTTGAGGGCTAGGGTTAGAGTCCCGGTTAGGGTTACGATTGGACCTAGGGTTAGGGTTATGTTGAGGGCTAGGGTTAGAGACCCGGTTAGGGTTACGATTGGACCTAGGGTTAGGGTTATGTTGAGGGCTAGGGTTAGAGATCCGGTTAGGGTTACGATTGGACCTAGGGTTAGGGTTATGTTGAGGGCTAGGGTTAGAGATCCGGTTAGGGTTACGATTGGACCTAGGGTTAGGGTTATGTTGAGGGCTAGGGTTAGAGATCCGGTTAGGGTTACGATTGGACCTAGGGTTAGGGTTATGTTGAGGGCTAGGGTTAGAGACCCGGTTAGGGTTACGATTGGACCTAGGGTTAGGGTTATGTTGAGGGCTAGGGTTAGAGATCCGGTTAGGGTTATGATTGGACCTAGGGTTAGGGTTATGTTGAGGGCTAGGGTTAGAGATCCGGTTAGGGTTACGATTGGACCTAGGGTTAGGGTTATGTTGAGGGCTAGGGTTAGAGATCCGGTTAGGGTTACGATTGGACCTAGGGTTAGGGTTATGTTGAGGGCTAGGGTTAGAGATCCGGTTAGGGTTACGATTGGACCTAGGGTTAGGGTTATGTTGAGCGCTAGGGTTAGAGATCCGGTTAGGGTTACGATTGGACCTAGGGTTAATGTTATGTTGAGGGCTAGGGTTAGAGATCCGGTTAGGGTTACGATTGGACCTGGGGTTAGGGTTATGTTGAGGGCTAGGGTTAGAGATCCGGTTAGGGTTACGATTGGACCTAGGGTTAGGGTTATGTTGAGGGCTAGGGTTAGAGACCCGGTTAGGGTTACGATTGGACCTAGGGTTAGGGTTATGTTGAGGGCTAGGGTTAGAGATCCGGTTAGGGTTACGATTGGACCTAGGGTTAGGGTTATGTTGAGGGCTAGGGTTAGAGATCCGGTTAGGGTTACGATTGGACCTAGGGTTAGGGTTATGTTGAGGGCTAGGGTTAGAGACCCGGTTAGGGTTACGATTGGACCTAGGGTTAGGGTTATGTTGAGGGCTAGGGTTAGAGATCCGGTTAGGGTTACGATTGGACCTAGGGTTAGGGTTATGTTGAGGGCTAGGGTTAGAGATCCGGTTAGGGTTACGATTGGACCTAGGGTTAGGGTTATGTTGAGGGCTAGGGTTAGAGATCCGGTTAGGGTTACGATTGGACCTAGGGTTAGGGTTATGTTGAGGGCTAGGGTTAGAGATCCGGTTAGGGTTACGATTGGACCTAGGGTTAGGGTTATGTTGAGGGCTAGGGTTAGAGATCCGGTTAGGGTTACGATTGGACCTAGGGTTAGGGTTATGTTGAGCGCTAGGGTTAGAGATCCGGTTAGGGTTACGATTGGACCTAGGGTTAGGGTTATGTTGAGGGCTAGGGTTAGAGATCCGGTTAGGGTTACGATTGGACCTAGGGTTAGGGTTATGTTGAGCGCTAGGGTTAGAGATCCGGTTAGGGTTACGATTGGACCTAGGGTTAGGGTTATGTTGAGGGCTAGGGTTAGAGATCCGGTTAGGGTTACGATTGGACCTAGGGTTAGGGTTATGTTGAGGGCTAGGGTTAGAGATCCGTTTAGGGTTACGATTGGACCTAGGGTTAGGGTTATGTTGAGGGCTAGGGTTAGAGACCCGGTTAGGGTTACGATTGGACCTAGGGTTAGGGTTATGTTGAGGGCTAGGGTTAGAGATCCGGTTAGGGTTACGATTGGACCTAGGGTTAGGGTTATGTTGAGGGCTAGGGTTAGAGATCCGGTTAGGGTTACGATTGGACCTAGGGTTAGGGTTATGTTGAGGGCTAGGGTTAGAGATCCGGTTAGGGTTACGATTGGACCTAGGGTTAGGGTTATGTTGAGCGCTTGGGTTAGAGATCCGGTTAGGGTTACGATTGGACCTAGGGTTAGGGTTATGTTGAGGGCTAGGGTTAGAGATCCGGTTAGGGTTACGATTGGACCTAGGGTTAGGGTTATGTTGAGGGCTAGGGTTAGAGATTCGGTTAGGGTTACGATTGGACCTAAGGTTAGGGATATGTTGAGGGCTAGGGTTAGAGATCCGGTTAGGGTTACGATTGGACCTAGGGTTAGGGTTATGTTGAGGGCTAGGCTTAGACATCCGGTTAGGGTTACGATTGGACCTAGGGTTAGGGTTATGTTGAGGGCTAGGGTTAGAGATCCGGTTAGGGTTACGATTGGACCTAGGGTTAGGGTTATGTTGAGGGCTAGGGTTAGAGATCCGGTTAGGGTTACGATTGGACCTAGGGTTAGGGTTATGTTGAGGGCTAGGGTTAGAGATCCGGTTAGGGTCGCGATTGGACCTAGGGTTAGGGTTATGTTGAGGGCTAGGTTTAGAGATCCGGTTAGGGTGGCGATTGGACCTAGGGTTAGGGTTATGTTGAGGGCTAGGGTTCGAGATCTGGTTAGGGTTACGATTGGATCTAGGGATAGGGTTATGTTGAGGGCTAGGGTTAGATATCCGGTTAGGGTTACGATTTGACCTAGGGTTAGGGTTTTGTTGAGGGCTAGTGTTAGTGATCCGGTTAGGGTTACGATTGGACCTAGGGTTAGGGTTATGTTGAGGGCTAGGGTTAGAGATCCGGTTAGGGTCGCGATTGGACCTAGGGTTAGGGTTATGTTGAGGGCTAGGGTTAGAGATCCTTTTAGGGTTACGATTGGACCTAGGGTTAGGGTTATGTTGAGGGCTAGGGTTAGAGATCCGGTTAGGGTTACGATTGGACCTAGGGTTAGGGTTATGTTGAGGGCTAGGGTTAGAGATCCGGTTAGAGTTAAGATTGGTCCTAGGGTTAGGGTTATGTTGAGGGCTAGGGTTAGAGATCCGGTTAGGGTTACGATTGGACCTAGGGTTAGGGTTATGTTGAGGGCTAGGGTTAGAGATCCGGTTAGGGTTTCGATTGGACCTCGGGTTAGGGTTATGTTGAGGGCTAGGGTTAGAGATCCGGTTAGGGTTACGATTGGACCTCGGGTTAGGGTTATGTTGAGGGCTAGGCTTAGACATCCGGTTAGGGTTACGATTGGACCTCGGGTTTGGGTTATGTTGAGGGCTAGGGTTAGAGATCCGGTTAGGGTTACGATTGGACCTAGGGTTAGGGTTATGTTGAGGGCTAGGGTTAGAGATCTGGTTAGGGTTACGATTGGACCTAGGGTTAGGGTTATGTTGAGGGCTAGGGTTAGAGATCCGGTTAGGGTTACGATTGGACCTAGGGTTAAGGTTATGTTGAGCGCTAGGGTTAGAGATCCGGTTAGGGTTACGATTGGACCTAGGGTTAGGGTTATGTTGAGGGCTAGGGTTAGAGATCCGCTTAGGGTTACGATTGGACCTAGGGTTAGGGTTATGTTGAGGGCTAGGGTTAGAGATCCGGTTAGGGTTACGATTGGACCTAGGGTTAGGGTTATGTTGAGGGCTAGGGTTAGAGATCCGGTTAGGGTTACGATTGGACCTAGGGTTAGGGTTATGTTGAGGGCTAGGGTTAGAGATCCGGTTAGGGTCGCGATTGGACCTAGGGTTAGGGTTATGTTGAGGGCTAGGTTTAGAGATCCGGTTAGGGTCGCGATTGGACCTAGGGTTAGGGTTATGTTGAGGGCTAGGGTTAGAGATCTGGTTAGGGTTACAATTGGACCTAGGGTTAGGGTTATGTTGAGGGCTAGGGTTAGAGATCCGGTTAGGGTCGCGATTGGACCTAGGGTTAGGGTTATGTTGAGGGCTAGGGTTAGAGATCCGGTTAGGGTTACGATTGGACCTAGGGTTAGGGTTATGTTGAGGGCTAGGGTTAGGGATCCGGTTAGGGTTACGATTGGACCTCGGGTTAGGGTTATGTTGAGGGCTAGGGTTAGAGATCCGGTTAGGGTTACGATTTGACCTAGGGTTAGGGTTTTGTTGAGGGCTAGTGTTAGAGATCCGGTTAGGGTTACGATTGGACCTAGGGTTAGGGTTATGTTGAGGGCTAGGGTTAGAGATCCGGTTAGGGTCGCGATTGGACCTAGGGTTAGGGTTATGTTGAGGGCTAGGTTTAGAGATCCGGTTAGGGTTACGATTGGACCTAGGGTTAGGGTTATGTTGAGGGCTAGGGTTAGGGATCCGGTTAGGGTTACGATTGGACCTCGGGTTAGGGTTATGTTGAGGGCTAGGGTTAGAGATCCGGTTAGGGTTACGATTGGACCTCGGGTTAGGGTTATGTTGAGGGCTAGGCTTAGACATCCGGTTAGGGTTACGATTGGACCTCGGGTTAGGGTTATGTTGAGGGCTAGGGTTAGAGATCCGGTTAGGGTTACGATTGGACCTAGGGTTAGGGTTATGTTGAGGGCTAGGGTTATAGATCCGGTTACGGTTACGATTGGACCTAGGGTTAGGGTTATGTTGAGGGCTAGGGTTAGAGATCCGGTTAGGGTTACGATTGGACCTAGGGTTAGGGTTATGTTGAGGGCTAGGGTTAGAGATCCGGTTAGGGTTACGATTGGACCTAGGGTTAGGGTTATGTTGAGGGCTAGGCTTAGAGATCCGGTTAGGGTTACGATTGGACCTAGGGTTAGGGTTATGTTGAGGGCTAGGGTTAGAGATCCGGTTAGGGTCGCGATTGGACCTAGGGTTAGGGTTATGTTGAGGGCTAGGTTTAGAGATCCGGTTAGGGTCGCGATTGGACCTAGGGTTAGGGTTATGTTGAGGGCTAGGGTTCGAGATCTGGTTAGGGTTACGATTGGATCTAGGGTTAGGGTTATGTTGAGGGCTAGGGTTAGATATCCGGTTAGGGTTACGATTTGACCTAGGGTTAGGGTTTTGTTGAGGGCTAGTGTTAGAGATCCGGTTAGGGTTACGATTGGACCTAGGGTTAGGGTTATGTTGAGGGCTAGGGTTAGAGATCCGGTTAGGGTCGCGATTGGACCTAGGGTTAGGGTTATGTTGAGGGCTAGGGTTAGAGATCCTTTTAGGGTTACGATTGGACCTAGGGTTAGGGTTATGTTGAGGGCTAGGGTTAGAGATCCGGTTAGGGTTACGATTGGACCTAGGGTTAGGGTTATGTTGAGGGCTAGGGTTAGAGATCCGGTTGGAGTTAAGATTGGTCCTAGGGTTAGGGTTATGTTGAGGGCTAGGGTTAGAGATCCGGTTAGGGTTACGATTGGACCTAGGGTTAGGGTTATGTTGAGGGCTAGGGTTAGAGATCCGGTTAGGGTTACGATTGGACCTCGGGTTAGGGTTATGTTGAGGGCTAGGGTTAGAGATCCGGTTAGGGTTACGATTGGACCTCGGGTTAGGGTTATGTTGAGGGCTAGGCTTAGACAGCCGGTTAGGGTTACGATTGGACCTCGGGTTTGGGTTATGTTGAGGGCTAGGGTTAGAGATCCGGTTAGGGTTACGATTGGACCTAGGGTTAGCGTTATGTTGAGGGCTAGGGTTAGAGATCCGGTTAGGGTCGCGATTGGACCTAGGGTTAGGGTTATGTTGAGGGCTAGGTTTAGAGATCCGGTTAGGGTCGCGATTGGACCTAGGGTTAGGGTTATGTTGAGGGCTAGGGTTAGAGATCCGGTTAGGGTTACGATTGGACCTAGGGTTAGGGTTATGTTGAGGGCTAGGGTTAGAGATCCGGTTAGGGTTACGATTTGACCTAGGGTTAGGGTTTTGTTGAGGGCTAGTGTTAGAGATCCGGTTAGGGTTACGATTGGACCTAGGGTTAGGGTTATGTTGAGGGCTAGGGTTAGAGACCCGGTTAGGGTTACGATTGGACCTAGGGTTAGGGTTATGTTGAGGGCTATGGTTAGAGATCCGGTTAGGGTTACGATTGGACCTAGGGTTAGGGTTATGTTGAGGGCTAGGGTTAGAGATCCGGTTAGGGTTACGATTGGACCTAGGGTTAGGGTTATGTTGAGGGCTAGGGTTAGAGATCCGGTTAGGGTTACGATTGGACCTAGGGTTAGGGTTATGTTGAGGGCTAGGGTTAGAGACCCGGTTAGGGTTACGATTGGACCTAGGGTTAGGGTTATGTTGAGGGCTAGGGTTAGAGATCCGGTTAGGGTTACGATTGGACCTAGGGTTAGGGTTATGTTGAGGGCTAGGGTTAGAGATCCGGTTAGGGTTACGATTTGACCTAGGGTTAGGGTTTTGTTGAGGACTAGTGTTAGAGATCCGGTTAGGGTTACGATTGGACCTAGGGTTAGGGTTATGTTGAGGGCTATGGTTAGAGATCCGGTTAGGGTCGCGATTGGACCTAGGGTTAGGGTTATGTTGAGGGCTAGGGTTAGAGACCCTTTTAGGGTTACGATTGGACCTAGGGTTAGGGTTATGTTGAGGGCTAGGGTTAGAGATCCGGTTAGGGTTACGATTGGACCTAGGGTTAGGGTTATGTTGAGGGCTAGGGTTAGAGATCCGGTTAGGGTTAAGATTGGTCCTAGGGTTAGGGTTATGTTGAGGGCTAGGGTTAGAGATCCGGTTAGGGTTACGATTCGACCTAGGGTTAGGGTTATGTTGAGGGCTAGGGTTAGAGATCCGGTTAGGGTTACGATTGGACCTCGGGTTAGGGTTATGTTGAGGGCTAGGGTTAGAGATCCGGTTAGCTGTTACGATTGGACCTCGGGTTAGGGTTATGTTGAGGGCTAGGCTTAGACATCCGGTTAGGGTTACGATTGGACCTCGGGTTAGGGTTATGTTGAGGACTAGGGTTAGAGATCCGGTTAGGGTTACGATTGGACCTAGGGTTAGGGTTATGTTGGGGCTAGGGTTAGAGACCCGGTTAGGGTTACGATTGGACCTAGGGTTAGGGTTATGTTGAGGGCTAGGGTTAGAGATCCGGTTAGGGTTACGATTGGACCTAGGGTTAGGGTTATGTTGAGGGCTAGGGTTAGAGATCCGGTTAGGGTTACGATTGGACCTAGGGTTATGGTTATGTTGAGGGCTAGGGTTAGAGATCCGGTTAGGGTTACGATTGGACCTAGGGTTAGGGTTATGTTGAGGGCTAGGGTTAGAGACCCGGTTAGGGTTACGATTGGACCTAGGGTTAGGGTTATGTTGAGGGCTAGGGTTAGAGATCCGGTTAGGGTTATGATTGGACCTAGGGTTAGGGTTATGTTGAGGGCTAGGGTTAGAGATCCGGTTAGGGTTACGATTTGACCTAGGGTTAGGGTTATGTTGAGGGCTAGGGTTAGAGATCCGGTTAGGGTTACGATTGGACCTAGGGTTAGGGTTATGTTGAGGGCTAGTGTTAGAGATCCGGTTAGGGTCGCGATTGGACCTAGGGTTAGGGTTATGTTGAGGGCTAGGTTTAGATATCCGGTTAGGGTCGCGATTGGTCCTAGGGTTAGGGTTATGTTGAGGGCTAGGGTTAGAGATCCGGTTAGGGTTACGATTGGACCTAGGGTTAGGGTTATGTTGAGGGCTAGGGTTAGAGATCCGGTTAGGGTTACGATTTGACCTAGGGTTAGGGTTTTGTTGAGGGCTAGTGTTAGAGATCCGGTTAGGGTTACGATTGGACCTAGGGTTAGGGTTATGTTGAGGGCTAGGGTTAGAGATCCGGTTAGGGTCGCGATTGGACCTAGGGTTAGGGTTATGTTGAGGGCTAGGGTTAGAGACCCTTTTAGGGTTACGATTGGACCTAGGGTTAGGGTTATGTTGAGGGCTAGGGTTAGAGATCCGGTTAGGGTTACGATTGGACCTAGGGTTAGGGTTATGTTGAGGGCTAGGGTTAGAGATCCGGTTAGGGTTAAGATTGGTCCTAGGGTTAGGGTTATGTTGAGGGCTAGGGTTAGAGATCCGGTTAGGGTTACGATTCGACCTAGGGTTAGGGTTATGTTGAGGGCTAGGGTTAGAGATCCGGTTAGGGTTACGATTGGACCTCGGGTTAGGGTTATGTTGAGGGCTAGGGTTAGAGATCCGGTTAGGGTTACGATTGGACCTCGGGTTAGGGTTATGTTGAGGGCTAGGCTTAGACATCCGGTTAGGGTTACTATTGGACCTCGGGTTAGGGTTATGTTGAGGGCTACGGTTAGAGATCCGGTTAGGGTTACGATTGGACCTAGGGTTAGGGTTATGTTGGGGGTAGGATTAGAGATCCGGTTAGGGTTACGATTGGACCTAGGGTTAGGGTTATGTTGAGGGCTAGGGTTAGAGATCCGGTTAGGGTTACGATTGGACCTAGGGTTAGGGTTATGTTGAGGGCTAGGGTTAGAGATCCGGTTAGGGTTAAGATTGGTCCTAGGGTTAGGGTTATGTTGAGGGCTAGGGTTAGAGATCCGGTTAGGGTTACGATTCGACCTAGGGTTAGGGTTATGTTGAGGGCTAGGGTTAGAGATCCGGTTAGGGTTACGATTGGACCTCGGGTTAGGGTTATGTTGAGGGCTAGGGTTAGAGATCCGGTTAGCTGTTACGATTGGACCTCGGGTTAGGGTTATGTTGAGGGCTAGGCTTAGACATCCGGTTAGGGTTACGATTGGACCTCGGGTTAGGGTTATGTTGAGGACTAGGGTTAGAGATCCGGTTAGGGTTACGATTGGACCTAGGGTTAGGGTTATGTTGGGGCTAGGGTTAGAGACCCGGTTAGGGTTACGATTGGACCTAGGGTTAGGGTTATGTTGAGGGCTAGGGTTAGAGATCCGGTTAGGGTTACGATTGGACCTAGGGTTAGGGTTATGTTGAGGGCTAGGGTTAGAGATCCGGTTAGGGTTACGATTGGACCTAGGGTTATGGTTATGTTGAGGGCTAGGGTTAGAGATCCGGTTAGGGTTACGATTGGACCTAGGGTTAGGGTTATGTTGAGGGCTAGGGTTAGAGACCCGGTTAGGGTTACGATTGGACCTAGGGTTAGGGTTATGTTGAGGGCTAGGGTTAGAGATCCGGTTAGGGTTATGATTGGACCTAGGGTTAGGGTTATGTTGAGGGCTAGGGTTAGAGATCCGGTTAGGGTTACGATTTGACCTAGGGTTAGGGTTATGTTGAGGGCTAGGGTTAGAGATCCGGTTAGGGTTACGATTGGACCTAGGGTTAGGGTTATGTTGAGGGCTAGTGTTAGAGATCCGGTTAGGGTCGCGATTGGACCTAGGGTTAGGGTTATGTTGAGGGCTAGGTTTAGATATCCGGTTAGGGTCGCGATTGGTCCTAGGGTTAGGGTTATGTTGAGGGCTAGGGTTAGAGATCCGGTTAGGGTTACGATTGGACCTAGGGTTAGGGTTATGTTGAGGGCTAGGGTTAGAGATCCGGTTAGGGTTACGATTTGACCTAGGGTTAGGGTTTTGTTGAGGGCTAGTGTTAGAGATCCGGTTAGGGTTACGATTGGACCTAGGGTTAGGGTTATGTTGAGGGCTAGGGTTAGAGATCCGGTTAGGGTCGCGATTGGACCTAGGGTTAGGGTTATGTTGAGGGCTAGGGTTAGAGACCCTTTTAGGGTTACGATTGGACCTAGGGTTAGGGTTATGTTGAGGGCTAGGGTTAGAGATCCGGTTAGGGTTACGATTGGACCTAGGGTTAGGGTTATGTTGAGGGCTAGGGTTAGAGATCCGGTTAGGGTTAAGATTGGTCCTAGGGTTAGGGTTATGTTGAGGGCTAGGGTTAGAGATCCGGTTAGGGTTACGATTCGACCTAGGGTTAGGGTTATGTTGAGGGCTAGGGTTAGAGATCCGGTTAGGGTTACGATTGGACCTCGGGTTAGGGTTATGTTGAGGGCTAGGGTTAGAGATCCGGTTAGGGTTACGATTGGACCTCGGGTTAGGGTTATGTTGAGGGCTAGGCTTAGACATCCGGTTAGGGTTACTATTGGACCTCGGGTTAGGGTTATGTTGAGGGCTACGGTTAGAGATCCGGTTAGGGTTACGATTGGACCTAGGGTTAGGGTTATGTTGGGGGTAGGATTAGAGATCCGGTTAGGGTTACGATTGGACCTAGGGTTAGGGTTATGTTGGGGCTAGGGTTAGAGACCCGGTTAGGGTTACGATTGGACCTAGGGTTAGGGTTATGTTGAGGGCTAGGGTTAGAGATCCGGTTAGGGTTACGATTGGACTTAGGGTTAGGGTTATGTTGAGGGCTAGGGTTAGAGATCCGGTTAGGGTTACGATTGGACCTAGGGTTAGGGTTATGTTGAGGGCTAGGGTTAGAGATCCGGTTAGGGTTACGATTGGACCTAGGGTTAGGGTTATGTTGAGGGCTAGGGTTAGAGACCCGGTTAGGGTTACGATTGGACCTAGGGTTAGGGTTATGTTGAGGGCTAGGGTTAGAGATCCGGTTAGGGTTACGATTGGACCTAGGGTTAGGGTTATGTTGAGGGCTAGGGTTAGAGATCCGGTTAGGGTTACGATTGGACCTAGGGTTAGGGTTATGTTGAGGGCTAGGGTTAGAGATCCGGTTAGGGTTGCGATTGGACCTAGGGTTAGGGTTATGTTGAGGGCTAGTGTTAGAGATCCGGTTAGGGTCGCGATTGGACCTAGGGTTAGGGTTATGTTGAGGGCTAGGTTTAGAGATCCGGTTAGGGTCGCGATTGGACCTAGGGTTAGGGTTATGTTGAGGGCTAGGGTTAGAGATCCGGTTAGGGTTACGATTGGACCTAGGGTTAGGGTTATGTTGAGGGCTAGGGTTAGAGATCCGGTTAGGGTTACGATTTGACCTAGGGTTAGGGTTTTGTTGAGGGCTAGTGTTAGAGATCCGGTTAGGGTTACGATTGGACCTAGGGTTAGGGTTATGTTGAGGGCTAGGGTTAGAGATCCGGTTAGGGTCGCGATTGGACCTAGGGTTAGGGTTATGTTGAGGGCTAGGGTTAGAGACCCTTTTAGGGTTACGATTGGACCTAGGGTTAGGGTTATGTTGAGGGCTAGGGTTAGAGATCCGGTTAGGGTTACGATTGGACCTCGGGTTAGGGTTATGTTGAGGGCTAGGGTTAGAGATCCGGTTAGGGTTACGATTGGACCTCGGGTTAGGGTTATGTTGAGGGCTAGGCTTAGACATCCGGTTAGGGTTACTATTGGACCTCGGGTTAGGGTTATGTTGAGGGCTAGGGTTAGAGATCCGGTTAGGGTTACGATTGGACCTAGGGTTAGGGTTATGTTGGGGGTAGGATTAGAGATCCGGTTAGGGTTACGATTGGACCTAGGGTTAGGGTTATGTTGAGGGCTAGGGTTAGAGATCCGGTTAGGGTTACGATTGGACCTAGGGTTAGGGTTATGTTGAGGGCTAGGGTTAGAGATCCGGTTAGGGTTACGATTGGACCTAGGGTTAGGGTTATGTTGAGGGCTAGGGTTAGAGATCCGGTTAGGGTCGCGATTGGACCTAGGGTTAGGGTTATGTTGAGGGCTAGGGTTAGAGATCCGGTTAGGGTTACGATTGGACCTAGGGTTAGGGTTATGTTGAGGGCTAGGGTTAGAGATCCGGTTAGGGTTACGATTGGACCTAGGGTTAATGTTATGTTGAGGGCTAGGGTTAGAGATCCGGTTAGGGTTACGATTGGACCTAGGGTTAGGGTTATGTTGAGGGCTAGGGTTAGAGATCCAGTTAGGGTTACGATTGGACCTAGGGTTAGGGTTATGTTGAGGGCTATGGTTAGAGATCTGGTTAGGGTTACGATTGGACCTAGGGTTAGGGTTATGTTGAGGGCTAGGGTTAGAGATCCGGTTAGGGTTACGATTGGACCTAGGGTTAGGGTTATGTTGAGGGCTAGGGTTAGAGATCCGGTTAGGGTTACGATTGGACCTAGGGTTAGGGTTATGTTGAGGGCTAGGGTTAGAGACCCGGTTAGGGTTACGATTGGACCTAGGGTTAGGGTTATGTTGAGGGCTAGGGTTAGAGATCCGGTTAGGGTTACGATTGGACCTAGGGTTAGGGTTATGTTGAGGGCTAGGGTTAGAGATCCGGTTAGGGTTACGATTGGACCTCGGGTTAGGGTTATGTTGAGGGCTAGGGTTAGAGATCCGGTTAGGGTTACGATTGGACCTAGGGTTAGGGTTATGTTGAGCGCTAGGGTTAGAGATCCGGTTAGGGTTACGATTGGACCTAGGGTTAGGGTTATGTTGAGGGCTAGGGTTAGAGATCCGGTTAGGGTTACGATTGGACCTAGGGTTAGGGTTATGTTGAGGGCTAGGGTTAGAGATCCGGTTAGGGTTACGATTGGACCTAGGGTTAGGGTTATGTTGAGGGCTAGGGTTAGAGATCCGGTTAGGGTTACGATTGGACCTAGGGTTAGGGTTATGTTGAGGGCTAGGGTTAGAGATCCGGTTAGGGTCGCGATTGGACCTAGGGTTAGGGTTATGTTGAGGGCTAGGTTTAGAGATCCGGTTAGGGTCGCGATTGGACCTAGGGTTAGGGTTATGTTGAGGGCTAGGGTTAGAGATCTGGTTAGGGTTACGATTGGACCTAGGGTTAGGGTTATGTTGAGGGCTAGAGTTAGAGATCCGGTTAGGGTTACGATTTGACCTAGGGTTAGGGTTTTGTTGAGGGCTAGTGTTAGAGATCCGGTTAGGGTTACGATTGGACCTAGGGTTAGGGTTATGTTGAGGGCTAGGGTTAGAGACCCGGTTAGGGTTACGATTGGACCTAGGGTTAGGGTTATGTTGAGGGCTATGGTTAGAGATCCGGTTAGGGTTACGATTGGACCTAGGGTTAGGGTTATGTTGAGGGCTAGGGTTAGAGATCCGGTTAGGGTTACGATTGGACCTAGGGTTAGGGTTATGTTGAGGGCTAGGGTTAGAGATCCGGTTAGGGTTACGATTGGACCTAGGGTTAGGGTTATGTTGAGCGCTAGGGTTAGAGATCCGGTTAGGGTTACGATTGGACCTAGGGTTAGGGTTATGTTGAGGGCTAGGGTTAGAGATCCGGTTAGGGTTACGATTGGACCTAGGGTTAGGGTTATGTTGTGCGCTAGGGTTAGAGATCCGGTTAGGGTTACGATTGGACCTAGGGTTAGGGTTATGTTGAGGGCTAGGGTTAGAGATCCGATTAGGGTTACGATTGGACCTAGGGTTAGGGTTATGTTGAGGGCTAGGGTTAGAGATCCGGTTAGGGTTACGATTGGACCTAGGGTTAGGGTTATGTTGAGGGCTAGGGTTAGAGACCCGGTTAGGGTTACGATTGGACCTAGGGTTAGGGTTATGTTGAGGGCTAGGGTTAGAGATCCGGTTAGGGTTACGATTGGACCTAGGGTTAGGGTTATGTTGAGGGCTAGGGTTAGAGATCCGGTTAGGGTTACGATTGGACCTAGGGTTAGGGTTATGTTGAGGGCTAGGGTTAGAGATCCGGTTAGGGTTACGATTGGACCTAGGGTTAGGGTTATGTTGAGGGCTAGGGTTAGAGATCCGGTTAGGGTTACGATTGGACCTAGGGTGAGGGTTATGTTGAGCGCTAGGGTTAGAGATCCGGTTAGGGTTACGATTGGACCTAGGGTTAATGTTATGTTGAGGGCTAGGGTTAGAGATCCGGTTAGGGTTACGATTGGACCTAGGGTTAGGGTTATGTTGAGGGCTAGGGTTAGAGATCCGGTTAGGGTTACGATTGGACCTAGGGTTAGGGTTATGTTGAGGGCTAGGGTTAGAGACCCGGTTAGGGTTACGATTGGACCTAGGGTTAGGGTTATGTTGAGGGCTAGGGTTAGAGATCCGGTTAGGGTTACGATTGGACCTAGGGTTAGGGTTATGTTGAGGGCTAGGGTTAGAGATCCGGTTAGGGTTACGATTGGACCTAGGGTTAGGGTTATGTTGAGGGCTAGGGTTAGAGACCCGGTTAGGGTTACGATTGGACCTAGGGTTAGGGTTATGTTGAGGGCTAGGGTTAGAGACCCGGTTAGGGTTACGATTGGACCTAGGGTTAGGGTTATGTTGAGGGCTAGGGTTAGAGATCCGGTTAGGGTTACGATTGGACCTAGGGTTAGGGTTATGTTGAGGGCTAGGGTTAGAGATCCGGTTAGGGTTACGATTGGACCTAGGGTTAGGGTTATGTTGAGGGCTAGGGTTAGAGATCCGTTTAGGGGTACGATTGGACCTAGGGTTAGGGTTATGTTGAGGGCTAGGGTTAGAGACCCGGTTAGGGTTACGATTGGACCTAGGGTTAGGGTTATGTTGAGGGCTAGGGTTAGAGATCCGGTTAGGGTTACGATTGGACCTAGGGTTAGGGTTATGTTGAGGGCTAGGGTTAGAGATCCGGTTAGGGTTACGATTGGACCTAGGGTTAGGGTTATGTTGAGGGCTAGGGTTAGAGATCCGGTTAGGGTTACGATTGGACCTAGGGTTAGGGTTATGTTGAGCGCTAGGGTTAGAGATCCGGTTAGGGTTACGATTGGACCTAGGGTTAGGGTTATGTTGAGGGCTAGGGTTAGAGATCCGGTTAGGGTTACGATTGGACCTAGGGTTAGGGTTATGTTGAGGGCTAGGGTTAGAGATTCGGTTAGGGTTACGATTGGACCTAAGGTTAGGGATATGTTGAGGGCTAGGGTTAGAGATCCGGTTAGGGTTACGATTGGACCTAGGGTTAGGGTTATGTTGAGGGCTAGGCTTAGACATCCGGTTAGGGTTACGATTGGACCTAGGGTTAGGGTTATGTTGAGGGCTAGGGTTAGAGATCCGGTTAGGGTTACGATTGGACCTAGGGTTAGGGTTATGTTGAGGGCTAGGGTTAGAGATCCGGTTAGGGTTACGATTGGACCTACGGTTAGGGTTATGTTGAGGGCTAGGGTTAGAGATCCGGTTAGGGTCGCGATTGGACCTAGGGTTAGGGTTATGTTGAGGGCTAGGTTTAGAGATCCGGTTAGGGTCGCGATTGGACCTAGGGTTAGGGTTATGTTGAGGGCTAGGGTTCGAGATCTGGTTAGGGTTACGATTGGATCTAGGGATAGGGTTATGTTGAAGGCTAGGGTTAGATATCCGGTTAGGGTTACGATTTGACCTAGGGTTAGGGTTTTGTTGAGGGCTAGTGTTAGAGATCCGGTTAGGGTTACGATTGGACCTAGGGTTAGGGTTATTTTGAGGGCTAGGGTTAGAGATCCGGTTAGGGTCGCGATTGGACCTAGGGTTAGGGTTATGTTGAGGGCTAGGGTTAGAGATCCTTTTAGGGTTACGATTGGACCTAGGGTTAGGGTTATGTTGAGGGCTAGGGTTAGAGATCCGGTTAGGGTTACGATTGGACCTAGGGTTAGGGTTATGTTGAGGGCTAGGGTTAGAGATCCGGTTAGAGTTAAGATTGGTCCTAGGGTTAGGGTTATGTTGAGGGCTAGGGTTAGAGATCCGGTTAGGGTTACGATTGGACCTAGGGTTAGGGTTATGTTGAGGGCTAGGGTTAGAGATCCGGTTAGGGTTACGATTGGACCTCGGGTTAGGGTTATGTTGAGGGCTAGGGTTAGAGATCCGGTTAGGGTTACGATTGGACCTCGGGTTAGGGTTATGTTGAGGGCTAGGCTTAGACATCCGGTTAGGGTTACGATTGGACCTCGGGTTTGGGTTATGTTGAGGGCTAGGGTTAGAGATCCGGTTAGGGTTACGATTGGACCTAGGGTTAGGGTTATGTTGAGGGCTAGGGTTAGAGATCCGGTTAGGGTTACGATTGGACCTAGGGTTAGGGTTATGTTGAGGGCTAGGGTTAGAGATCCGGTTAGGGTTACGATTGGACCTAGGGTTAAGGTTATGTTGAGCGCTAGGGTTAGAGATCCGGTTAGGGTTACGATTGGACCTAGGGTTAGGGTTATGTTGAGGGCTAGGGTTAGAGATCCGCTTAGGGTTACGATTGGACCTAGGGTTAGGGTTATGTTGAGGGCTAGGGTTAGAGATCCGGTTAGGGTTACGATTGGACCTAGGGTTAGGGTTATGTTGAGGGCTAGGGTTAGAGATCCGGTTAGGGTTACGATTGGACCTAGGGTTAGGGTTATGTTGAGGGCTAGGGTTAGAGATCCGGTTAGGGTCGCGATTGGACCTAGGGTTAGGGTTATGTTGAGGGCTAGGTTTAGAGATCCGGTTAGGGTCGCGATTGGACCTAGGGTTAGGGTTATGTTGAGGGCTAGGGTTAGAGATCTGGTTAGGGTTACAATTGGACCTAGGGTTAGGGTTATGTTGAGGGCTAGGGTTAGAGATCTGGTTAGGGTTACAATTGGACCTAGGGTTAGGGTTATGTTGAGGGCTAGGGTTAGAGACCCTTTTAGGGTTACGATTGGACCTAGGGTTAGGGTTATGTTGAGGGCTAGGGTTAGAGATCCGGTTAGGGTTATGATTGGACCTAGGGTTAGGGTTATGTTGAGGGCTAGGGTTAGAGACCCTTTTAGGGTTACGATTGGACCTAGGGTTAGGGTTATGTTGAGGGCTAGGGTTAGAGATCCGGTTAGGGTTATGATTGGACCTAGGGTTAGGGTTATGTTGAGGGCTAGGGTTAGAGATCCGGTTAGGGTTAAGATTGGTCCTAGGGTTAGGGTTATGTTGAGGGCTAGGGTTAGAGATCCGGTTAGGGTTACGATTGGACCTAGGGTTAGGGTTATGTTGAGGGCTAGGGTTAGGGATCCGGTTAGGGTTACGATTGGACCTCGGGTTAGGGTTATGTTGAGGGCTAGGGTTAGAGATCCGGTTAGGGTTACGATTGGACCTCGGGTTAGGGTTATGTTGAGGGCTAGGCTTAGACATCCGGTTAGGGTTACGATTGGACCTCGGGTTAGGGTTATGTTGAGGGCTAGGGTTAGAGATCCGGTTAGGGTTACGATTGGACCTAGGGTTAGGGTTATGTTGAGGGCTAGGGTTAGAGATCCGGTTAGGGTTACGATTGGACCTAGGGTTAGGGTTATGTTGAGGGCTAGGGTTAGAGATCCGGTTAGGGTCACGATTGGACCTAGGGTTAGGGTTATGTTGAGGGCTAGGGTTAGAGATCCGGTTAGGGTCACGATTGGACCTAGGGTTAGGGTTATGTTGAGGGCTAGGGTTCGACATCCGGTTAGGGTCACGATTGAACCTAGGGTTAGGGTTATGTTGAGGGCTAGGGTTAGACATCCGGTTAGGGTCACGATTGGACCTAGGGTTAGGGTTATGTTGAGGGCTAGGGTTAGAGATCCGGTTAGGGTTACGATTGGACCTAGGGTTAGGGTTATGTTGAGGGCTAGGGTTAGAGATCCGGTTAGGGTCACGATTGGACCTAGTGTTAGGGTTATGTTGAGGGCTAGGGTTAGAGACCGGTTAGGGTCACGACTGGACCTAGGGTTAGGGTTATGTTGAGGGCTAGGGTTAGAGATCCGGTTAGGGTCACGATTGGACCTAGGGTTAGGGTTATGTTGAGGGCTAGGGTTAGAGATCCGGTTAGGGTGACGATTGGACCTAGGCTTAGGGTTATGTTGAGGGCTAGGGTTAGAGATCCGGTTAGGGTCACGATTGGAACTAGGGTTAGGGTTATGTTGAGGGCTAGGGTTAGAGATCCGGTGAGGGTTACGATTGGACCTAAGGTTAGGGTTCTGTTGAGGGCTAGAGTTAGAGATCCCGTTAGGGTTACGATTGGACCTAGGGTTAGGGTTATGTTGAGGGCTAGGGTTAGAGATCCGGTTAGGGTTACGATTGGACCTAGGGATAGGGTTTTGTTGAGGGCTAGGGTTAGAGATCCGGTTAGTGTTACGATTGGACCTAGGGTTAGGGTTATGTTGAGGGCTAGGGTTAGAGATCCGGTTAGGGTTACGATTGTACCTAGGGTTAGGGTTATGTTGAGGGCTAGGGTTAGAGATCCGGTTAGGGTTACGATTGGAACTAGGGTTAGGGTTATGTTGAGGGCTAGGGTTAGAGATGCGCTTGGGGTTACGATTGGACGTAGGGTTAGGGTTATGTTGAGGGCTAGGGTTAGAGATCCGGTTAGGGTCACGATTGGACCTAGGGTTAGGGTTATGTTGAGGGCTAGGGTGAGAGATCCGGTTAGGGTCACGATTGGACCTAGGGTTAGGGTTATATTGAGGGCTAGGCTTCGACATCCGGTTAGGGTCACGATTGAACCTAGGGTTATGGTTATGTTGAGGGCTAGGGTTAGACATCCGGTTAGGGTCACGATTGGACCTAGGGTTAGGGTTATGTTGAGGGCTAGGGTTAGAGATCCGGTTAGGGTCACGATTGGAACTAGGGTTAGGGTTATGTTGAGGGCTAGGGTTAGAGATCCGTTTAGGGTTACGATTGGACCTAGGGTTAGGGTTATGTTGAGGCCTAGGGTTAGAGATCCGGTTAGGGTTACGATTGGAACTAGGGTTAGGGTTATGTTGAGGGCTAGGTTTAGAGATACGGTTGGGGTTACGATTGGACCTAGGGTTAGGGTTATGTTGAGGGCTAGGGTTAGACATCCGGTTAGGGTCACGATTGGACCTAGGGTTAGGGTTATGTTGAGGGCTAGGGTTCGACATCCGGTTAGGGTCACGATTGAACCTAGGGTTAGGGTTATGTTGAGGGCTAGGGTTAGACATCCGGTTAGGGTCACGATTGGACCTAGGGTTAGGGGTATGTTGAGGGCTAGGGTTAGAGATCCGGTTAGGGTTACGATTGGACCTAGGGTTAGGGTTATGTTGAGGGCTAGGGTTAGAGATCCGGTTAGGGTCACGATTGGACCTAGTGTTAGGGTTATGTTGAGGGCTAGGGTTAGAGATCCGGTTAGGGTCACGATTGGACCTAGGGTTAGGGTTATGTTGAGGGCTAGGGTTAGAGATCCGGTTAGGGTCACGATTGGACCTAGGGTTAGGGTTATGTTGAGGGCTAGGGTTAGATATCCGGTTAGGGTTACGATAGGACCTAGGGTTAGGGTTTTGTTGAGGGCTAGTGTTAGAGATCCGGTTAGGGTTACGATTGGACCTAGGGTTAGGGTTATGTTGAGGGCTAGGGTTAGAGACCCGGTTAGGGTCGCGATTGGACCGAGGGTTAGGGTTATGTTGAGGGCTAGGGTTAGAGATCCGGTTAGGGTCGCGATTGGACCTAGGGTTAGGGTTATGTTGAGGGCTAGGTTTAGAGATCCGGTTAGGGTCGCGATTGGACCTAGGGTTAGGGTTATGTTGAGGGCTAGGGTTAGAGATCTGGTTAGGGTTACGATTGGATCTAGGGTTAGGGTTATGTTGAGGGCTAGGGTTAGAGATCCGGTTAGGGTTACGATTTGACCTAGGGTTAGGGTTTTGTTGAGGGCTAGTGTTAGAGATCCGGTTAGGGTTACGATTGGACCTAGGGTTAGGGTTATGTTGAGGGCTAGGGTTAGAGATCCGGTTAGGGTCGCGATTGGACCTCGGGTTAGGGTTATGTTGAGGGCTAGGGTTAGAGATCCGGTTAGGGTTACGATTGGACCTAGGGTTAGGGTTATGTTCAGGGCTAGGGTTAGAGATCCGGTTAGGGTTACGATTGGACCTAGGGTTAGGGTTATGTTGAGGGCTAGGGTTAGAGATCCGGTTAGGGTTACGATTGGACCTAGGGTTAGGGTTATGTTGAGGGCTAGGGTTAGAGATCCGGTTAGGGTCGCGATTGGACCTAGGGTTAGGGTTATGTTGAGGGCTAGGTTTAGAGATCCGGTTAGGGTCGCGATTGGACCTAGGGTTAGGGTTATGTTGAGGGCTAGGGTTAGAGATCTGGTTAGGGTTACGATTGGACCTAGG
Organism: Miniopterus schreibersii; assembly: GCF_964146895.1. Taxonomy (NCBI): domain Eukaryota; kingdom Metazoa; phylum Chordata; class Mammalia; order Chiroptera; family Miniopteridae; genus Miniopterus; species Miniopterus schreibersii. The sequence continues at coordinate 62,335,330 of NC_138107.1, forward strand.
GTTAGGGTTATGTTGAGGGCTAGGGTTAGAGATCCGTTGAGGGGTACGATTGGACCTAGGGTTAGGGTTATGTTGAGGGCTAGGGTTAGAGACCCGGTTAGGGTTACGATTGGACCTAGGGTTAGGGTTATGTTGAGGGCTAGGGTTAGAGATCCGGTTAGGGTTACGATTGGACCTAGGGTTAGGGTTATGTTGAGGGCTAGGGTTAGAGATCCGGTTAGGGTTACGATTGGACCTAGGGTTAGGGTTATGTTGAGGGCTAGGGTTAGAGATCCGGTTAGGGTTACGATTGGACCTAGGGTTAGGGTTATGTTGAGCGCTAGGGTTAGAGATCCGGTTAGGGTTACGATTGGACCTAGGGTTAGGGTTATGTTGAGGGCTAGGGTTAGAGATCCGGTTAGGGTTACGATTGGACCTAGGGTTAGGGTTATGTTGAGGGCTAGGGTTAGAGATTCGGTTAGGGTTACGATTGGACCTAAGGTTAGGGATATGTTGAGGGCTAGGGTTAGAGATCCGGTTAGGGTTACGATTGGACCTAGGGTTAGGGTTATGTTGAGGGCTAGGCTTAGACATCCGGTTAGGGTTACGATTGGACCTAGGGTTAGGGTTATGTTGAGGGCTAGGGTTAGAGATCCGGTTAGGGTTACGATTGGACCTAGGGTTAGGGTTATGTTGAGGGCTAGGGTTAGAGATCCGGTTAGGGTTACGATTGGACCTAGGGTTAGGGTTATGTTGAGGGCTAGGGTTAGAGATCCGGTTAGGGTCGCGATTGGACCTAGGGTTAGGGTTATGTTGAGGGCTAGGTTTAGAGATCCGGTTAGGGTCGCGATTGGACCTAGGGTTAGGGTTATGTTGAGGGCTAGGGTTCGAGATCTGGTTAGGGTTACGATTGGATCTAGGGATAGGGTTATGTTGAAGGCTAGGGTTAGATATCCGGTTAGGGTTACGATTAGACCTAGGGTTAGGGTTTTGTTGAGGGCTAGTGTTAGAGATCCGGTTAGGGTTACGATTGGACCTAGGGTTAGGGTTATTTTGAGGGCTAGGGTTAGAGATCCGGTTAGGGTCGCGATTGGACCTAGGGTTAGGGTTATGTTGAGGGCTAGGGTTAGAGATCCTTTTAGGGTTACGATTGGACCTAGGGTTAGGGTTATGTTGAGGGCTAGGGTTAGAGATCCGGTTAGGGTTACGATTGGACCTAGGGTTAGGGTTATGTTGAGGGCTAGGGTTAGAGATCCGGTTAGAGTTAAGATTGGTCCTAGGGTTAGGGTTATGTTGAGGGCTAGGGTTAGAGATCCGGTTAGGGTTACGATTGGACCTAGGGTTAGGGTTATGTTGAGGGCTAGGGTTAGAGATCCGGTTAGGGTTACGATTGGACCTCGGGTTAGGGTTATGTTGAGGGCTAGGGTTAGAGATCCGGTTAGGGTTACGATTGGACCTCGGGTTAGGGTTATGTTGAGGGCTAGGCTTAGACATCCGGTTAGGGTTACGATTGGACCTCGGGTTTGGGTTATGTTGAGGGCTAGGGTTAGAGATCCGGTTAGGGTTACGATTGGACCTAGGGTTAGGGTTATGTTGAGGGCTAGGGTTAGAGATCCGGTTAGGGTTACGATTGGACCTAGGGTTAGGGTTATGTTGAGGGCTAGGGTTAGAGATCCGGTTAGGGTTACGATTGGACCTAGGGTTAAGGTTATGTTGAGCGCTAGGGTTAGAGATCCGGTTAGGGTTACGATTGGACCTAGGGTTAGGGTTATGTTGAGGGCTAGGGTTAGAGATCCGCTTAGGGTTACGATTGGACCTAGGGTTAGGGTTATGTTGAGGGCTAGGGTTAGAGATCCGGTTAGGGTTACGATTGGACCTAGGGTTAGGGTTATGTTGAGGGCTAGGGTTAGAGATCCGGTTAGGGTTACGATTGGACCTAGGGTTAGGGTTATGTTGAGGGCTAGGGTTAGAGATCCGGTTAGGGTCGCGATTGGACCTAGGGTTAGGGTTATGTTGAGGGCTAGGTTTAGAGATCCGGTTAGGGTCGCGATTGGACCTAGGGTTAGGGTTATGTTGAGGGCTAGGGTTAGAGATCTGGTTAGGGTTACAATTGGACCTAGGGTTAGGGTTATGTTGAGGGCTAGGGTTAGAGATCTGGTTAGGGTTACAATTGGACCTAGGGTTAGGGTTATGTTGAGGGCTAGGGTTAGAGACCCTTTTAGGGTTACGATTGGACCTAGGGTTAGGGTTATGTTGAGGGCTAGGGTTAGAGATCCGGTTAGGGTTATGATTGGACCTAGGGTTAGGGTTATGTTGAGGGCTAGGGTTAGAGACCCTTTTAGGGTTACGATTGGACCTAGGGTTAGGGTTATGTTGAGGGCTAGGGTTAGAGATCCGGTTAGGGTTATGATTGGACCTAGGGTTAGGGTTATGTTGAGGGCTAGGGTTAGAGATCCGGTTAGGGTTAAGATTGGTCCTAGGGTTAGGGTTATGTTGAGGGCTAGGGTTAGAGATCCGGTTAGGGTTACGATTGGACCTAGGGTTAGGGTTATGTTGAGGGCTAGGGTTAGGGATCCGGTTAGGGTTACGATTGGACCTCGGGTTAGGGTTATGTTGAGGGCTAGGGTTAGAGATCCGGTTAGGGTTACGATTGGACCTCGGGTTAGGGTTATGTTGAGGGCTAGGCTTAGACATCCGGTTAGGGTTACGATTGGACCTCGGGTTAGGGTTATGTTGAGGGCTAGGGTTAGAGATCCGGTTAGGGTTACGATTGGACCTAGGGTTAGGGTTATGTTGAGGGCTAGGGTTAGAGATCCGGTTAGGGTTACGATTGGACCTAGGGTTAGGGTTATGTTGAGGGCTAGGGTTAGAGATCCGGTTAGGGTCACGATTGGACCTAGGGTTAGGGTTATGTTGAGGGCTAGGGTTAGAGATCCGGTTAGGGTCACGATTGGACCTAGGGTTAGGGTTATGTTGAGGGCTAGGGTTCGACATCCGGTTAGGGTCACGATTGAACCTAGGGTTAGGGTTATGTTGAGGGCTAGGGTTAGACATCCGGTTAGGGTCACGATTGGACCTAGGGTTAGGGTTATGTTGAGGGCTAGGGTTAGAGATCCGGTTAGGGTTACGATTGGACCTAGGGTTAGGGTTATGTTGAGGGCTAGGGTTAGAGATCCGGTTAGGGTCACGATTGGACCTAGTGTTAGGGTTATGTTGAGGGCTAGGGTTAGAGACCGGTTAGGGTCACGACTGGACCTAGGGTTAGGGTTATGTTGAGGGCTAGGGTTAGAGATCCGGTTAGGGTCACGATTGGACCTAGGGTTAGGGTTATGTTGAGGGCTAGGGTTAGAGATCCGGTTAGGGTGACGATTGGACCTAGGCTTAGGGTTATGTTGAGGGCTAGGGTTAGAGATCCGGTTAGGGTCACGATTGGAACTAGGGTTAGGGTTATGTTGAGGGCTAGGGTTAGAGATCCGGTGAGGGTTACGATTGGACCTAAGGTTAGGGTTCTGTTGAGGGCTAGAGTTAGAGATCCCGTTAGGGTTACGATTGGACCTAGGGTTAGGGTTATGTTGAGGGCTAGGGTTAGAGATCCGGTTAGGGTTACGATTGGACCTAGGGATAGGGTTTTGTTGAGGGCTAGGGTTAGAGATCCGGTTAGTGTTACGATTGGACCTAGGGTTAGGGTTATGTTGAGGGCTAGGGTTAGAGATCCGGTTAGGGTTACGATTGTACCTAGGGTTAGGGTTATGTTGAGGGCTAGGGTTAGAGATCCGGTTAGGGTTACGATTGGAACTAGGGTTAGGGTTATGTTGAGGGCTAGGGTTAGAGATGCGCTTGGGGTTACGATTGGACGTAGGGTTAGGGTTATGTTGAGGGCTAGGGTTAGAGATCCGGTTAGGGTCACGATTGGACCTAGGGTTAGGGTTATGTTGAGGGCTAGGGTTAGAGATCCGGTTAGGGTCACGATTGGACCTAGGGTTAGGGTTATATTGAGGGCTAGGGTTCGACATCCGGTTAGGGTCACGATTGAACCTAGGGTTAGGGTTATGTTGAGGGCTAGGGTTAGACATCCGGTTAGGGTCACGATTGGACCTAGGGTTAGGGTTATGTTGAGGGCTAGGGTTAGAGATCCGGTTAGGGTCACGATTGGAACTAGGGTTAGGGTTATGTTGAGGGCTAGGGTTAGAGATCCGTTTAGGGTTACGATTGGACCTAGGGTTAGGGTTATGTTGAGGCCTAGGGTTAGAGATCCGGTTAGGGTTACGATTGGAACTAGGGTTAGGGTTATGTTGAGGGCTAGGTTTAGAGATACGGTTGGGGTTACGATTGGACCTAGGGTTAGGGTTATGTTGAGGGCTAGGGTTAGACATCCGGTTAGGGTCACGATTGGACCTAGGGTTAGGGTTATGTTGAGGGCTAGGGTTCGACATCCGGTTAGGGTCACGATTGAACCTAGGGTTAGGGTTATGTTGAGGGCTAGGGTTAGACATCCGGTTAGGGTCACGATTGGACCTAGGGTTAGGGGTATGTTGAGGGCTAGGGTTAGAGATCCGGTTAGGGTTACGATTGGACCTAGGGTTAGGGTTATGTTGAGGGCTAGGGTTAGAGATCCGGTTAGGGTCACGATTGGACCTAGTGTTAGGGTTATGTTGAGGGCTAGGGTTAGAGATCCGGTTAGGGTCACGATTGGACCTAGGGTTAGGGTTATGTTGAGGGCTAGGGTTAGAGATCCGGTTAGGGTCACGATTGGACCTAGGGTTAGGGTTATGTTGAGGGCTAGGGTTAGATATCCGGTTAGGGTTACGATAGGACCTAGGGTTAGGGTTTTGTTGAGGGCTAGTGTTAGAGATCCGGTTAGGGTTACGATTGGACCTAGGGTTAGGGTTATGTTGAGGGCTAGGGTTAGAGACCCGGTTAGGGTCGCGATTGGACCGAGGGTTAGGGTTATGTTGAGGGCTAGGGTTAGAGATCCGGTTAGGGTCGCGATTGGACCTAGGGTTAGGGTTATGTTGAGGGCTAGGTTTAGAGATCCGGTTAGGGTCGCGATTGGACCTAGGGTTAGGGTTATGTTGAGGGCTAGGGTTAGAGATCTGGTTAGGGTTACGATTGGATCTAGGGTTAGGGTTATGTTGAGGGCTAGGGTTAGAGATCCGGTTAGGGTTACGATTTGACCTAGGGTTAGGGTTTTGTTGAGGGCTAGTGTTAGAGATCCGGTTAGGGTTACGATTGGACCTAGGGTTAGGGTTATGTTGAGGGCTAGGGTTAGAGATCCGGTTAGGGTCGCGATTGGACCTCGGGTTAGGGTTATGTTGAGGGCTAGGGTTAGAGATCCGGTTAGGGTTACGATTGGACCTAGGGTTAGGGTTATGTTCAGGGCTAGGGTTAGAGATCCGGTTAGGGTTACGATTGGACCTAGGGTTAGGGTTATGTTGAGGGCTAGGGTTAGAGATCCGGTTAGGGTTACGATTGGACCTAGGGTTAGGGTTATGTTGAGGGCTAGGGTTAGAGATCCGGTTAGGGTCGCGATTGGACCTAGGGTTAGGGTTATGTTGAGGGCTAGGTTTAGAGATCCGGTTAGGGTCGCGATTGGACCTAGGGTTAGGGTTATGTTGAGGGCTAGGGTTAGAGATCTGGTTAGGGTTACGATTGGACCTAGGGTTAGGGTTATGTTGAGGGCTAGGGTTAGAGATCCGGTTAGGGTTACGATTTGACCTAGGGTTAGGGTTTTGTTGAGGGCTAGTGTTAGAGATCCGGTTAGGGTTACGATTGGACCTAGGGTTAGGGTTATGTTGAGGGCTAGGGTTAGAGACCCGTTTAGGGTTACGATTGGACCTAGGGTTAGGGTTATGTTGAGGGCTATGGTTAGAGATCCGGTTAGGGTTACGATTAGACCTAGGGTTAGGGTTATGTTGAGGGCTAGGGTTAGAGATCCGGTTAGGGTTACGATTGGACCTAGGGTTAGGGTTATGTTGAGGGCTAGGGTTAGAGATCCGGGTAGGGTTACGATTGGACCTAGGGTTAGGGTTATGTTGAGGGCTAGGGTTAGCGACCTGGTTAGGGTTACGATTGGACCTAGGGTTAGGGTTATGTTGAGGGCTAGGGTTAGAGATCCGGTTAGGGTTACGATTGGACCTAGGGTTAGGGTTATGTTGAGGGCTAGGGTTAGAGATCCGGTTAGGGTTACGATTGGACCTAGGGTTAGGGTTATGTTGAGGGCTAGGGTTAGAGATCCGGTTAGGGTTACGATTGGACCTAGGGTTAAGGTTATGTTGAGCGCTAGGGTTAGAGATCCGGTTAGGGTTACGATTGGACCTAGGGTTAGGGTTATGTTGAGGGCTAGGGTTAGAGATCCGCTTAGGGTTACGATTGGACCTAGGGTTAGGGTTATGTTGAGGGCTAGGGTTAGAGATCCGGTTAGGGTTACGATTGGACCTAGGGTTAGGGTTATGTTGAGGGCTAGGGTTAGAGATCCGGTTAGGGTTACGATTGGACCTAGGGTTAGGGTTATGTTGAGGGCTACGGTTAGAGATCCGGTTAGGGTCGCGATTGGACCTAGGGTTAGGGTTATGTTGAGGGCTAGGTTTAGAGATCCGGTTAGGGTCGCGATTGGACCTAGGGTTAGGGTTATGTTGAGGGCTAGGGTTAGAGATCTGGTTAGGGTTACAATTGGACCTAGGGTTAGGGTTATGTTGAGGGCTAGGGTTAGAGATCCGGTTAGGGTTACGATTTGACCTAGGGTTAGGGTTTTGTTGAGGGCTAGGGTTAGAGATCCTTTTAGGGTTACGACTGGACCTAGGGTTAGGGTTATGTTGAGGGCTAGGGTTAGAGATCCGGTTAGGGTCGCGATTGGACCTAGGGTTAGGGTTATGTTGAGGGCTAGGGTTAGAGACCCTTTTAGGGTTACGATTGGACCTAGGGTTAGGGTTATGTTGAGGGCTAGGGTTAGAGATCCGGTTAGGGTTATGATTGGACCTAGGGTTAGGGTTATGTTGAGGGCTAGGGTTAGAGATTCGGTTAGGGTTAAGATTGGTCCTAGGGTTAGGGTTATGTTGAGGGCTAGGGTTAGAGATCCGGTTAGGGTTACGATTGGACCTAGGGTTAGGGTTATGTTGAGGGCTAGGGTTAGGGATCCGGTTAGGGTTACGATTGGAACTCGGGTTAGGGTTATGTTGAGGGCTAGGGTTAGAGATCCGGTTAGGGTTACGATTGGACCTCGGGTTAGGGTTATGTTGAGGGCTAGGCTTAGACATCCGGTTAGGGTTACGATTGGACCTCGGGTTAGGGTTATGTTGAGGGCTAGGGTTAGAGATCCGGTTAGGGTCGCGATTGGACCTAGGGTTAGGGTTATGTTGAGGGCTAGGGTTAGAGATCCGGTTAGGGTTACGATTGGACCTAGGGTTAGGGTTATGTTGAGGGCTAGGGTTAGAGATCCGGTTAGGGTTACGATTGGACCTAGGGTTAGGGTTATGTTGAGGGCTAGGGTTAGAGATCCGGTTAGGGTTACGATTGGACCTAGGGTTAAGGTTATGTTGAGCGCTAGGGTTAGAGATCCGGTTAGGGTTACGATTGGACCTAGGGTTAGGGTTATGTTGAGGGCTAGGGTTAGAGATCCGCTTAGGGTTACGATTGGACCTAGGGTTAGGGTTATGTTGAGGGCTAGGGTTAGAGATCCGGTTAGGGTTACGATTGGACCTAGGGTTAGGGTTATGTTGAGGGCTAGGGTTAGAGATCCGGTTAGGGTTACGATTGGACCTAGGGTTAGGGTTATGTTGAGGGCTAGGGTTAGAGATCCGGTTAGGGTCGCGATTGGACCTAGGGTTAGGGTTATGTTGAGGGCTAGGTTTAGAGATCCGGTTAGGGTCGCGATTGGACCTAGGGTTAGGGTTATGTTGAGGGCTAGGGTTAGAGATCTGGTTAGGGTTACAATTGGACCTAGGGTTAGGGTTATGTTGAGGGCTAGGGTTAGAGATCCGGTTAGGGTTACGATTTGACCTAGGGTTAGGGTTTTGTTGAGGGCTAGGGTTAGAGATCCTTTTAGGGTTACGACTGGACCTAGGGTTAGGGTTATGTTGAGGGCTAGGGTTAGAGATCCGGTTAGGGTCGCGATTGGACCTAGGGTTAGGGTTATGTTGAGGGCTAGGGTTAGAGACCCTTTTAGGGTTACGATTGGACCTAGGGTTAGGGTTATGTTGAGGGCTAGGGTTAGAGATCCGGTTAGGGTTATGATTGGACCTAGGGTTAGGGTTATGTTGAGGGCTAGGGTTAGAGATCCGGTTAGGGTTAAGATTGGTCCTAGGGTTAGGGTTATGTTGAGGGCTAGGGTTAGAGATCCGGTTAGGGTTACGATTGGACCTAGGGTTAGGGTTATGTTGAGGGCTAGGGTTAGGGATCCGGTTAGGGTTACGATTGGACCTCGGGTTAGGGTTATGTTGAGGGCTAGGGTTAGAGATCCGGTTAGGGTTACGATTGGACCTCGGGTTAGGGTTATGTTGAGGGCTAGGCTTAGACATCCGGTTAGGGTTACGATTGGACCTCGGGTTAGGGTTATGTTGAGGGCTAGGGTTAGAGATCCGGTTAGGGTTACGATTGGACCTAGGGTTAGGGTTATGTTGAGGGCTAGGGTTAGAGATCCGGTTAGGGTTACGATTGGACCTAGGGTTAGGGTTATGTTGAGGGCTAGGGTTAGAGATCCGGTTAGGGTTACGATTGGACCTAGGGTTAGGGTTATGTTGAGGGCTAGGGTTAGAGATCCGGTTAGGGTTACGATTGGACCTAGGGTTAGGGTTATGTTGAGGGCTAGGGTTAGAGATCCGGTTAGGGTTACGATTGGACCTAGGGTTAGGGTTATGTTGAGGGCTAGGGTTAGAGATCCGGTTAGGGTCGCGATTGGACCTAGGGTTAGGGTTATGTTGAGGGCTAGGTTTAGAGATCCGGTTAGGGTCGCGATTGGACCTAGGGTTAGGGTTATGTTGAGGGCTAGGGTTCGAGATCTGGTTAGGGTTACGATTGGATCTAGGGTTAGGGTTATGTTGAGGGCTAGGGTTAGATATCCGGTTAGGGTTACGATTTGACCTAGGGTTAGGGTTTTGTTGAGGGCTAGTGTTAGAGATCCGGTTAGGGTTACGATTGGACCTAGGGTTAGGGTTATGTTGAGGGCTAGGGTTAGAGATCCGGTTAGGGTCGCGATTGGACCTAGGGTTAGGGTTATGTTGAGGGCTAGGGTTAGAGATCCTTTTAGGGTTACGATTGGACCTAGGGTTAGGGTTATGTTGAGGGCTAGGGTTAGAGATCCGGTTAGGGTTACGATTGGACCTAGGGTTAGGGTTATGTTGAGGGCTAGGGTTAGAGATCCGGTTAGAGTTAAGATTGGTCCTAGGGTTAGGGTTATGTTGAGGGCTAGGGTTAGAGATCCGGTTAGGGTTACGATTGGACCTAGGGTTAGGGTTATGTTGAGGGCTAGGGTTAGAGATCCGGTTAGGGTTACGATTGGACCTCGGGTTAGGGTTATGTTGAGGGCTAGGGTTAGAGATCCGTTTAGGGTTACGATTGGACCTCGGGTTAGGGTTATGTTGAGGGCTAGGCTTAGACATCCGGTTAGGGTTACGATTGGACCTCGGGTTTGGGTTATGTTGAGGGCTAGGGTTAGAGATCCGGTTAGGGTTACGATTGGACCTAGGGTTAGGGTTATGTTGAGGGCTAGGGTTAGAGATCCGGTTAGGGTTACGATTGGACCTAGGGTTAGGGTTATGTTGAGGGCTAGGGTTAGAGATCCGGTTAGGGTTACGATTGGACCTAGGGTTAAGGTTATGTTGAGCGCTAGGGTTAGAGATCCGGTTAGGGTTACGATTGGACCTAGGGTTAGGGTTATGTTGAGGGCTAGGGTTAGAGATCCGCTTAGGGTTACGATTGGACCTAGGGTTAGGGTTATGTTGAGGGCTAGGGTTAGAGATCCGGTTAGGGTTACGATTGGAACTAGGGTTAGGGTTATGTTGAGGGCTAGGGTTAGAGATCCGGTTAGGGTTACGATTGGACCTAGGGTTAGGGTTATGTTGAGGGCTAGGGTTAGAGATCCGGTTAGGGTCGCGATTGGACCTAGGGTTAGGGTTATGTTGAGGGCTAGGTTTAGAGATCCGGTTAGGGTCGCGATTGGACCTAGGGTTAGGGTTATGTTGAGGGCTAGGGTTAGAGATCTGGTTAGGGTTACAATTGGACCTAGGGTTAGGGTTATGTTGAGGGCTAGGGTTAGAGATCCGGTTAGGGTTACGATTTGACCTAGGGTTAGGGTTTTGTTGAGGGCTAGGGTTAGAGATCCTTTTAGGGTTACGACTGGACCTAGGGTTAGGGTTATGTTGAGGGCTAGGGTTAGAGATCCGGTTAGGGTCGCGATTGGACCTAGGGTTAGGGTTATGTTGAGGGCTAGGGTTAGAGACCCTTTTAGGGTTACGATTGGACCTAGGGTTAGGGTTATGTTGAGGGCTAGGGTTAGAGATCCGGTTAGGGTTATGATTGGACCTAGGGTTAGGGTTATGTTGAGGGCTAGGGTTAGAGATCCGGTTAGGGTTAAGATTGGTCCTAGGGTTAGGGTTATGTTGAGGGCTAGGGTTAGAGATCCGGTTAGGGTTACGATTGGACCTAGGGTTAGGGTTATGTTCAGGGCTAGGGTTAGGGATCCGGTTAGGGTTACGATTGGACCTCGGGTTAGGGTTATGTTGAGGGCTAGGGTTAGAGATCCGGTTAGGGTTACGATTGGACCTCGGGTTAGGGTTATGTTGAGGGCTAGGCTTAGACATCCGGTTAGGGTTACGATTGGACCTCGGGTTAGGGTTATGTTGAGGGCTAGGGTTAGAGATCCGGTTAGGGTTACGATTGGACCTAGGGTTAGGGTTATGTTGAGGGCTAGGGTTAGAGATCCGGTTAGGGTTACGATTGGACCTAGGGTTAGGGTTATGTTGAGGGCTAGGGTTAGAGATCCGGTTAGGGTTACGATTGGACCTAGGGTTAGGGTTATGTTGAGGGCTAGGGTTAGAGATCCGGTTAGGGTTACGATTGGACCTAGGGTTAGGGTTATGTTGAGGGCTAGGGTTAGAGATCCGGTTAGGGTCGCGATTGGACCTAGGGTTAGGGTTATGTTGAGGGCTAGGTTTAGAGATCCGGTTAGGGTCGCGATTGGACCTAGGGTTAGGGTTATGTTGAGGGCTAGGGTTCGAGATCTGGTTAGGGTTACGATTGGATCTAGGGTTAGGGTTATGTTGAGGGCTAGGGTTAGAGATCCGGTTAGGGTTACGATTGGACCTAGGGTTAGGGTTATGTTCAGGGCTAGGGTTAGGGATCCAGTTAGGGTTACGATTGGACCTCGGGTTAGGGTTATGTTGAGGGCTAGGGTTAGAGATCCGGTTAGGGTTACGATTGGACCTCGGGTTAGGGTTATGTTGAGGGCTAGGCTTAGACATCCGGTTAGGGTTACGATTGGACCTCGGGTTAGGGTTATGTTGAGGGCTAGGGTTAGAGATCCGGTTAGGGTTACGATTGGACCTAGGGTTAGGGTTATGTTGAGGGCTAGGGTTAGAGATCCGGTTAGGGTTACGATTGGACCTAGGGTTAGGGTTATGTTGAGGGCTAGGGTTAGAGATCCGGTTAGGGTTACGATTGGACCTAGGGTTAGGGTTATGTTCAGGGCTAGGGTTAGGGATCCGGTTAGGGTTACGATTGGACCTCGGGTTAGGGTTATGTTGAGGGCTAGGGTTAGAGATCCGGTTAGGGTTACGATTGGACCTCGGGTTAGGGTTATGTTGAGGGCTAGGCTTAGACATCCGGTTAGGGTTACGATTGGACCTCGGGTTAGGGTTATGTTGAGGGCTAGGGTTAGAGATCCGGTTAGGGTTACGATTGGACCTAGGGTTAGGGTTATGTTGAGGGCTAGGGTTAGAGATCCGGTTAGGGTTACGATTGGACCTAGGGTTAGGGTTATGTTGAGGGCTAGGGTTAGAGATCCGGTTAGGGTTACGATTGGACCTAGGGTTAGGGTTATGTTGAGGGCTAGGGTTAGAGATCCGGTTAGGGTTACGATTGGACCTAGGGTTAGGGTTATGTTGAGGGCTAGGGTTAGAGATCCGGTTAGGGTCGCGATTGGACCTAGGGTTAGGGTTATGTTGAGGGCTAGGTTTAGAGATCCGGTTAGGGTCGCGATTGGACCTAGGGTTAGGGTTATGTTGAGGGCTAGGGTTCGAGATCTGGTTAGGGTTACGATTGGATCTAGGGTTAGGGTTATGTTGAGGGCTAGGGTTAGAGATCCGGTTAGGGTTACGATTGGACCTAGGGTTAGGGTTTTGTTGAGGGCTAGTGTTAGAGATCCGGTTAGGGTTACGATTGGACCTAGGGTTAGGGTTATGTTGAGGGCTAGGGTTAGAGATCCGGTTAGGGTCGCGATTGGACCTAGGGTTAGGGTTATGTTGAGGGCTAGGGTTAGAGATCCTTTTAGGGTTACGATTGGACCTAGGGTTAGGGTTATGTTGAGGGCTAGGGTTAGAGATCCGGTTAGGGTTACGATTGGACCTCGGGTTAGGGTTATGTTGAGGGCTAGGGTTAGAGATCCGGTTAGGGTTACGATTGGACCTCGGGTTAGGGTTATGTTGAGGGCTAGGCTTAGACATCCGGTTAGGGTTACGATTGGACCTCGGGTTTGGGTTATGTTGAGGGCTAGGGTTAGAGATCCGGTTAGGGTCGCGATTGGACCTAGGGTTAGGGTTATGTTGAGGGCTAGGGTTAGAGATCCGGTTAGGGTTACGATTGGACCTCGGGTTAGGGTTATGTTGAGGGCTAGGCTTAGACATCCCGTTAGGGTTACGATTGGACCTAGGGTTAGGGTTATGTTGAGGGCTAGGGTTAGAGATCCGGTTAGGGTCGCGATTGGACCTAGGGTTAGGGTTATGTTGAGGGCTAGGGTTAGAGATCCTTTTAGGGTTACGATTGGACCTAGGGTTAGGGTTATGTTGAGGGCTAGGGTTAGAGATCCGGTTAGGGTTACGATTGGACCTCGGGTTAGGGTTATGTTGAGGGCTAGGGTTAGAGATCCGGTTAGGGTTACGATTGGACCTCGGGTTAGGGTTATGTTGAGGGCTAGGCTTAGACATCCGGTTAGGGTTACGATTGGACCTCGGGTTTGGGTTATGTTGAGGGCTAGGGTTAGAGATCCGGTTAGGGTTACGATTGGACCTAGGGTTAGGGTTATGTTGAGGGCTAGGGTTAGAGATCCGGTTAGGGTCGCGATTGGACCTAGGGTTAGGGTTATGTTGAGGGCTAGGTTTAGAGATCCGGTTAGGGTCGCGATTGGACCTAGGGTTAGGGTTATGTTGAGGGCTAGGGTTAGAGATCCGGTTAGGGTTACGATTGGACCTAGGGTTAGGGTTATGTTGAGGGCTAGGGTTAGAGATCCGGTTAGGGTTACGATTTGACCTAGGGTTAGGGTTTTGTTGAGGGCTAGTGTTAGAGATCCGGTTAGGGTTACGATTGGACCTAGGGTTAGGGTAATGTTGAGGGCTAGGGTTAGAGACCCGGTTAGGGTTACGATTGGACCTAGGGTTAGGGTTATGTTGAGGGCTATGGTTAGAGATCCGGTTAGGGTTACGATTGGACCTAGGGTTAGGGTTATGTTGAGGGCTAGGGTTAGAGATCCGGTTAGGGTTACGATTGGACCTAGGGTTAGGGTTATGTTGAGGGCTAGGGTTAGAGATCCGTTTAGGGTTACGATTGGACCTAGGGTTAGGGTTATGTTGAGGGCTAGGGTTAGAGACCCGGTTAGGGTTACGATTGGACCTAGGGTTAGGGTTATGTTGAGGGCTAGGGTTAGAGATCCGGTTAGGGTTACGATTGGACCTAGGGTTAGGGTTATGTTGAGGGCTAGGGTTAGAGATCCGGTTAGGGTTACGATTGGACCTCGGGTTTGGGTTATGTTGAGGGCTAGGGTTAGAGATCCGGTTAGGGTCGCGATTGGACCTAGGGTTAGGGTTATGTTGAGGGCTAGGGTTAGAGATCCGGTTAGGGTTACGATTGGACCTCGGGTTAGGGTTATGTTGAGGGCTAGGCTTAGACATCCGGTTAGGGTTACGATTGGACCTAGGGTTAGGGTTATGTTGAGGGCTAGGGTTAGAGATCCGGTTAGGGTCGCGATTGGACCTAGGGTTAGGGTTATGTTGAGGGCTAGGGTTAGAGATCCTTTTAGGGTTACGATTGGACCTAGGGTTAGGGTTATGTTGAGGGCTAGGGTTAGAGATCCGGTTAGGGTTACGATTGGACCTCGGGTTAGGGTTATGTTGAGGGCTAGGGTTAGAGATCCGGTTAGGGTTACGATTGGACCTCGGGTTAGGGTTATGTTGAGGGCTAGGCTTAGACATCCGGTTAGGGTTACGATTGGACCTCGGGTTTGGGTTATGTTGAGGGCTAGGGTTAGAGATCCGGTTAGGGTTACGATTGGACCTAGGGTTAGGGTTATGTTGAGGGCTAGGGTTAGAGATCCGGTTAGGGTCGCGATTGGACCTAGGGTTAGGGTTATGTTGAGGGCTAGGTTTAGAGATCCGGTTAGGGTCGCGATTGGACCTAGGGTTAGGGTTATGTTGAGGGCTAGGGTTCGAGATCTGGTTAGGGTTACGATTGGATCTAGGGATAGGGTTATGTTGAGGGCTAGGGTTAGATATCCGGTTAGGGTTACGATTTGACCTAGGGTTAGGGTTTTGTTGAGGGCTAGTGTTAGAGATCCGGTTAGGGTTACGATTGGACCTAGGGTTAGGGTTATGTTGAGGGCTAGGGTTAGAGATCCGGTTAGGGTTACGATTGGACCTAGGGTTAGGGTTATGTTGAGGGCTAGGGTTAGAGATCCGGTTAGAGTTAAGATTGGTCCTAGGGTTAGGGTTATGTTGAGGGCTAGGGTTAGAGATCCGGTTAGGGTTACGATTGGACCTAGGGTTAGGGTTATGTTGAGGGCTAGGGTTAGAGATCCGGTTAGGGTTACGATTGGACCTCGGGTTAGGGTTATGTTGAGGGCTAGGGTTAGAGATCCGGTTAGGGTTACGATTGGACCTCGGGTTAGGGTTATGTTGAGGGCTAGGGTTAGAGATCCGGTTAGGGTTACGATTGGACCTAGGGTTAGGGTTATGTTAAGGCTAGGGTTAGAGATCCGGTTAGGGTTACGATTGGACCTAGGGTTAAGGTTATGTTGAGCGCTAGGGTTAGAGATCCGGTTAGGGTTACGATTGGACCTAGGGTTAGGGTTATGTTGAGGGCTAGGGTTAGAGATCCGCTTAGGGTTACGATTGGACCTAGGGTTAGGGTTATGTTGAGGGCTAGGGTTAGAGATCCGGTTAGGGTTACGATTGGACCTAGGGTTAGGGTTATGTTGAGGGCTAGGGTTAGAGATCCGGTTAGGGTTACGATTGGACCTAGGGTTAGGGTTATGTTGAGGGCTAGGGTTAGAGATCCGGTTAGGGTCGCGATTGGACCTAGGGTTAGGGTTATGTTGAGGGCTAGGTTTAGAGATCCGGTTAGGGTCGCGATTGGACCTAGGGTTAGGGTTATGTTGAGGGCTAGGGTTAGAGATCTGGTTAGGGTTACAATTGGACCTAGGGTTAGGGTTATGTTGAGGGCTAGGGTTAGAGATCCGGTTAGGGTTACGATTTTACCTAGGGTTAGGGTTTTGTTGAGGGCTAGGGTTAGAGATCCTTTTAGGGTTACGACTGGACCTAGGGTTAGGGTTATGTTGAGGGCTAGGGTTAGAGATCCGGTTAGGGTCGCGATTGGACCTAGGGTTAGGGTTATGTTGAGGGCTAGGGTTAGAGACCCTTTTAGGGTTACGATTGTACCTAGGGTTAGGGTTATGTTGAGGGCTAGGGTTAGAGATCCGGTTAGGGTTATGATTGGACCTAGGGTTAGGGTTATGTTGAGGGCTAGGGTTAGAGATCCGGTTAGGGTTAAGATTGGTCCTAGGGTTAGGGTTATGTTGAGGGCTAGGGTTAGAGATCCGGTTAGGGTTACGATTGGACCTAGGGTTAGGGTTATGTTGAGGGCTAGGGTTAGGGATCCGGTTAGGGTTACGATTGGACCTCGGGTTAGGGTTATGTTGAGGGCTAGGGTGAGAGATCCGGTTAGGGTTACGATTGGACCTCGGGTTAGGGTTATGTTGAGGGCTAGGCTTAGACATCCGGTTAGGGTTACGATTGGACCTCGGGTTAGGGTTATGTTGAGGGCTAGGGTTAGAGATCCGGTTAGGGTTACGATTGGACCTAGGGTTAGGGTTATGTTGAGGGCTAGGGTTAGAGATCCGGTTAGGGTTACGATTGGACCTAGGGTTAGGGTTATGTTGAGGGCTAGGGTTAGAGATCCGGTTAGGGTTACGATTGGACCTAGGGTTAGGGTTATGTTGAGGGCTAGGGTTAGAGATCCGGTTAGGGTTACGATTGGACCTAGGGTTAGGGTTATGTTGAGGGCTAGGGTTAGAGATCCGGTTAGGGTTACGATTGGACCTAGGGTTAGGGTTATGTTGAGGGCTAGGGTTAGAGATCCGGTTAGGGTCGCGATTGGACCTAGGGTTAGGGTTATGTTGAGGGCTAGGTTTAGAGATCCGGTTAGGGTCGCGATTGGACCTAGGGTTAGGGTTATGTTGAGGGCTAGGGTTCGAGATCTGGTTAGGGTTACGATTGGATCTAGGGTTAGGGTTATGTTGAGGGCTAGGGTTAGATATCCGGTTAGGGTTACGATTTGACCTAGGGTTAGGGTTTTGTTGAGGGCTAGTGTTAGAGATCCGGTTAGGGTTACGATTGGACCTAGGGTTAGGGTTATGTTGAGGGCTAGGGTTAGAGATCCGGTTAGGGTCGCGATTGGACCTAGGGTTAGGGTTATGTTGAGGGCTAGGGTTAGAGATCCTTTTAGGGTTACGATTGGACCTAGGGTTAGGGTTATGTTGAGGGCTAGGGTTAGAGATCCGGTTAGGGTTACGATTGGACCTAGGGTTAGGGTTATGTTGAGGGCTAGGGTTAGAGATCCGGTTAGAGTTAAGATTGGTCCTAGGGTTAGGGTTATGTTGAGGGCTAGGGTTAGAGATCCAGTTAGGGTTACGATTGGACCTAGGGTTAGGGTTATGTTGAGGGCTAGGGTTAGAGATCCGGTTAGGGTTACGATTGGACCTCGGGTTAGGGTTATGTTGAGGGCTAGGGTTAGAGATCCGGTTAGGGTTACGATTGGACCTCGGGTTAGGGTTATGTTGAGGGCTAGGCTTAGACATCCGGTTAGGGTTACGATTGGACCTCGGGTTTGGGTTATGTTGAGGGCTAGGGTTAGAGATCCGGTTAGGGTTACGATTGGACCTAGGGTTAGGGTTATGTTGAGGGCTAGGGTTAGAGATCCGGTTAGGGTCGTGATTGGACCTAGGGTTAGGGTTATGTTGAGGGCTAGGTTTAGAGATCCGGTTAGGGTCGCGATTGGACCTAGGGTTAGGGTTATGTTGAGGGCTAGGGTTAGAGATCCGGTTAGGGTTACGATTGGACCTAGGGTTAGGGTTATGTTGAGGGCTAGGGTTAGAGATCCGGTTAGGGTTACGATTTGACCTAGGGTTAGGGTTTTGTTGAGGGCTAGTGTTAGAGATCCGGTTAGGGTTACGATTGGACCTAGGGTTAGGGTTATGTTGAGGGCTAGGGTTAGAGACCCGGTTAGGGTTACGATTGGACCTAGGGTTAGGGTTATGTTGAGGGCTATGGTTAGAGATCCGGTTAGGGTTACGATTGGACCTAGGGTTAGGGTTATGTTGAGGGCTAGGGTTAGAGATCCGGTTAGGGTTACGATTGGACCTAGGGTTAGGGTTATGTTGAGGGCTAGGGTTAGAGATCCGTTTAGGGTTACGATTGGACCTAGGGTTAGGGTTATGTTGAGGGCTAGGGTTAGAGACCCGGTTAGGGTTACGATTGGACCTAGGGTTAGGGTTATGTTGAGGGCTAGGGTTAGAGATCCGGTTAGGGTTACGATTGGACCTAGGGTTAGGGTTATGTTGAGGGCTAGGGTTAGAGATCCGGTTAGGGTTACGATTGGACCTAGGGTTAGGGTTATGTTGAGGGCTAGTGTTAGAGATCCGGTTAGGGTTATGATTGGACCTAGGGTTAGGGTTATGTTGAGCGCTAGGGTTAGAGATCCGGTTAGGGTTACGATTGGACCTAGGGTTAGGGTTATGTTGAGGGCTAGGGTTAGAGATCCGGTTAGGGTTACGATTGGACCTAGGGTTAGGGTTATGTTGAGGGCTAGGGTTAGAGACCCGGTTAGGGTTACGATTGGACCTAGGATTAGAGTTATGTTGAGCGCTAGGGTTAGAGATCCGGTTAGGGTTACGATTGGACCTAGGGTTAGGGTTATGTTGAGGGCTAGGGTTAGAGATCCGGTTAGGGTTACGATTGGACCTAGGGTTAGGGTTATGTTGAGGGCTAGGGTTAGAGATCCGGTTAGGGTTACGATTGGACCTAGGGTTAGGGTTATGTTGAGGGCTAGGGTTAGAGATCCGGTTAGGGTCGCGATTGGACCTAGGGTTAGGGTTATGTTGAGGGCTAGGTTTAGAGATCCGGTTAGGGTCGCGATTGGACCTAGGGTTAGGGTTATGTTGAGGGCTAGGGTTAGAGATCCGGTTAGGGTTCGATTGGACCTAGGGTTAGGGTTATGTTGAGGGCTAGGGTTAGGGATCCGGTTAGGGTTACGATTGGATCTCGGGTTAGGGTTATGTTGAGGGCTAGGGTTAGAGATCCGGTTAGGGTTACGATTGGACCTCGGGTTAGGGTTATGTTGAGGGCTAGGCTTAGACATCCGGTTAGGGTTACGATTGGACCTCGGGTTAGGATTATGTTGAGGGCTAGGGTTAGAGATCCGGTTAGGGTTACGATTGGACCTAGGGTTAGGGTTATGTTGAGGGCTAGGGTTATAGATCCGGTTACGGTTACGATTGGACCTAGGGTTAGGGTTATGTTGAGGGCTAGGGTTAGAGATCCGGTTAGGGTTACGATTGGACCTAGGGTTAGGGTTATGTTGAGGGCTAGGGTTAGAGATCCGGTTAGGGTTACGATTGGACCTAGGGTTAGGGTTATGTTGAGGGCTAGGGTTAGAGATCCGGTTAGGGTTACGATTGGACCTAGGGTTAGGGTTATGTTGAGGGCTAGGGTTAGAGATCCGGTTAGGGTCGCGATTGGACCTAGGGTTAGGGTTATGTTGAGGGCTAGGTTTAGAGATCCGGTTAGGGTCGCGATTGGACCTAGGGTTAGGGTTATGTTGAGGGCTAGGGTTCGAGATCTGGTTAGGGTTACGATTGGATCTAGGGTTAGGGTTATGTTGAGGGCTAGGGTTAGATATCCGGTTAGGGTTACGATTTGACCTAGGGTTAGGGTTTTGTTGAGGGCTAGTGTTAGAGATCCGGTTAGGGTTACGATTGGACCTAGGGTTAGGGTTATGTTGAGTCCTAGGGTTAGAGATCCGGTTAGGGTCGCGATTGGACCTAGGGTTAGGGTTATGTTGAGGGCTAGGGTTAGAGATCCTTTTAGGGTTACGATTGGACCTAGGGTTAGGGTTATGTTGAGGGCTAGGGTTAGAGATCCGGTTAGGGTTACGATTGGACCTAGGGTTAGGGTTATGTTGAGGGCTAGGGTTAGAGACCCGGTTAGGGTTACGATTGGACCTAGGGTTAGGGTTATGTTGAGGGCTATGGTTAGAGATCCGGTTAGGGTTACGATTGGACCTAGGGTTAGGGTTATGTTGAGGGCTAGGGTTAGAGATCCGGTTAGGGTTACGATTGGACCTAGGGTTAGGGTTATGTTGAGGGCTAGGGTTAGAGATCCGGTTAGGGTTACGATTGGACCTAGGGTTAGGGTTATGTTGAGGGCTAGGGTTAGAGACCCGGTTAGGGTTACGATTGGACCTAGGGTTAGGGTTATGTTGAGGGCTAGGGTTAGAGATCCGGTTAGGGTTACGATTGGACCTAGGGTTAGGGTTATGTTGAGGGCTAGGGTTAGAGATCCGGTTAGGGTTACGATTGGACCTAGGGTTAGGGTTATGTTGAGGGCTAGGTTTAGAGATCCGGTTAGGGTCGCGATTGGACCTAGGGTTAGGGTTATGTTGAGGGCTAGGGTTAGAGATCCGGTTAGGGTTACGATTGGACCTAGGGTTAGGGTTATGTTGAGGGCTAGGGTTAGAGATCCGGTTAGGGTTAAGATTGGTCCTAGGGTTAGGGTTATGTTGAGGGCTAGGGTTAGAGATCCGGTTAGGGTTACGATTCGACCTAGGGTTAGGGTTATGTTGAGGGCTAGGGTTAGAGATCCGCTTAGGGTTACGATTGGACCTCGGGTTAGGGTTATGTTGAGGGCTAGGTTTAGAGATCCGGTTAGGGTTACGATTGGACCTCGGGTTAGGGTTATGTTGAGGGCTAGGCTTAGACATCCGGTTAGGGTTACGATTGGACCTCGGGTTTGGGTTATGTTGAGGGCTAGGGTTAGAGATCCGGTTAGGGTTACGATTGGACCTAGGGTTAGGGTTATGTTGAGGGCTAGGGTTAGAGATCCGGTTAGGGTTACGATTGGACCTAGGGTTAGGGTTATGTTAAGGCTAGGGTTAGAGATCCGGTTAGGGTTACGATTGGACCTAGGGTTAAGGTTATGTTGAGCGCTAGGGTTAGAGATCCGGTTAGGGTTACGATTGGACCTAGGGTTAGGGTTATGTTGAGGGCTAGGGTTAGAGATCCGCTTAGGGTTACGATTGGACCTAGGGTTAGGGTTATGTTGAGGGCTAGGGTTAGAGATCCGGTTAGGGTTACGATTGGACCTAGGGTTAGGGTTATGTTGAGGGCTAGGGTTAGAGATCCGGTTAGGGTTACGATTGGACCTAGGGTTAGGGTTATGTTGAGGGCTAGGGTTAGAGATCCGGTTAGGGTCGCGATTGGACCTAGGGTTAGGGTTATGTTGAGGGCTAGGTTTAGAGATCCGGTTAGGGTCGCGATTGGACCTAGGGTTAGGGTTATGTTGAGGGCTAGGGTTAGAGATCTGGTTA
The DNA here is from genome assembly GCF_964146895.1 of Miniopterus schreibersii. NCBI lineage: Eukaryota > Metazoa > Chordata > Mammalia > Chiroptera > Miniopteridae > Miniopterus > Miniopterus schreibersii. The sequence goes on from NC_138107.1 coordinate 62,356,366, forward strand.
GGGTTACAATTGGACCTAGGGTTAGGGTTATGTTGAGGGCTAGGGTTAGAGATCCGGTTAGGGTTACGATTTTACCTAGGGTTAGGGTTTTGTTGAGGGCTAGGGTTAGAGATCCTTTTAGGGTTACGACTGGACCTAGGGTTAGGGTTATGTTGAGGGCTAGGGTTAGAGATCCGGTTAGGGTCGCGATTGGACCTAGGGTTAGGGTTATGTTGAGGGCTAGGGTTAGAGACCCTTTTAGGGTTACGATTGTACCTAGGGTTAGGGTTATGTTGAGGGCTAGGGTTAGAGATCCGGTTAGGGTTATGATTGGACCTAGGGTTAGGGTTATGTTGAGGGCTAGGGTTAGAGATCCGGTTAGGGTTAAGATTGGTCCTAGGGTTAGGGTTATGTTGAGGGCTAGGGTTAGAGATCCGGTTAGGGTTACGATTGGACCTAGGGTTAGGGTTATGTTGAGGGCTAGGGTTAGGGATCCGGTTAGGGTTACGATTGGACCTCGGGTTAGGGTTATGTTGAGGGCTAGGGTGAGAGATCCGGTTAGGGTTACGATTGGACCTCGGGTTAGGGTTATGTTGAGGGCTAGGCTTAGACATCCGGTTAGGGTTACGATTGGACCTCGGGTTAGGGTTATGTTGAGGGCTAGGGTTAGAGATCCGGTTAGGGTTACGATTGGACCTAGGGTTAGGGTTATGTTGAGGGCTAGGGTTAGAGATCCGGTTAGGGTTACGATTGGACCTAGGGTTAGGGTTATGTTGAGGGCTAGGGTTAGAGATCCGGTTAGGGTTACGATTGGACCTAGGGTTAGGGTTATGTTGAGGGCTAGGGTTAGAGATCCGGTTAGGGTTACGATTGGACCTAGGGTTAGGGTTATGTTGAGGGCTAGGGTTAGAGATCCGGTTAGGGTTACGATTGGACCTAGGGTTAGGGTTATGTTGAGGGCTAGGGTTAGAGATCCGGTTAGGGTCGCGATTGGACCTAGGGTTAGGGTTATGTTGAGGGCTAGGTTTAGAGATCCGGTTAGGGTCGCGATTGGACCTAGGGTTAGGGTTATGTTGAGGGCTAGGGTTCGAGATCTGGTTAGGGTTACGATTGGATCTAGGGTTAGGGTTATGTTGAGGGCTAGGGTTAGATATCCGGTTAGGGTTACGATTTGACCTAGGGTTAGGGTTTTGTTGAGGGCTAGTGTTAGAGATCCGGTTAGGGTTACGATTGGACCTAGCGTTAGGGTTATGTTGAGGGCTAGGGTTAGAGATCCGGTTAGGGTCGCGATTGGACCTAGGGTTAGGGTTATGTTGAGGGCTAGGGTTAGAGATCCTTTTAGGGTTACGATTGGACCTAGGGTTAGGGTTATGTTGAGGGCTAGGGTTAGAGATCCGGTTAGGGTTACGATTGGACCTAGGGTTAGGGTTATGTTGAGGGCTAGGGTTAGAGATCCGGTTAGAGTTAAGATTGGTCCTAGGGTTAGGGTTATGTTGAGGGCTAGGGTTAGAGATCCAGTTAGGGTTACGATTGGACCTAGGGTTAGGGTTATGTTGAGGGCTAGGGTTAGAGATCCGGTTAGGGTTACGATTGGACCTCGGGTTAGGGTTATGTTGAGGGTTAGGGTTAGAGATCCGGTTAGGGTTACGATTGGACCTCGGGTTAGGGTTATGTTGAGGGCTAGGCTTAGACATCCGGTTAGGGTTACGATTGGACCTCGGGTTTGGGTTATGTTGAGGGCTAGGGTTAGAGATCCGGTTAGGGTTACGATTGGACCTAGGGTTAGGGTTATGTTGAGGGCTAGGGTTAGAGATCCGGTTAGGGTCGTGATTGGACCTAGGGTTAGGGTTATGTTGAGGGCTAGGTTTAGAGATCCGGTTAGGGTCGCGATTGGACCTAGGGTTAGGGTTATGTTGAGGGCTAGGGTTAGAGATCCGGTTAGGGTTACGATTGGACCTAGGGTTAGGGTTATGTTGAGGGCTAGGGTTAGAGATCCGGTTAGGGTTACGATTTGACCTAGGGTTAGGGTTTTGTTGAGGGCTAGTGTTAGAGATCCGGTTAGGGTTACGATTGGACCTAGGGTTAGGGTTATGTTGAGGGCTAGGGTTAGAGACCCGGTTAGGGTTACGATTGGACCTAGGGTTAGGGTTATGTTGAGGGCTATGGTTAGAGATCCGGTTAGGGTTACGATTGGACCTAGGGTTAGGGTTATGTTGAGGGCTAGGGTTAGAGATCCGGTTAGGGTTACGATTGGACCTAGGGTTAGGGTTATGTTGAGGGCTAGGGTTAGAGATCCGTTTAGGGTTACGATTGGACCTAGGGTTAGGGTTATGTTGAGGGCTAGGGTTAGAGACCCGGTTAGGGTTACGATTGGACCTAGGGTTAGGGTTATGTTGGGGGCTAGGGTTAGAGATCCGGTTAGGGTTACGATTGGACCTAGGGTTAGGGTTATGTTGAGGGCTAGGGTTAGAGATCCGGTTAGGGTTACGATTGGACCTAGGGTTAGGGTTATGTTGAGGGCTAGTGTTAGAGATCCGGTTAGGGTTACGATTGGACCTAGGGTTAGGGTTATGTTGAGCGCTAGGGTTAGAGATCCGGTTAGGGTTACGATTGGACCTAGGGTTAGGGTTATGTTGAGGGCTAGGGTTAGAGATCCGGTTAGGGTTACGATTGGACCTAGGGTTAGGGTTATGTTGAGGGCTAGGGTTAGAGACCCGGTTAGGGTTACGATTGGACCTAGGATTAGAGTTATGTTGAGCGCTAGGGTTAGAGATCCGGTTAGGGTTACGATTGGACCTAGGGTTAGGGTTATGTTGAGGGCTAGGGTTAGAGATCCGGTTAGGGTTACGATTGGACCTAGGGTTAGGGTTATGTTGAGGGCTAGGGTTAGAGATCCGGTTAGGGTTACGATTGGACCTAGGGTTAGGGTTATGTTGAGGGCTAGGGTTAGAGATCCGGTTAGGGTCGCGATTGGACCTAGGGTTAGGGTTATGTTGAGGGCTAGGTTTAGAGATCCGGTTAGGGTCGCGATTGGACCTAGGGTTAGGGTTATGTTGAGGGCTAGGGTTAGAGATCCGGTTAGGGTTCGATTGGACCTAGGGTTAGGGTTATGTTGAGGGCTAGGGTTAGGGATCCGGTTAGGGTTACGATTGGATCTCGGGTTAGGGTTATGTTGAGGGCTAGGGTTAGAGATCCGGTTAGGGTTACGATTGGACCTCGGGTTAGGGTTATGTTGAGGGCTAGGCTTAGACATCCGGTTAGGGTTACGATTGGACCTCGGGTTAGGGTTATGTTGAGGGCTAGGGTTAGAGATCCGGTTAGGGTTACGATTGGACCTAGGGTTAGGGTTATGTTGAGGGCTAGGGTTATAGATCCGGTTACGGTTACGATTGGACCTAGGGTTAGGGTTATGTTGAGGGCTAGGGTTAGAGATCCGGTTAGGGTTACGATTGGACCTAGGGTTAGGGTTATGTTGAGGGCTAGGGTTAGAGATCCGGTTAGGGTTACGATTGGACCTAGGGTTAGGGTTATGTTGAGGGCTAGGGTTAGAGATCCGGTTAGGGTTACGATTGGACCTAGGGTTAGGGTTATGTTGAGGGCTAGGGTTAGAGATCCGGTTAGGGTCGCGATTGGACCTAGGGTTAGGGTTATGTTGAGGGCTAGGTTTAGAGATCCGGTTAGGGTCGCGATTGGACCTAGGGTTAGGGTTATGTTGAGGGCTAGGGTTCGAGATCTGGTTAGGGTTACGATTGGATCTAGGGTTAGGGTTATGTTGAGGGCTAGGGTTAGATATCCGGTTAGGGTTACGATTTGACCTAGGGTTAGGGTTTTGTTGAGGGCTAGTGTTAGAGATCCGGTTAGGGTTACGATTGGACCTAGGGTTAGGGTTATGTTGAGGGCTAGGGTTAGAGATCCGGTTAGTGTCGCGATTGGACCTAGGGTTAGGGTTATGTTGAGGGCTAGGGTTAGAGATCCTTTTAGGGTTACGATTGGACCTAGGGTTAGGGTTATGTTGAGGGCTAGGGTTAGAGATCCGGTTAGGGTTACGATTGGACCTAGGGTTAGGGTTATGTTGAGGGCTAGGGTTAGAGACCCGGTTAGGGTTACGATTGGACCTAGGGTTAGGGTTATGTTGAGGGCTATGGTTAGAGATCCGGTTAGGGTTACGATTGGACCTAGGGTTAGGGTTATGTTGAGGGCTAGGGTTAGAGATCCGGTTAGGGTTACGATTGGACCTAGGGTTAGGGTTATGTTGAGGGCTAGGGTTAGAGATCCGGTTAGGGTTACGATTGGACCTAGGGTTAGGGTTATGTTGAGGGCTAGGGTTAGAGACCCGGTTAGGGTTACGATTGGACCTAGGGTTAGGGTTATGTTGAGGGCTAGGGTTAGAGATCCGGTTAGGGTTACGATTGGACCTAGGGTTAGGGTTATGTTGAGGGCTAGGGTTAGAGATCCGGTTAGGGTTACGATTGGACCTAGGGTTAGGGTTATGTTGAGGGCTAGGTTTAGAGATCCGGTTAGGGTCGCGATTGGACCTAGGGTTAGGGTTATGTTGAGGGCTAGGGTTAGAGATCCGGTTAGGGTTACGATTGGACCTAGGGTTAGGGTTATGTTGAGGGCTAGGGTTAGAGATCCGGTTAGGGTTACGATTTGACCTAGGGTTAGGGTTTTGTTGAGGGCTAGTGTTAGAGATCCGGTTAGGGTTACGATTGGACCTAGGGTTAGGGTTATGTTGAGGGCTAGGGTTAGAGATCCGGTTAGGGTCGCGATTGGACCTAGGGTTAGGGTTATGTTGAGGGCTAGGGTTAGAGACCCTTTTAGGGTTACGATTGGACCTAGGGTTAGGGTTATGTTGAGGGCTAGGGTTAGAGATCCGGTTAGGGTTACGATTGGACCTAGGGTTAGGGTTATGTTGAGGGCTAGGGTTAGAGATCCGGTTAGGGTTAAGATTGGTCCTAGGGTTAGGGTTATGTTGAGGGCTAGGGTTAGAGATCCGGTTAGGGTTACGATTCGACCTAGGGTTAGGGTTATGTTGAGGGCTAGGGTTAGAGATCCGCTTAGGGTTACGATTGGACCTCGGGTTAGGGTTATGTTGAGGGCTAGGGTTAGAGATCCGGTTAGCTGTTACGATTGGACCTCGGGTTAGGGTTATGTTGAGGGCTAGGCTTAGACATCCGGTTAGGGTTACGATTGGACCTCGGGTTAGGGTTATGTTGAGGGCTAGGGTTAGAGATCCGGTTAGGGTTACGATTGGACCTAGGGTTAGGGTTATGTTGGGGCTAGGGTTAGAGACCCGGTTAGGGTTACGATTGGACCTAGGGTTAGGGTTATGTTGAGGGCTAGGGTTAGAGATCCGGTTAGGGTTACGATTGGACCTAGGGTTAGGGTTATGTTGAGGGCTAGGGTTAGAGATCCGGTTAGGGTTACGATTGGACCTAGCGTTAGGGTTATGTTGAGGGCTAGGGTTAGAGATCCGGTTAGGGTTACGATTGGACCTAGGGTTAGGGTTATGTTGAGGGCTAGGTTTAGAGATCCGGTTAGGGTCGCGATTGGACCTAGGGTTAGGGTTATGTTGAGGGCTAGGGTTAGAGATCCGGTTAGGGTTACGATTGGACCTAGGGTTAGGGTTATGTTGAGGGCTAGGGTTAGAGATCCGGTTAGGGTTACGATTTGACCTAGGGTTAGGGTTTTGTTGAGGGCTAGTGTTAGAGATCCGGTTAGGGTTACGATTGGACCTAGGGTTAGGGTTATGTTGAGGGCTAGGGTTAGAGATCCGGTTAGGGTCGCGATTGGACCTAGGGTTAGGGTTATGTTGAGGGCTAGGGTTAGAGACCCTTTTAGGGTTACGATTGGACCTAGGGTTAGGGTTATGTTGAGGGCTAGGGTTAGAGATCCGGTTAGGGTTACGATTGGACCTAGGGTTAGGGTTATGTTGAGGGCTAGGGTTAGAGATCCGGTTAGGGTTAAGATTGGTCCTAGGGTTAGGGTTATGTTGAGGGCTAGGGTTAGAGATCCGGTTAGGGTTACGATTCGACCTAGGGTTAGGGTTATGTTGAGGGCTAGGGTTAGACATCCGGTTAGGGTTACTATTGGACCTCGGGTTAGGGTTATGTTGAGGGCTACGGTTAGAGATCCGGTTAGGGTTACGATTGGACCTAGGGTTAGGGTTATGTTGGGGGTAGGATTAGAGATCCGGTTAGGGTTACGATTGGACCTAGGGTTAGGGTTATGTTGGGGCTAGGGTTAGAGACCCGGTTAGGGTTACGATTGGACCTAGGGTTAGGGTTATGTTGAGGGCTAGGGTTAGAGATCCGGTTAGGGTTACGATTGGACCTAGGGTTAGGGTTATGTTGAGGGCTAGGGTTAGAGATCCGGTTAGGGTTACGATTGGACCTAGGGTTAGGGTTATGTTGAGGGCTAGGTTTAGAGATCCGGTTAGGGTCGCGATTGGACCTAGGGTTAGGGTTATGTTGAGGGCTAGGGTTAGAGACCCTTTTAGGGTTACGATTGGACCTAGGGTTAGGGTTATGTTGAGGGCTAGGGTTAGAGATCCGGTTAGGGTTACGATTGGACCTAGGGTTAGGGTTATGTTGAGGGCTAGGGTTAGAGATCCGGTTAGGGTTAAGATTGGTCCTAGGGTTAGGGTTATGTTGAGGGCTAGGGTTAGAGATCCGGTTAGGGTTACGATTCGACCTAGGGTTAGGGTTATGTTGAGGGCTAGGGTTAGAGATCCGGTTAGGGTTACGATTGGACCTCGGGTTAGGGTTATGTTGAGGGCTAGGGTTAGAGATCCGGTTAGGGTTACGATTGGACCTCGGGTTAGGGTTATGTTGAGGGCTAGGCTTAGACATCCGGTTAGGGTTACTATTGGACCTCGGGTTAGGGTTATGTTGAGGGCTAGGGTTAGAGATCCGGTTAGGGTTACGATTGGACCTAGGGTTAGGGTTATGTTGGGGGTAGGATTAGAGATCCGGTTAGGGTTACGATTGGACCTAGGGTTAGGGTTATGTTGAGGGCTAGGGTTAGAGATCCGGTTAGGGTTACGATTGGACCTAGGGTTAGGGTTATGTTGAGGGCTAGGGTTAGAGATCCGGTTAGGGTTACGATTGGACCTAGGGTTAGGGTTATGTTGAGGGCTAGGGTTAGAGATCCGGTTAGGGTCGCGATTGGACCTAGGGTTAGGGTTATGTTGAGGGCTAGGGTTAGAGATCCGGTTAGGGTTACGATTGGACCTAGGGTTAGGGTTATGTTGAGGGCTAGGGTTAGAGATCCGGTTAGGGTTACGATTGGACCTAGGGTTAATGTTATGTTGAGGGCTAGGGTTAGAGATCCGGTTAGGGTTACGATTGGACCTAGGGTTAGGGTTATGTTGAGGGCTAGGGTTAGAGATCCAGTTAGGGTTACGATTGGACCTAGGGTTAGGGTTATGTTGAGGGCTATGGTTAGAGATCCGGTTAGGGTTACGATTGGACCTAGGGTTAGGGTTATGTTGAGGGCTAGGGTTAGAGATCCGGTTAGGGTTACGATTGGACCTAGGGTTAGGGTTATGTTGAGGGCTAGGGTTAGAGATCTGGTTAGGGTTACGATTGGACCTAGGGTTAGGGTTATGTTGAGGGCTAGGGTTAGAGACCCGGTTAGGGTTACGATTGGACCTAGGGTTAGGGTTATGTTGAGGGCTAGGGTTAGAGATCCGGTTAGGGTTACGATTGGACCTAGGGTTAGGGTTATGTTGAGGGCTAGGGTTAGAGATCCGGTTAGGGTTACGATTGGACCTAGGGTTAGGGTTATGTTGAGGGCTAGGGTTAGAGATCCGGTTAGGGTTACGATTGGACCTAGGGTTAGGGTTATGTTGAGCGCTAGGGTTAGAGATCCGGTTAGGGTTACGATTGGACCTAGGGTTAGGGTTATGTTGAGGGCTAGGGTTAGAGATCCGGTTAGGGTTACGATTGGACCTAGGGTTAGGGTTATGTTGAGGGCTAGGGTTAGAGATCCGGTTAGGGTTACGATTGGACCTAGGGTTAGGGTTATGTTGAGGGCTAGGGTTAGAGATCCGGTTAGGGTTACGATTGGACCTAGGGTTAGGGTTATGTTGAGGGCTAGGGTTAGAGATCCGGTTAGGGTCGCGATTGGACCTAGGGTTAGGGTTATGTTGAGGGCTAGGTTTAGAGATCCGGTTAGGGTCGCGATTGGACCTAGGGTTAGGGTTATGTTGAGGGCTAGGGTTAGAGATCCGGTTAGGGTTACGATTGGACCTAGGGTTAGGGTTATGTTGAGCGCTAGGGTTAGAGATCCGGTTAGGGTTACGATTGGACCTAGGGTTAGGGTTATGTTGAGGGCTAGGGTTAGAGATCCGGTTAGGGTTACGATTGGACCTAGGGTTAGGGTTATGTTGAGGGCTAGGGTTAGAGATCCGGTTAGGGTTACGATTGGACCTAGGGTTAGGGTTATGTTGAGGGCTAGGGTTAGAGATCCGGTTAGGGTTACGACTGGACCTAGGGTTAATGTTATGTTGAGGGCTAGGGTTAGAGATCCGGTTAGGGTTACGATTGGACCTAGGGTTAGGGTTATGTTTTGGGCTAAGGTTAGAGATCCGGTTAGGGTTACGATTGGACCTAGGGTTAGGGTTATCTTGAGGGCTAGGGTTAGAGATCCGGTTAGGGTTACGATTGGACCTAGAGTTAGGGTTATGTTGAGGGCTAGGGTTAGAGATCCGGTTAGGGTTACGATTGGACCTAGGGTTAGGGCTATGTTGAGGGCTAGGGTTAGAGATCCGGTTAGGGTTACGATTGGACCTAGGGTTAGGGTTATGTTGAGGGCTAGGGTTAGAGACCCGGTTAGGGTTACGATTGGACCTTGGGTTAGGGTTATGTTGAGGGCTAGGGTTAGAGATCCGGTTAGGGTTACGATTGGACCTAGGGTTAGGGTTATGTTGAGGGCTAGGGTTAGAGATCCGGTTAGGGTTACGATTGGACCTAGGGTTAGGGTTATGTTGAGGGCTAGGGTTAGAGATCCGGTTAGGGTTACGATTGGACCTAGGGTTAGGGTTATGTTGAGCGCTAGGGTTAGAGATCCGGTTAGGGTTACGATTGGACCTAGGGTTAATGTTATGTTGAGGGCTAGGGTTAGAGATCCGGTTAGGGTTACGATTGGACCTAGGGTTAGGGTTATGATGAGGGCTAGGGTTAGAGATCCGGTTAGGGTTACGATTGGACCTAGGGTTAGGGTTATGTTGAGGGCTAGGGTTAGAGATCCGGTTAGGGTTACGATTGGACCTAGGGTTAGGGTTATGTTGAGCGCTAGGGTTAGAGATCCGGTTAGGGTTACGATTGGACCTAGGGTTAGGGTTATGTTGAGCGCTAGGGTTAGAGATCCGGTTAGGGTTACGATTGGACCTAGGGTTAGGGTTATGTTGAGGGCTAGGGTTAGAGATCCGGTTAGGGTCGCGATTGGACCTAGGGTTAGGGTTATGTTGAGGGCTAGGTTTAGAGATCCGGTTAGGGTCGCGATTGGACCTAGGGTTAGGGTTATGTTGAGGGCTAGGGTTAGAGATCCGGTTAGGGTTACGATTGGACCTAGGGTTAGGGTTATGTTGAGGGCTAGGGTTAGAGATCCGGTTAGGGTCGCGATTGGACCTAGGGTTAGGGTTATGTTGAGGGCTAGGTTTAGAGATCCGGTTAGGGTCGCGATTGGACCTAGGGTTAGGGTTATGTTGAGGGCTAGGGTTAGAGATCTGGTTAGGGTTACGATTGGACCTAGGGTTAGGGTTATGTTGAGGGCTAGAGTTAGAGATCCGGTTAGGGTTACGATTTGACCTAGGGTTAGGGTTTTGTTGAGGGCTAGTGTTAGAGATCCGGTTAGGGTTACGATTGGACCTAGGGTTAGGGTTATGTTGAGGGCTAGGGTTAGAGACACGGTTAGGGTTACGATTGGACCTAGGGTTAGGGTTATGTTGAGGGCTATGGTTAGAGATCCGGTTAGGGTTACGATTGGACCTAGGGTTAGGGTTATGTTGAGGGCTAGGGTTAGAGATCCGGTTAGGGTTACGATTGGACCTAGGGTTAGGGTTATGTTGAGGGCTAGGGTTAGAGATCCGGTTAGGGTTACGATTGGACCTAGGGTTAGGGTTATGTTGAGGGCTAGGGTTAGAGATCCGGTTAGGGTTACGATTGGACCTAGGGTTAGGGTTATGTTGAGGGCTAGGGTTAGAGATCCGGTTAGGGTTACGATTGGACCTAGGGTTAGGGTTATGTTGAGCGCTAGGGTTAGAGATCCGGTTAGGGTTACGATTGGACCTAGGGTTAGGGTTATGTTGAGGGCTAGGGTTAGAGATCCGGTTAGGGTTACGATTGGACCTAGGGTTAGGGTTATGTTGAGCGCTAGGGTTAGAGATCCGGTTAGGGTTACGATTGGACCTAGGGTTAGTGTTATGTTGAGGGCTAGGGTTAGAGATCCGGTTAGGGTTACGATTTGACCTAGGGTTAGGGTTATGTTGAGGGCTAGGGTTAGAGATCCGGTTAGGGTTACGATTGGACCTAGGGTTAGGGTTATGTTGAGGGCTAGGGTTAGATATCCGGTTAGGGTTGCGATTGGACCTAGGGTTAGGGTTATGTTGAGGGCTAGGGTTAGAGATCCGGTTAGGGTCGCGATTGGACCTAGGGTTAGGGTTATGTTGAGGGCTAGGTTTAGAGATCCGGTTAGGGTCGCGATTGGACCTAGGGTTAGGGTTATGTTGAGGGCTAGGGTTAGAGATCTGGTTAGGGTTAAGATTGGACCTAGGGTTAGGGTTATGTTGAGGGCTAGGGTTAGAGATCCGGTTAGGGTTACGATTTGACCTAGGGTTAGGGTTTTGTTGAGGGCTAGTGTTAGAGATCCGGTTAGGGTTACGATTGGACCTAGGGTTAGGGTTATGTTGAGGGCTAGGGTTAGAGACCCGGTTAGGGTTACGATTGGACCTAGGGTTAGGGTTATGTTGAGGGCTATGGTTAGAGATCCGGTTAGGGTTACGATTGGACCTAGGGTTAGGGTTATGTTGAGGGCTAGGGTTAGAGATCCGGTTAGGGTTACGATTGGACCTAGGGTTAGTGTTATGTTGAGGGCTAGGGTTAGAGATCCGGTTAGGGTTACGATTGGACCTAGGGTTAGGGTTATGTTGAGGGCTAGGGTTAGAGACCCGGTTAGGGTTACGATTGGACCTAGGGTTAGGGTTATGTTGAGGGCTAGGGTTAGAGATCCGGTTAGGGTTACGATTGGACCTAGGGTTAGGGTTATGTTGAGGGCTAGGGTTAGAGATCCGCTTAGGGTTACGATTGGACCTAGGGTTAGGGTTATGTTGAAGGCTAGGGTTAGAGATCCGGTTAGGGTTACGATTGGACCTAGGGTTAGGGTTATGTTGAGGGCTAGGGTTAGAGATCCGGTTAGGGTTACGATTGGACCTAGGGTTAGGGTTATGTTGAGGGCTAGGGTTAGAGATCCGGTTAGGGTCGCGATTGGACCTAGGGTTAGGGTTATGTTGAGGGCTAGGTTTAGAGATCCGGTTAGGGTCGCGATTGGACCTAGGGTTAGGGTTATGTTGAGGGCTACGGTTAGAGATCTGGTTAGGGTTACGATTGGACCTAGGGTTAGGGTTATGTTGAGGGCTAGGGTTAGAGATCCGGTTAGGGTTACGATTTGACCTAGGGTTAGGGTTTTGTTGAGGGCTAGTGTTAGAGATCCGGTTAGGGTTACGATTGGACCTAGGGTTAGGGTTATGTTGAGGGCTAGGGTTAGAGATCCGGTTAGTGTCGCGATTGGACCTAGGGTTAGGGTTATGTTGAGGGCTAGGTTTAGAGACCCTTTTAGGGTTACGATTGGACCTAGGGTTAGGGTTATGTTGAGGGCTAGGGTTAGAGATCCGGTTAGGGTTACGATTGGACCTAGGGTTAGGGTTATGTTGAGGTCTAGGGTTAGAGATCCGGTTAGGGTTACGATTGGACCTAGGGTTAGGGTTATGTTGAGGGCTAGGGTTAGAGATCCGGTGAGGGTTACGATTGGACCTAGGGTTAGGGTTATGTTGAGGGCTAGGGTTAGAGACCCGGTTAGGGTTACGATTGGACCTAGGGTTAGGGTTATGTTGAGGGCTATGGTTAGAGATCCGGTTAGGGTTACGATTGGACCTAGGGTTAGGTTTATGTTGAGGACTAGGGTTAGAGATCCGGTTAGGGTTACGATTGGACCTAGGGTTAGGGTTATGTTGAGGGCTAGGGTTAGAGATCCGGGTAGGGTTACGATTGGACCTAGGGTTAGGGTTATGTTGAGGGCTAGGGTTAGAGACCAGGTTAGGGTTACGATTGGACCTAGGGTTAGGGTTATGTTGAGGGCTAGGGTTAGAGATCCGGTTAGGGTTACGATTGGACCTAGGGTTAGGGTTATGTTGAGGGCTAGGGTTAGAGATCCGGTTAGGGTTACGATTGGACCTAGGGTTAGGGTTATGTTGAGGGCTAGGGTTAGAGATCCGGTTAGGGTTACGATTGGACCTAGGGTTAGGGTTATGTTGAGCGCTAGGGTTAGAGATCCGGTTAGGGTTACGATTGGACCTAGGGTTAATGTTATGTTGAGGGCTAGGGTTAGAGATCCGGTTAGGGTTACGATTGGACCTAGGGTTAGGGTTATGTTTTGGGCTAAGGTTAGAGATCCGGTTAGGGTTACGATTGGACCTAGGGTTAGGGTTATCTTGAGGGCTAGGGTTAGAGATCCGGTTAGGGTTACGATTGGACCTAGAGTTAGGGTTATGTTGAGGGCTAGGGTTAGAGATCCGGTTAGGGTTACGATTGGACCTAGGGTTAGGGTTATGTTGAGGGCTAGGGTTAGAGACCCGGTTAGGGTTACGATTGGACCTAGGGTTAGGGTTATGTTGAGGGCTATGGTTAGAGATCCGGTTAGGGTTACGATTGGACCTAGGGTTAGGGTTATGTTGAGGGCTAGGGTTAGAGATCCGGTTAGGGTTACGATTGGACCTAGGGTTAGGGCTATGTTGAGGGCTAGGGTTAGAGATCCGGTTAGGGTTACGATTGGACCTAGGGTTAGGGTTATGTTGAGGGCTAGGGTTAGAGACCCGGTTAGGGTTACGATTGGACCTTGGGTTAGGGTTATGTTGAGGGCTAGGGTTAGAGATCCGGTTAGGGTTACGATTGGACCTAGGGTTAGGGTTATGTTGAGGGCTAGGGTTAGAGATCCGGTTAGGGTTACGATTGGACCTAGGGTTAGGGTTATGTTGAGGGCTAGGGTTAGACATCCGGTTAGGGTTACGATTGGACCTAGGGTTAGGGTTATGTTGAGCGCTAGGGTTAGAGATCCGGTTAGGGTTACGATTGGACCTAGGGTTAATGTTATGTTGAGGGCTAGGGTTAGAGATCCGGTTAGGGTTACGATTGGACCTAGGGTTAGGGTTATGATGAGGGCTAGGGTTAGAGATCCGGTTAGGGTTACGATTGGACCTAGGGTTAGGGTTATGTTGAGGGCTAGGGTTAGAGATCCGGTTAGGGTTACGATTGGACCTAGGGTTAGGGTTATGTTGAGCGCTAGGGTTAGAGATCCGGTTAGGGTTACGATTGGACCTAGGGTTAGGGTTATGTTGAGCGCTAGGGTTAGAGATCCGGTTAGGGTTACGATTGGACCTAGGGTTAGGGTTATGTTGAGGGCTAGGGTTAGAGATCCGGTTAGGGTCGCGATTGGACCTAGGGTTAGGGTTATGTTGAGGGCTAGGTTTAGAGATCCGGTTAGGGTCGCGATTGGACCTAGGGTTAGGGTTATGTTGAGGGCTAGGGTTAGAGATCCGGTTAGGGTTACGATTGGACCTAGGGTTAGGGTTATGTTGAGGGCTAGGGTTAGAGATCCGGTTAGGGTCGCGATTGGACCTAGGGTTAGGGTTATGTTGAGGGCTAGGTTTAGAGATCCGGTTAGGGTTACGATTGGACCTAGGGTTAGGGTTATGTTGAGGGCTAGGTTTAGAGATCCGGTTAGGGTCGCGATTGGACCTAGGGTTAGGGTTATGTTGAGGGCTAGGGTTAGAGATCTGGTTAGGGTTACGATTGGACCTAGGGTTAGGGTTATGTTGAGGGCTAGAGTTAGAGATCCGGTTAGGGTTACGATTTGACCTAGGGTTAGGGTTTTGTTGAGGGCTAGTGTTAGAGATCCGGTTAGGGTTACGATTGGACCTAGGGTTAGGGTTATGTTGAGGGCTAGGGTTAGAGACACGGTTAGGGTTACGATTGGACCTAGGGTTAGGGTTATGTTGAGGGCTATGGTTAGAGATCCGGTTAGGGTTACGATTGGACCTAGGGTTAGGGTTATGTTGAGGGCTAGGGTTAGAGATCCGGTTAGGGTTACGATTGGACCTAGGGTTAGGGTTATGTTGAGGGCTAGGGTTAGAGATCCGGTTAGGGTTACGATTGGACCTAGGGTTAGGGTTATGTTGAGGGCTAGGGTTAGAGATCCGGTTAGGGTTACGATTGGACCTAGGGTTAGGGTTATGTTGAGGGCTAGGGTTAGAGATCCGGTTAGGGTTACGATTGGACCTAGGGTTAGGGTTATGTTGAGCGCTAGGGTTAGAGATCCGGTTAGGGTTACGATTGGACCTAGGGTTAGGGTTATGTTGAGGGCTAGGGTTAGAGATCCGGTTAGGGTTACGATTGGACCTAGGGTTAGGGTTATGTTGAGCGCTAGGGTTAGAGATCCGGTTAGGGTTACGATTGGACCTAGGGTTAGTGTTATGTTGAGGGCTAGGGTTAGAGATCCGGTTAGGGTTACGATTTGACCTAGGGTTAGGGTTATGTTGAGGGCTAGGGTTAGAGATCCGGTTAGGGTTACGATTGGACCTAGGGTTAGGGTTATGTTGAGGGCTAGGGTTAGATATCCGGTTAGGGTTGCGATTGGACCTAGGGTTAGGGTTATGTTGAGGGCTAGGGTTAGAGATCCGGTTAGGGTCGCGATTGGACCTAGGGTTAGGGTTATGTTGAGGGCTAGGTTTAGAGATCCGGTTAGGGTCGCGATTGGACCTAGGGTTAGGGTATGTTGAGGGCTAGGGTTAGAGATCTGGTTAGGGTTAAGATTGGACCTAGGGTTAGGGTTATGTTGAGGGCTAGGGTTAGAGATCCGGTTAGGGTTACGATTTGACCTAGGGTTAGGGTTTTGTTGAGGGCTAGTGTTAGAGATCCGGTTAGGGTTACGATTGGACCTAGGGTTAGGGTTATGTTGAGGGCTAGGGTTAGAGACCCGGTTAGGGTTACGATTGGACCTAGGGTTAGGGTTATGTTGAGGGCTATGGTTAGAGATCCGGTTAGGGTTACGATTGGACCTAGGGTTAGGGTTATGTTGAGGGCTAGGGTTAGAGATCCGGTTAGGGTTACGATTGGACCTAGGGTTAGGGTTATGTTGAGGGCTAGGGTTAGAGATCCGCTTAGGGTTACGATTGGACCTAGGGTTAGGGTTATGTTGAAGGCTAGGGTTAGAGATCCGGTTAGGGTTACGATTGGACCTAGGGTTAGGGTTATGTTGAGGGCTAGGGTTAGAGATCCGGTTAGGGTTACGATTGGACCTAGGGTTAGGGTTATGTTGAGGGCTAGGGTTAGAGATCCGGTTAGGGTCGCGATTGGACCTAGGGTTAGGGTTATGTTGAGGGCTAGGTTTAGAGATCCGGTTAGGGTCGCGATTGGACCTAGGGTTAGGGTTATGTTGAGGGCTACGGTTAGAGATCTGGTTAGGGTTACGATTGGACCTAGGGTTAGGGTTATGTTGAGGGCTAGGGTTAGAGATCCGGTTAGGGTTACGATTTGACCTAGGGTTAGGGTTTTGTTGAGGGCTAGTGTTAGAGATCCGGTTAGGGTTACGATTGGACCTAGGGTTAGGGTTATGTTGAGGGCTAGGGTTAGAGATCCGGTTAGTGTCGCGATTGGACCTAGGGTTAGGGTTATGTTGAGGGCTAGGTTTAGAGACCCTTTTAGGGTTACGATTGGACCTAGGGTTAGGGTTATGTTGAGGGCTAGGGTTAGAGATCCGGTTAGGGTTACGATTTGACCTAGGGTTAGGGTTATGTTGAGGGCTAGGGTTAGAGACCCGGTTAGGGTTACGATTGGACCTAGGGTTAGGGTTATGTTGAGGGCTAGGGTTAGAGATCCGGTTAGGGTTACGATTGGACCTAGGGTTAGTGTTATGTTGAGGGCTAGGGTTAGAGATCCGGTTAGGGTTACGATTGGACCTAGGGTTAGGGTTATGTTGAGGGCTAGGGTTAGAGACCCGGTTAGGGTTACGATTGGACCTAGGGTTAGGGTTATGTTGAGGGCTAGGGTTAGAGATCCGGTTAGGGTTACGATTGGACCTAGCGTTAGGGTTATGTTGAGGGCTAGGGTTAGAGATCCGGTTAGGGTTACGATTGGACCTAGGGTTAGGGTTATGTTGAGGGCTAGGGTTAGAGATCCGGTTAGGGTTACGATTGGACCTAGGGTTAGGGTTATGTTGAGGGCTAGGGTTAGAGATCCGGTTAGGGTTACGATTGGACCTAGGGTTAGGGTTATGTTGAGGGCTAGGGTTAGAGATCCGGTTAGGGTTACGATTGGACCTAGGGTTAGGGTTATGTTGAGGGCTAGGGTTAGAGATCCGGTTAGGGTTACGATTGGACCTAGGGTTAGGGTTATGTTGAGGGCTAGGGTTAGAGATCCGGTTAGGGTCGCGATTGGACCTAGGGTTAGGGTTATGTTGAGGGCTAGGTTTAGAGATCCGGTTAGGGTCGCGATTGGACCTAGGGTTAGGGATATGTTGAGGGCTAGGGTTAGAGATCCGGTTAGGGTTACGATTGGACCTAGGGTTAGGGTTATGTTGAGGGCTAGGGTTAGAGATCCGGTTAGGGTTACGATTTGACCTAGGGTTAGGGTTATGTTGAGGGCTAGGGTTAGAGATCCGGTTAGGGTTACGATTGGACCTAGGGTTAGGGTTATGTTGAGGGCTAGGGTTAGAGATCCGGTTAGTGTCGCGATTGGACCTAGGGTTAGGGTTATGTTGAGGGCTAGGGTTAGAGACCCTTTTAGGGTTACGATTGGACCTAGGGTTAGGGTTATGTTGAGGGCTAGGGTTAGAGATCCGGTTAGGGTTACGATTGGACCTAGGGTTAGGGTTATGTTGAGGGCTAGGGTTAGAGATCCGGTTAGGGTTACGATTGGACCTAGGGTTAGGGTTATGTTGAGGGCTAGGGTTAGAGATCCGGTTAGGGTCGCGATTGGACCTAGGGTTAGGGTTATGTTGAGGGCTAGGTTTAGAGATCCGGTTAGGGTCGCGATTGGACCTAGGGTTAGGGTTATGTTGAGGGCTAGGGTTAGAGATCTGGTTAGGGTTACGATTGGACCTAGGGTTAGGGTTATGTTGAGGGCTAGAGTTAGAGATCCGGTTAGGGTTACGATTTGACCTAGGGTTAGGGTTTTGTTGAGGGCTAGTGTTAGAGATCCGGTTAGGGTTACGATTGGACCTAGGGTTAGGGTTATGTTGAGGGCTAGGGTTAGAGACCCGGTTAGGGTTACGATTGGACCTAGGGTTAGGGTTATGTTGAGGGCTATGGTTAGAGATCCGGTTAGGGTTACGATTGGACCTAGGGTTAGGGTTATGTTGAGGGCTAGGGTTAGAGATCCGGTTAGGGTTACGATTGGACCTAGGGTTAGGGTTATGTTGAGGGCTAGGGTTAGAGATCCGGTTAGGGTTACGATTGGACCTAGGGTTAGGGTTATGTTGAGCGCTAGGGTTAGAGATCCGGTTAGGGTTACGATTGGACCTAGGGTTAGGGTTATGTTGAGGGCTAGGGTTAGAGATCCGGTTAGGGTTACGATTGGACCTAGGGTTAGGGTTATGTTGAGCGCTAGGGTTAGAGATCCGGTTAGGGTTACGATTGGACCTAGGGTTAGGGTTATGTTGAGGGCTAGGGTTAGAGATCCGGTTAGGGTTACGATTGGACCTAGGGTTAGGGTTATGTAGAGCGCTAGGGTTAGAGATCCGGTTAGGGTTACGATTGGACCTAGGGTTAGGGTTATGTTGAGGGCTAGGGTTAGAGATCCGGTTAGGGTTACGATTGGACCTAGGGTTAGGGTTATGTTGAGGGCTAGGGTTAGAGATCCGGTTAGGGTTACGATTGGACCTAGGGTTAGGGTTATGTTGAGGGCTAGGGTTAGAGATCCGGTTAGGGTTACGATTGGACCTAGGGTTAGTGTTATGTTGAGGGCTAGGGTTAGAGATCCGGTTAGGGTTACGATTGGACCTAGGGTTAGGGTTATGTTGAGGGCTAGGGTTAGAGACCCGGTTAGGGTTACGATTGGACCTAGGGTTAGGGTTATGTTGAGGGCTAGGGTTAGAGATCCGGTTAGGGTTACGATTGGACCTAGCGTTAGGGTTATGTTGAGGGCTAGGGTTAGAGATCCGGTTAGGGTTACGATTGGACCTAGGGTTAGGGTTATGTTGAGGGCTAGGGTTAGAGATCCGGTTAGGGTTACGATTGGACCTAGGGTTAGGGTTATGTTGAGCGCTAGGGTTAGAGATCCGGTTAGGGTTACGATTGGACCTAGGGTTAGGGTTATGTTGAGGGCTAGGGTTAGAGATCCGGTTAGGGTTACGATTGGACCTAGGGTTAGGGTTATGTTGAGGGCTAGGGTTAGAGATCCGGTTAGGGTTACGATTGGACCTAGGGTTAGGGTTATGTTGAGGGCTAGGGTTAGAGATCCGGTTAGGGTTACGATTGGACCTAGGGTTAGGGTTATGTTGAGGGCTAGGGTTAGAGATCCGGTTAGGGTCGCGATTGGACCTAGGGTTAGGGTTATGTTGAGGGCTAGGTTTAGAGATCCGGTTAGGGTCGCGATTGGACCTAGGGTTAGGGTTATGTTGAGGGCTACGGTTAGAGATCTGGTTAGGGTTACGATTGGACCTAGGGTTAGGGTTATGTTGAGGGCTAGGGTTAGAGATCCGGTTAGGGTTACGATTTGACCTAGGGTTAGGGTTTTGTTGAGGGCTAGTGTTAGAGATCCGGTTAGGGTTACGATTGGACCTAGGGTTAGGGTTATGTTGAGGGCTAGGGTTAGAGATCCGGTTAGTGTCGCGATTGGACCTAGGGTTAGGGTTATGTTGAGGGCTAGGGTTAGAGACCCTTTTAGGGTTACGATTGGACCTAGGGTTAGGGTTATGTTGAGGGCTAGGGTTAGAGACCCGGTTAGGGTTACGATTGGACCTTGGGTTAGGGTTATGTTGAGGGCTAGGGTTAGAGATCCGGTTAGGGTTACGATTGGACCTAGGGTTAGGGTTATGTTGAGGGCTAGGGTTAGAGATCCGGTTAGGGTTACGATTGGACCTAGGGTTAGGGTTATGTTGAGGGCTAGGGTTAGAGATCCGGTTAGGGTTACGATTGGACCTAGGGTTAGGGTTATGTTGAGCGCTAGGTTAGAGATCCGGTTAGGGTTACGATTGGACCTAGGGTTAATGTTATGTTGAGGGCTAGGGTTAGAGATCCGGTTAGGGTTACGATTGGACCTAGGGTTAGGGTTATGTTGAGCGCTAGGTTAGAGATCCGGTTAGGGTTACGATTGGACCTAGGGTTAGGGTTATGTTGAGGGCTAGGGTTAGAGATCCGGTTAGGGTTACGATTGGACCTAGGGTTAGGGTTATGTTGAGGGCTAGGGTTAGAGATCCGGTTAGGGTTACGATTGGACCTAGGGTTAGGGTTATGTTGAGGGCTAGGGTTAGAGATCCGGTTAGGGTTACGATTGGACCTAGGGTTAGGGTTATGTTGAGGGCTAGGGTTAGAGATCCGGTTAGGGTTACGATTGGACCTAGGGTTAGGGTTATGTTGAGCGCTAGGGTTAGAGATCCGGTTAGGGTTACGATTGGACCTAGGGTTAGGGTTATGTTGAGGGCTAGGGTTAGAGATCCGGTTAGGGTTACGATTGGACCTAGGGTTAGGGTTATGTTGAGCGCTAGGGTTAGAGATCCGGTTAGGGTTACGATTGGACCTAGGGTTAGGGTTATGTTGAGGGCTAGGGTTAGAGATCCAGTTAGGGTTACGATTGGACCTAGGGTTAGGGTTATGTTGAGGGCTAGGGTTAGAGATCCGGTTAGGGTTACGATTGGACCTAGGGTTAGGGTTATGTTGAGGGCTAGGGTTAGAGATCCTGTTAGGGTTGCGATTGGACCTAGGGTTAGGGTTATGTTGAGGGCTAGGGTTAGAGACCCGGTTAGGGTCGCGATTGGACCTAGGGTTAGGGTTATGTTGAGGGCTAGGTTTAGAGATCCGGTTAGGGTCGCGATTGGACCTAGGGTTAGGGTTATGTTGAGGGCTAGGGTTAGAGATCTGGTTAGGGTTAAGATTGGACCTAGGGTTAGGGTTATGTTGAGGGCTAGGGTTAGAGATCCGGTTAGGGTTACGATTTGACCTAGGGTTAGGGTTTTGTTGAGGGCTAGTGTTAGAGATCCGGTTAGGGTTACGATTGGACCTAGGGTTAGGGTTATGTTGAGGGCTAGGGTTAGAGACCCGGTTAGGGTTACGATTGGACCTAGGGTTAGGGTTATGTTGAGGGCTATGGTTAGAGATCCGGTTAGGGTTACGATTGGACCTAGGGTTAGGGTTATGTTGAGGGCTAGGGTTAGAGATCCGGTTAGGGTTACGATTGGACCTAGGGTTAGTGTTATGTTGAGGGCTAGGGTTAGAGATCCGGTTAGGGTTACGATTGGACCTAGGGTTAGGGTTATGTTGAGGGCTAAGGTTAGAGACCCGGTTAGGGTTACGATTGGACCTAGTGTTAGGGTTATGTTGAGGGCTAGGGTTAGAGATCCGCTTAGGGTTACGATTGGACCTAGGGTTAGGGTTATGTTGAGGGCTAGGGTTAGAGATCCGCTTAGGGTTACGATTGGACCTAGGGTTAGGGTTATGTTGAGGGCTAGGGTTAGAGATCCGGTTAGGGTTACGATTGGACCTAGGGTTAGGGTTATGTTGAGGGCTAGGGTTAGAGATCCGGTTAGGGTTACGATTGGACCTAGGGTTAGGGTTATGTTGAGGGCTAGGGTTAGAGATCCGGTTAGGGTCGTGATTGGACCTAGGGTTAGGGTTATGTTGAGGGCTAGGTTTAGAGATCCGGTTAGGGTCGCGATTGGACCTAGGGTTAGGGTTATGTTGAGGGCTAGGGTTAGAGATCTGGTTAGGGTTACAATTGGACCTAGGGTTAGGGTTATGTTGAGGGCTAGGGTTAGAGATCTGGTTAGGGTTACAATTGGACCTAGGGTTAGGGTTATGTTGAGGGCTAGGGTTAGAGACCCTTTTAGGGTTACGATTGGACCTAGGGTTAGGGTTATGTTGAGGGCTAGGGTTAGAGATCCGGTTAGGGTTATGATTGGACCTAGGGTTAGGGTTATGTTGAGGGCTAGGGTTAGAGACCCTTTTAGGGTTACGATTGGACCTAGGGTTAGGGTTATGTTGAGGGCTAGGGTTAGAGATCCGGTTAGGGTTATGATTGGACCTAGGGTTAGGGTTATGTTGAGGGCTAGGGTTAGAGATCCGGTTAGGGTTAAGATTGGTCCTAGGGTTAGGGTTATGTTGAGGGCTAGGGTTAGAGATCCGGTTAGGGTTACGATTGGACCTAGGGTTAGGGTTATGTTGAGGGCTAGGGTTAGGGATCCGGTTAGGGTTACGATTGGACCTCGGGTTAGGGTTATGTTGAGGGCTAGGGTTAGAGATCCGGTTAGGGTTACGATTGGACCTCGGGTTAGGGTTATGTTGAGGGCTAGGCTTAGACATCCGGTTAGGGTTACGATTGGACCTCGGGTTAGGGTTATGTTGAGGGCTAGGGTTAGAGATCCGGTTAGGGTTACGATTGGACCTAGGGTTAGGGTTATGTTGAGGGCTAGGGTTAGAGATCCGGTTAGGGTTACGATTGGACCTAGGGTTAGGGTTATGTTGAGGGCTAGGGTTAGAGATCCGGTTAGGGTTACGATTGGACCTAGGGTTAGGGTTATGTTGAGGGCTAGGGTTAGAGATCCGTTTAGGGTCACGATTGGACCTAGGGTTAGGGTTATGTTGAGGGCTAGGGTTAGAGATCCGGTTAGGGTCACGATTGGACCTAGGGTTAGGGTTATGTTGAGGGCTAGGGTTCGACATCCGGTTAGGGTCACGATTGAACCTAGGGTTAGGGTTATGTTGAGGGCTAGGGTTAGACATCCGGTTAGGGTCACGATTGGACCTAGGGTTAGGGTTATGTTGAGGGCTAGGGTTAGAGATCCGGTTAGGGTTACGATTGGACCTAGGGTTAGGGTTATGTTGAGGGCTAGGGTTAGAGATCCGGTTAGGGTCACGATTGGACCTAGTGTTAGGGTTATGTTGAGGGCTAGGGTTAGAGACCGGTTAGGGTCACGACTGGACCTAGGGTTAGGGTTATGTTGAGGGCTAGGGTTAGAGATCCGGTTAGGGTCACGATTGGACCTAGGGTTAGGGTTATGTTGAGGGCTAGGGTTAGAGATCCGGTTAGGGTGACGATTGGACCTAGGCTTAGGGTTATGTTGAGGGCTAGGGTTAGAGATCCGGTTAGGGTCACGATTGGAACTAGGGTTAGGGTTATGTTGAGGGCTAGGGTTAGAGATCCGGTGAGGGTTACGATTGGACCTAAGGTTAGGGTTCTGTTGAGGGCTAGAGTTAGAGATCCCGTTAGGGTTACGATTGGACCTAGGGTTAGGGTTATGTTGAGGGCTAGGGTTAGAGATCCGGTTAGGGTTACGATTGGACCTAGGGATAGGGTTTTGTTGAGGGCTAGGGTTAGAGATCCGGTTAGTGTTACGATTGGACCTAGGGTTAGGGTTATGTTGAGGGCTAGGGTTAGAGATCCGGTTAGGGTTACGATTGTACCTAGGGTTAGGGTTATGTTGAGGGCTAGGGTTAGAGATCCGGTTAGGGTTACGATTGGAACTAGGGTTAGGGTTATGTTGAGGGCTAGGGTTAGAGATGCGCTTGGGGTTACGATTGGACGTAGGGTTAGGGTTATGTTGAGGGCTAGGGTTAGAGATCCGGTTAGGGTCACGATTGGACCTAGGGTTAGGGTTATGTTGAGGGCTAGGGTTAGAGATCCGGTTAGGGTCACGATTGGACCTAGGGTTAGGGTTATATTGAGGGCTAGGGTTCGACATCCGGTTAGGGTCACGATTGAACCTAGGGTTAGGGTTATGTTGAGGGCTAGGGTTAGACATCCGGTTAGGGTCACGATTGGACCTAGGGTTAGGGTTATGTTGAGGGCTAGGGTTAGAGATCCGGTTAGGGTCACGATTGGAACTAGGGTTAGGGTTATGTTGAGGGCTAGGGTTAGAGATCCGTTTAGGGTTACGATTGGACCTAGGGTTAGGGTTATGTTGAGGCCTAGGGTTAGAGATCCGGTTAGGGTTACGATTGGAACTAGGGTTAGGGTTATGTTGAGGGCTAGGTTTAGAGATACGGTTGGGGTTACGATTGGACCTAGGGTTAGGGTTATGTTGAGGGCTAGGGTTAGACATCCGGTTAGGGTCACGATTGGACCTAGGGTTAGGGTTATGTTGAGGGCTAGGGTTCGACATCCGGTTAGGGTCACGATTGAACCTAGGGTTAGGGTTATGTTGAGGGCTAGGGTTAGACATCCGGTTAGGGTCACGATTGGACCTAGGGTTAGGGGTATGTTGAGGGCTAGGGTTAGAGATCCGGTTAGGGTTACGATTGGACCTAGGGTTAGGGTTATGTTGAGGGCTAGGGTTAGAGATCCGGTTAGGGTCACGATTGGACCTAGTGTTAGGGTTATGTTGAGGGCTAGGGTTAGAGATCCGGTTAGGGTCACGATTGGACCTAGGGTTAGGGTTATGTTGAGGGCTAGGGTTAGAGATCCGGTTAGGGTCACGATTGGACCTAGGGTTAGGGTTATGTTGAGGGCTAGGGTTAGATATCCGGTTAGGGTTACGATAGGACCTAGGGTTAGGGTTTTGTTGAGGGCTAGTGTTAGAGATCCGGTTAGGGTTACGATTGGACCTAGGGTTAGGGTTATGTTGAGGGCTAGGGTTAGAGACCCGGTTAGGGTCGCGATTGGACCGAGGGTTAGGGTTATGTTGAGGGCTAGGGTTAGAGATCCGGTTAGGGTCGCGATTGGACCTAGGGTTAGGGTTATGTTGAGGGCTAGGTTTAGAGATCCGGTTAGGGTCGCGATTGGACCTAGGGTTAGGGTTATGTTGAGGGCTAGGGTTAGAGATCTGGTTAGGGTTACGATTGGATCTAGGGTTAGGGTTATGTTGAGGGCTAGGGTTAGAGATCCGGTTAGGGTTACGATTTGACCTAGGGTAAGGGTTTTGTTGAGGGCTAGTGTTAGAGATCCGGTTAGGGTTACGATTGGACCTAGGGTTAGGGTTATGTTGAGGGCTAGGGTTAGAGATCCGGTTAGGGTCGCGATTGGACCTCGGGTTAGGGTTATGTTGAGGGCTAGGGTTAGAGATCCGGTTAGGGTTACGATTGGACCTAGGGTTAGGGTTATGTTCAGGGCTAGGGTTAGAGATCCGGTTAGGGTTACGATTGGACCTAGGGTTAGGGTTATGTTGAGGGCTAGGGTTAGAGATCCGGTTAGGGTTACGATTGGACCTAGGGTTAGGGTTATGTTGAGGGCTAGGGTTAGAGATCCGGTTAGGGTCGCGATTGGACCTAGGGTTAGTGTTATATTGAGGGCTAGGTTTAGAGATCCGGTTAGGGTCGCGATTGGACCTAGGGTTAGGGTTATGTTGAGGGCTAGGGTTAGAGATCTGGTTAGGGTTACGATTGGACCTAGGGTTAGGGTTATGTTGAGGGCTAGGGTTAGAGATCCGGTTAGGGTTACGATTTGACCTAGGGTTAGGGTTTTGTTGAGGGCTAGTGTTAGAGATCCGGTTAGGGTTACGATTGGACCTAGGGTTAGGGTTATGTTGAGGGCTAGGGTTAGAGACCCGGTTAGGGTTACGATTGGACCTAGGGTTAGGGTTATGTTGAGGGCTATGGTTAGAGATCCGGTTAGGGTTACGATTAGACCTAGGGTTAGGGTTATGTTGAGGGCTAGGGTTAGAGATCCGGTTAGGGTTACGATTGGACCTAGGGTTAGGGTTATGTTGAGGGCTAGGGTTAGAGATCCGGGTAGGGTTACGATTGGACCTAGGGTTAGGGTTATGTTGAGGGCTAGGGTTAGAGACCCGGTTAGGGTTACGATTGGACCTAGGGTTAGGGTTATGTTGAGGGCTAGGGTTAGAGATCCGGTTAGGGTTACGATTGGACCTAGGGTTAGGGTTATGTTGAGGGCTAGGGTTAGAGATCCGGTTAGGGTTACGATTGGACCTAGGGTTAGGGTTATGTTGAGGGCTAGGGTTAGAGATCCGGTTAGGGTTACGATTGGACCTAGGGTTAAGGTTATGTTGAGCGCTAGGGTTAGAGATCCGGTTAGGGTTACGATTGGACCTAGGGTTAGGGTTATGTTGAGGGCTAGGGTTAGAGATCCGCTTAGGGTTACGATTGGACCTAGGGTTAGGGTTATGTTGAGGGCTAGGGTTAGAGATCCGGTTAGGGTTACGATTGGACCTAGGGTTAGGGTTATGTTGAGGGCTAGGGTTAGAGATCCGGTTAGGGTTACGATTGGACCTAGGGTTAGGGTTATGTTGAGGGCTAGGGTTAGAGATCCGGTTAGGGTCGCGATTGGACCTAGGGTTAGGGTTATGTTGAGGGCTAGGTTTAGAGATCCGGTTAGGGTCGCGATTGGACCTAGGGTTAGGGTTATGTTGAGGGCTAGGGTTAGAGATCTGGTTAGGGTTACAATTGGACCTAGGGTTAGGGTTATGTTGAGGGCTAGGGTTAGAGATCCGGTTAGGGTTACGATTTGACCTAGGGTTAGGGTTTTGTTGAGGGCTAGGGTTAGAGATCCTTTTAGGGTTACGACTGGACCTAGGGTTAGGGTTATGTTGAGGGCTAGGGTTAGAGATCCGGTTAGGGTCGCGATTGGACCTAGGGTTAGGGTTATGTTGAGGGCTAGGGTTAGAGACCCTTTTAGGGTTACGATTGGACCTAGGGTTAGGGTTATGTTGAGGGCTAGGGTTAGAGATCCGGTTAGGGTTATGATTGGACCTAGGGTTAGGGTTATGTTGAGGGCTAGGGTTAGAGATCCGGTTAGGGTTAAGATTGGTCCTAGGGTTAGGGTTATGTTGAGGGCTAGGGTTAGAGATCCGGTTAGGGTTACGATTGGACCTAGGGTTAGGGTTATGTTGAGGGCTAGGGTTAGGGATCCGGTTAGGGTTACGATTGGACCTCGGGTTAGGGTTATGTTGAGGGCTAGGGTTAGAGATCCGGTTAGGGTTACGATTGGACCTCGGGTTAGGGTTATGTTGAGGGCTAGGCTTAGACATCCGGTTAGGGTTACGATTGGACCTCGGGTTAGGGTTATGTTGAGGGCTAGGGTTAGAGATCCGGTTAGGGTCACGATTGGACCTAGGGTTAGGGTTATGTTGAGGGCTAGGGTTAGAGATCCGGTTAGGGTTACGATTGGACCTAGGGTTAGGGTTATGTTGAGGGCTAGGGTTAGAGATCCGGTTAGGGTTACGATTGGACCTAGGGTTAGGGTTATGTTGAGGGCTAGGGTTAGAGATCCGTTTAGGGTCACGATTGGACCTAGGGTTAGGGTTATGTTGAGGGCTAGGGTTAGAGATCCGGTTAGGGTCACGATTGGACCTAGGGTTAGGGTTATGTTGAGGGCTAGGGTTCGACATCCGGTTAGGGTCACGATTGAACCTAGGGTTAGGGTTATGTTGAGGGCTAGGGTTAGACATCCGGTTAGGGTCACGATTGGACCTAGGGTTAGGGTTATGTTGAGGGCTAGGGTTAGAGATCCGGTTAGGGTTACGATTGGACCTAGGGTTAGGGTTATGTTGAGGGCTAGGGTTAGAGATCCGGTTAGGGTCGCGATTGGACCTAGGGTTAGGGTTATGTTGAGGGCTAGGTTTAGAGATCCGGTTAGGGTCGCGATTGGACCTAGGGTTAGGGTTATGTTGAGGGCTAGGGTTAGAGATCTGGTTAGGGTTACAATTGGACCTAGGGTTAGGGTTATGTTGAGGGCTAGGGTTAGAGATCCGGTTAGGGTTACGATTTGACCTAGGGTTAGGGTTTTGTTGAGGGCTAGGGTTAGAGATCCTTTTAGGGTTACGACTGGACCTAGGGTTAGGGTTATGTTGAGGGCTAGGGTTAGAGATCCGGTTAGGGTCGCGATTGGACCTAGGGTTAGGGTTATGTTGAGGGCTAGGGTTAGAGACCCTTTTAGGGTTACGATTGGACCTAGGGTTAGGGTTATGTTGAGGGCTAGGGTTAGAGATCCGGTTAGGGTTATGATTGGACCTAGGGTTAGGGTTATGTTGAGGGCTAGGGTTAGAGATCCGGTTAGGGTTAAGATTGGTCCTAGGGTTAGGGTTATGTTGAGGGCTAGGGTTAGAGATCCGGTTAGGGTTACGATTGGACCTAGGGTTAGGGTTATGTTGAGGGCTAGGGTTAGGGATCCGGTTAGGGTTACGATTGGACCTCGGGTTAGGGTTATGTTGAGGGCTAGGGTTAGAGATCCGGTTAGGGTTACGATTGGACCTCGGGTTAGGGTTATGTTGAGGGCTAGGCTTAGACATCCGGTTAGGGTTACGATTGGACCTCGGGTTAGGGTTATGTTGAGGGCTAGGGTTAGAGATCCGGTTAGGGTTACGATTGGACCTAGGGTTAGGGTTATGTTGAGGGCTAGGGTTAGAGATCCGGTTAGGGTTACGATTGGACCTAGGGTTAGGGTTATGTTGAGGGCTAGGGTTAGAGATCCGGTTAGGGTTACGATTGGACCTAGGGTTAGGGTTATGTTGAGGGCTAGGGTTAGAGATCCGGTTAGGGTTACGATTGGACCTAGGGTTAGGGTTATGTTGAGGGCTAGGGTTAGAGATCCGGTTAGGGTTACGATTGGACCTAGGGTTAGGGTTATGTTGAGGGCTAGGGTTAGAGATCCGGTTAGGGTCGCGATTGGACCTAGGGTTAGGGTTATGTTGAGGGCTAGGTTTAGAGATCCGGTTAGGGTCGCGATTGGACCTAGGGTTAGGGTTATGTTGAGGGCTAGGGTTCGAGATCTGGTTAGGGTTACGATTGGATCTAGGGTTAGGGTTATGTTGAGGGCTAGGGTTAGATATCCGGTTAGGGTTACGATTTGACCTAGGGTTAGGGTTTTGTTGAGGGCTAGTGTTAGAGATCCGGTTAGGGTTACGATTGGACCTAGGGTTAGGGTTATGTTGAGGGCTAGGGTTAGAGATCCGGTTAGGGTCGCGATTGGACCTAGGGTTAGGGTTATGTTGAGGGCTAGGGTTAGAGATCCTTTTAGGGTTACGATTGGACCTAGGGTTAGGGTTATGTTGAGGGCTAGGGTTAGAGATCCGGTTAGGGTTACGATTGGACCTAGGGTTAGGGTTATGTTGAGGGCTAGGGTTAGAGATCCGTTTAGAGTTAAGATTGGTCCTAGGGTTAGGGTTATGTTGAGGGCTAGGGTTAGAGATCCGGTTAGGGTTACGATTGGACCTAGGGTTAGGGTTATGTTGAGGGCTAGGGTTAGAGATCCGGTTAGGGTTACGATTGGACCTCGGGTTAGGGTTATGTTGAGGGCTAGGGTTAGAGATCCGTTTAGGGTTACGATTGGACCTCGGGTTAGGGTTATGTTGAGGGCTAGGCTTAGACATCCGGTTAGGGTTACGATTGGACCTCGGGTTTGGGTTATGTTGAGGGCTAGGGTTAGAGATCCGGTTAGGGTTACGATTGGACCTAGGGTTAGGGTTATGTTGAGGGCTAGGGTTAGAGATCCGGTTAGGGTTACGATTGGACCTAGGGTTAGGGTTATGTTGAGGGCTAGGGTTAGAGATCCGGTTAGGGTTACGATTGGACCTAGGGTTAAGGTTATGTTGAGCGCTAGGGTTAGAGATCCGGTTAGGGTTACGATTGGACCTAGGGTTAGGGTTATGTTGAGGGCTAGGGTTAGAGATCCGCTTAGGGTTACGATTGGACCTAGGGTTAGGGTTATGTTGAGGGCTAGGGTTAGAGATCCGGTTAGGGTTACGATTGGAACTAGGGTTAGGGTTATGTTGAGGGCTAGGGTTAGAGATCCGGTTAGGGTTACGATTGGACCTAGGGTTAGGGTTATGTTGAGGGCTAGGGTTAGAGATCCGGTTAGGGTCGCGATTGGACCTAGGGTTAGGGTTATGTTGAGGGCTAGGTTTAGAGATCCGGTTAGGGTCGCGATTGGACCTAGGGTTAGGGTTATGTTGAGGGCTAGGGTTAGAGATCTGGTTAGGGTTACAATTGGACCTAGGGTTAGGGTTATGTTGAGGGCTAGGGTTAGAGATCCGGTTAGGGTTACGATTTGACCTAGGGTTAGGGTTTTGTTGAGGGCTAGGGTTAGAGATCCTTTTAGGGTTACGACTGGACCTAGGGTTAGGGTTATGTTGAGGGCTAGGGTTAGAGATCCGGTTAGGGTCGCGATTGGACCTAGGGTTAGGGTTATGTTGAGGGCTAGGGTTAGAGACCCTTTTAGGGTTACGATTGGACCTAGGGTTAGGGTTATGTTGAGGGCTAGGGTTAGAGATCCGGTTAGGGTTATGATTGGACCTAGGGTTAGGGTTATGTTGAGGGCTAGGGTTAGAGATCCGGTTAGGGTTAAGATTGGTCCTAGGGTTAGGGTTATGTTGAGGGCTAGGGTTAGAGATCCGGTTAGGGTTACGATTGGACCTAGGGTTAGGGTTATGTTCAGGGCTAGGGTTAGGGATCCGGTTAGGGTTACGATTGGACCTCGGGTTAGGGTTATGTTGAGGGCTAGGGTTAGAGATCCGGTTAGGGTTACGATTGGACCTCGGGTTAGGGTTATGTTGAGGGCTAGGCTTAGACATCCGGTTAGGGTTACGATTGGACCTCGGGTTAGGGTTATGTTGAGGGCTAGGGTTAGAGATCCGGTTAGGGTTACGATTGGACCTAGGGTTAGGGTTATGTTGAGGGCTAGGGTTAGAGATCCGGTTAGGGTTACGATTGGACCTAGGGTTAGGGTTATGTTGAGGGCTAGGGTTAGAGATCCGGTTAGGGTTACGATTGGACCTAGGGTTAGGGTTATGTTGAGGGCTAGGGTTAGAGATCCGGTTAGGGTTACGATTGGACCTAGGGTTAGGGTTATGTTGAGGGCTAGGGTTAGAGATCCGGTTAGGGTCGCGATTGGACCTAGGGTTAGGGTTATGTTGAGGGCTAGGTTTAGAGATCCGGTTAGGGTCGCGATTGGACCTAGGGTTAGGGTTATGTTGAGGGCTAGGGTTCGAGATCTGGTTAGGGTTACGATTGGATCTAGGGTTAGGGTTATGTTGAGGGCTAGGGTTAGATATCCGGTTAGGGTTACGATTTGACCTAGGGTTAGGGTTTTGTTGAGGGCTAGTGTTAGAGATCCGGTTAGGGTTACGATTGGACCTAGGGTTAGGGTTATGTTGAGGGCTAGGGTTAGAGATCCGGTTAGGGTCGCGATTGGACCTAGGGTTAGGGTTATGTTGAGGGCTAGGGTTAGAGATCCTTTTAGGGTTACGATTGGACCTAGGGTTAGGGTTATGTTGAGGGCTAGGGTTAGAGATCCGGTTAGGGTTACGATTGGACCTCGGGTTAGGGTTATGTTGAGGGCTAGGGTTAGAGATCCGGTTAGGGTTACGATTGGACCTCGGGTTAGGGTTATGTTGAGGGCTAGGCTTAGACATCCGGTTAGGGTTACGATTGGACCTCGGGTTTGGGTTATGTTGAGGGCTAGGGTTAGAGATCCGGTTAGGGTCGCGATTGGACCTAGGGTTAGGGTTATGTTGAGGGCTAGGGTTAGAGATCCGGTTAGGGTTACGATTGGACCTCG
The DNA here is from genome assembly GCF_964146895.1 of Miniopterus schreibersii. Taxonomy (NCBI): domain Eukaryota; kingdom Metazoa; phylum Chordata; class Mammalia; order Chiroptera; family Miniopteridae; genus Miniopterus; species Miniopterus schreibersii. Next base: position 62,387,277 of record NC_138107.1, read on the forward strand.
GGTTAGGGTTATGTTGAGGGCTAGGCTTAGACATCCCGTTAGGGTTACGATTGGACCTAGGGTTAGGGTTATGTTGAGGGCTAGGGTTAGAGATCCGGTTAGGGTCGCGATTGGACCTAGGGTTAGGGTTATGTTGAGGGCTAGGGTTAGAGATCCTTTTAGGGTTACGATTGGACCTAGGGTTAGGGTTATGTTGAGGGCTAGGGTTAGAGATCCGGTTAGGGTTACGATTGGACCTCGGGTTAGGGTTATGTTGAGGGCTAGGGTTAGAGATCCGGTTAGGGTTACGATTGGACCTCGGGTTAGGGTTATGTTGAGGGCTAGGCTTAGACATCCGGTTAGGGTTACGATTGGACCTCGGGTTTGGGTTATGTTGAGGGCTAGGGTTAGAGATCCGGTTAGGGTTACGATTGGACCTAGGGTTAGGGTTATGTTGAGGGCTAGGGTTAGAGATCCGGTTAGGGTCGCGATTGGACCTAGGGTTAGGGTTATGTTGAGGGCTAGGTTTAGAGATCCGGTTAGGGTCGCGATTGGACCTAGGGTTAGGGTTATGTTGAGGGCTAGGGTTAGAGATCCGGTTAGGGTTACGATTGGACCTAGGGTTAGGGTTATGTTGAGGGCTAGGGTTAGAGATCCGGTTAGGGTTACGATTTGACCTAGGGTTAGGGTTTTGTTGAGGGCTAGTGTTAGAGATCCGGTTAGGGTTACGATTGGACCTAGGGTTAGGGTAATGTTGAGGGCTAGGGTTAGAGACCCGGTTAGGGTTACGATTGGACCTAGGGTTAGGGTTATGTTGAGGGCTATGGTTAGAGATCCGGTTAGGGTTACGATTGGACCTAGGGTTAGGGTTATGTTGAGGGCTAGGGTTAGAGATCCGGTTAGGGTTACGATTGGACCTAGGGTTAGGGTTATGTTGAGGGCTAGGGTTAGAGATCCGTTTAGGGTTACGATTGGACCTAGGGTTAGGGTTATGTTGAGGGCTAGGGTTAGAGACCCGGTTAGGGTTACGATTGGACCTAGGGTTAGGGTTATGTTGAGGGCTAGGGTTAGAGATCCGGTTAGGGTTACGATTGGACCTAGGGTTAGGGTTATGTTGAGGGCTAGGGTTAGAGATCCGGTTAGGGTTACGATTGGACCTCGGGTTTGGGTTATGTTGAGGGCTAGGGTTAGAGATCCGGTTAGGGTCGCGATTGGACCTAGGGTTAGGGTTATGTTGAGGGCTAGGGTTAGAGATCCGGTTAGGGTTACGATTGGACCTCGGGTTAGGGTTATGTTGAGGGCTAGGCTTAGACATCCGGTTAGGGTTACGATTGGACCTAGGGTTAGGGTTATGTTGAGGGCTAGGGTTAGAGATCCGGTTAGGGTCGCGATTGGACCTAGGGTTAGGGTTATGTTGAGGGCTAGGGTTAGAGATCCTTTTAGGGTTACGATTGGACCTAGGGTTAGGGTTATGTTGAGGGCTAGGGTTAGAGATCCGGTTAGGGTTACGATTGGACCTCGGGTTAGGGTTATGTTGAGGGCTAGGGTTAGAGATCCGGTTAGGGTTACGATTGGACCTCGGGTTAGGGTTATGTTGAGGGCTAGGCTTAGACATCCGGTTAGGGTTACGATTGGACCTCGGGTTTGGGTTATGTTGAGGGCTAGGGTTAGAGATCCGGTTAGGGTTACGATTGGACCTAGGGTTAGGGTTATGTTGAGGGCTAGGGTTAGAGATCCGGTTAGGGTCGCGATTGGACCTAGGGTTAGGGTTATGTTGAGGGCTAGGTTTAGAGATCCGGTTAGGGTCGCGATTGGACCTAGGGTTAGGGTTATGTTGAGGGCTAGGGTTAGAGATCCGGTTAGGGTTACGATTGGACCTAGGGTTAGGGTTATGTTGAGGGCTAGGGTTAGAGATCCGGTTAGGGTTACGATTTGACCTAGGGTTAGGGTTTTGTTGAGGGCTAGTGTTAGAGATCCGGTTAGGGTTACGATTGGACCTACGGTTAGGGTTATGTTGAGGGCTAGGGTTAGAGACCCGGTTAGGGTTACGATTGGACCTAGGGTTAGGGTTATGTTGAGGGCTATGGTTAGAGATCCGGTTATGGTTACGATTGGACCTAGGGTTAGGGTTATGTTGAGGGCTAGGGTTAGAGATCCGGTTAGGGTTACGATTGGACCTAGGGTTAGGGTTATGTTGAGGGCTAGGGTTAGAGATCCGTTTAGGGTTACGATTGGACCTAGGGTTAGGGTTATGTTGAGGGCTAGGGTTAGAGACCCGGTTAGGGTTACGATTGGACCTAGGGTTAGGGTTATGTTGAGGGCTAGGGTTAGAGATCCGGTTAGGGTTACGATTGGACCTAGGGTTAGGGTTATGTTGAGGGCTAGGGTTAGAGATCCGGTTAGGGTTACGATTGGACCTAGGGTTAGGGTTATGTTGAGGGCTAGGGTTAGAGATCCGGTTAGGGTTACGATTGGACCTAGGGTTAGGGTTATGTTGAGCGCTAGGGTTAGAGATCCGGTTAGGGTTACGATTGGACCTAGGGTTAGGGTTATGTTGAGGGCTAGGGTTAGAGATCCGGTTAGGGTTACGATTGGACCTAGGGTTAGGGTTATGTTGAGGGCTAGGGTTAGAGATTCGGTTAGGGTTACGATTGGACCTAAGGTTAGGGATATGTTGAGGGCTAGGGTTAGAGATCCGGTTAGGGTTACGATTGGACCTAGGGTTAGGGTTATGTTGAGGGCTAGGCTTAGACATCCTGTTAGGGTTACGATTGGACCTAGGGTTAGGGTTATGTTGAGGGCTAGGGTTAGAGATCCGGTTAGGGTTACGATTGGACCTAGGGTTAGGGTTATGTTGAGGGCTAGGGTTAGAGATCCGGTTAGGGTTACGATTGGACCTAGGGTTAGGGTTATGTTGAGGGCTAGGGTTAGAGATCCGGTTAGGGTCGCGATTGGACCTAGGGTTAGGGTTATGTTGAGGGCTAGGTTTAGAGATCCGGTTAGGGTCGCGATTGGACCTAGGGTTAGGGTTATGTTGAGGGCTAGGGTTCGAGATCTGGTTAGGGTTACGATTGGATCTAGGGATAGGGTTATGTTGAGGGCTAGGGTTAGATATCCGGTTAGGGTTACGATTTGACCTAGGGTTAGGGTTTTGTTGAGGGCTAGTGTTAGAGATCCGGTTAGGGTTACGATTGGACCTAGGGTTAGGGTTATGTTGAGGGCTAGGGTTAGAGATCCGGTTAGGGTTACGATTGGACCTAGGGTTAGGGTTATGTTGAGGGCTAGGGTTAGAGATCCGGTTAGAGTTAAGATTGGTCCTAGGGTTAGGGTTATGTTGAGGGCTAGGGTTAGAGATCCGGTTAGGGTTACGATTGGACCTAGGGTTAGGGTTATGTTGAGGGCTAGGGTTAGAGATCCGGTTAGGGTTACGATTGGACCTCGGGTTAGGGTTATGTTGAGGGCTAGGGTTAGAGATCCGGTTAGGGTTACGATTGGACCTCGGGTTAGGGTTATGTTGAGGGCTAGGCTTAGACATCCGGTTAGGGTTACGATTGGACCTCGGGTTTGGGTTATGTTGAGGGCTAGGGTTAGAGATCCGGTTAGGGTTACGATTGGACCTAGGGTTAGGGTTATGTTGAGGGCTAGGGTTAGAGATCCGGTTAGGGTTACGATTGGACCTAGGGTTAGGGTTATGTTAAGGCTAGGGTTAGAGATCCGGTTAGGGTTACGATTGGACCTAGGGTTAAGGTTATGTTGAGCGCTAGGGTTAGAGATCCGGTTAGGGTTACGATTGGACCTAGGGTTAGGGTTATGTTGAGGGCTAGGGTTAGAGATCCGCTTAGGGTTACGATTGGACCTAGGGTTAGGGTTATGTTGAGGGCTAGGGTTAGAGATCCGGTTAGGGTTACGATTGGACCTAGGGTTAGGGTTATGTTGAGGGCTAGGGTTAGAGATCCGGTTAGGGTTACGATTGGACCTAGGGTTAGGGTTATGTTGAGGGCTAGGGTTAGAGATCCGGTTAGGGTCGCGATTGGACCTAGGGTTAGGGTTATGTTGAGGGCTAGGTTTAGAGATCCGGTTAGGGTCGCGATTGGACCTAGGGTTAGGGTTATGTTGAGGGCTAGGGTTAGAGATCTGGTTAGGGTTACAATTGGACCTAGGGTTAGGGTTATGTTGAGGGCTAGGGTTAGAGATCCGGTTAGGGTTACGATTTTACCTAGGGTTAGGGTTTTGTTGAGGGCTAGGGTTAGAGATCCTTTTAGGGTTACGACTGGACCTAGGGTTAGGGTTATGTTGAGGGCTAGGGTTAGAGATCCGGTTAGGGTCGCGATTGGACCTAGGGTTAGGGTTATGTTGAGGGCTAGGGTTAGAGACCCTTTTAGGGTTACGATTGTACCTAGGGTTAGGGTTATGTTGAGGGCTAGGGTTAGAGATCCGGTTAGGGTTATGATTGGACCTAGGGTTAGGGTTATGTTGAGGGCTAGGGTTAGAGATCCGGTTAGGGTTAAGATTGGTCCTAGGGTTAGGGTTATGTTGAGGGCTAGGGTTAGAGATCCGGTTAGGGTTACGATTGGACCTAGGGTTAGGGTTATGTTGAGGGCTAGGGTTAAGGATCCGGTTAGGGTTACGATTGGACCTCGGGTTAGGGTTATGTTGAGGGCTAGGGTGAGAGATCCGGTTAGGGTTACGATTGGACCTAGGGTTAGGGTTATGTTGAGGGCTAGGGTTAGAGATCCGTTTAGGGTTACGATTGGACCTAGGGTTAGGGTTATGTTGAGGGCTAGGGTTAGAGACCCGGTTAGGGTTACGATTGGACCTAGGGTTAGGGTTATGTTGAGGGCTAGGGTTAGAGATCCGGTTAGGGTTACGATTGGACCTAGGGTTAGGGTTATGTTGAGGGCTAGGGTTAGAGATCCGGTTAGGGTTACGATTGGACCTAGGGTTAGGGTTATGTTGAGGGCTAGTGTTAGAGATCCGGTTAGGGTTATGATTGGACCGAGGGTTAGGGTTATGTTGAGCGCTAGGGTTAGAGATCCGGTTAGGGTTACGATTGGACCTCGGGTTAGGGTTATGTTGAGGGCTAGGGTTAGAGATCCGGTTAGGGTTACGATTGGACCTAGGGTTAGGGTTATGTTGAGGGCTAGGGTTAGAGACCCGGTTAGGGTTACGATTGGACCTAGGATTAGAGTTATGTTGAGCGCTAGGGTTAGAGATCCGGTTAGGGTTACGATTGGACCTAGGGTTAGGGTTATGTTGAGGGCTAGGGTTAGAGGTCCGGTTAGGGTTACGATTGGACCTAGGGTTAGGGTTATGTTGAGGGCTAGGGTTAGAGATCCGGTTAGGGTTACGATTGGACCTAGGGTTAGGGTTATGTTGAGGGCTAGGGTTAGAGATCCGGTTAGGGTCGCGATTGGACCTAGGGTTAGGGTTATGTTGAGGGCTAGGTTTAGAGATCCGGTTAGGGTCGCGATTGGACCTAGGGTTAGGGTTATGTTGAGGGCTAGGGTTAGAGATCCGGTTAGGGTTCGATTGGACCTAGGGTTAGGGTTATGTTGAGGGCTAGGGTTAGGGATCCGGTTAGGGTTACGATTGGATCTCGGGTTAGGGTTATGTTGAGGGCTAGGGTTAGAGATCCGGTTAGGGTTACGATTGGACCTCGGGTTAGGGTTATGTTGAGGGCTAGGCTTAGACATCCGGTTAGGGTTACGATTGGACCTCGGGTTAGGGTTATGTTGAGGGCTAGGGTTAGAGATCCGGTTAGGGTTACGATTGGACCTAGGGTTAGGGTTATGTTGAGGGCTAGGGTTATAGATCCGGTTACGGTTACGATTGGACCTAGGGTTAGGGTTATGTTGAGGGCTAGGGTTAGAGATCCGGTTAGGGTTACGATTGGACCTAGGGTTAGGGTTATGTTGAGGGCTAGGGTTAGAGATCCGGTTAGGGTTACGATTGGACCTAGGGTTAGGGTTATGTTGAGGGCTAGGGTTAGAGATCCGGTTAGGGTTACGATTGGACCTAGGGTTAGGGTTATGTTGAGGGCTAGGGTTAGAGATCCGGTTAGGGTCGCGATTGGACCTAGGGTTAGGGTTATGTTGAGGGCTAGGTTTAGAGATCCGGTTAGGGTCGCGATTGGACCTAGGGTTAGGGTTATGTTGAGGGCTAGGGTTCGAGATCTGGTTAGGGTTACGATTGGATCTAGGGTTAGGGTTATGTTGAGGGCTAGGGTTAGATATCCGGTTAGGGTTACGATTTGACCTAGGGTTAGGGTTTTGTTGAGGGCTAGTGTTAGAGATCCGGTTAGGGTTACGATTGGACCTAGGGTTAGGGTTATGTTGAGGGCTAGGGTTAGAGATCCGGTTAGGGTCGCGATTGGACCTAGGGTTAGGGTTATGTTGAGGGCTAGGGTTAGAGATCCTTTTAGGGTTACGATTGGACCTAGGGTTAGGGTTATGTTGAGGGCTAGGGTTAGAGATCCGGTTAGGGTTACGATTGGACCTAGGGTTAGGGTTATGTTGAGGGCTAGGGTTAGAGACCCGGTTAGGGTTACGATTGGACCTAGGGTTAGGGTTATGTTGAGGGCTATGGTTAGAGATCCGGTTAGGGTTACGATTGGACCTAGGGTTAGGGTTATGTTGAGGGCTAGGGTTAGAGATCCGGTTAGGGTTACGATTGGACCTAGGGTTAGGGTTATGTTGAGGGCTAGGGTTAGAGATCCGGTTAGGGTTACGATTGGACCTAGGGTTAGGGTTATGTTGAGGGCTAGGGTTAGAGACCCGGTTAGGGTTACGATTGGACCTAGGGTTAGGGTTATGTTGAGGGCTAGGGTTAGAGATCCGGTTAGGGTTACGATTGGACCTAGGGTTAGGATTATGTTGAGGGCTAGGGTTAGAGATCCGGTTAGGGTTACGATTGGACCTAGGGTTAGGGTTATGTTGAGGGCTAGGTTTAGAGATCCGGTTAGGGTCGCGATTGGACCTAGGGTTAGGGTTATGTTGAGGGCTAGGGTTAGAGATCCGGTTAGGGTTACGATTGGACCTAGGGTTAGGGTTATGTTGAGGGCTAGGGTTAGAGATCCGGTTAGGGTTACGATTTGACCTAGGGTTAGGGTTTTGTTGAGGGCTAGTGTTAGAGATCCGGTTAGGGTTACGATTGGACCTAGGGTTAGGGTTATGTTGAGGGCTAGGGTTAGAGATCCGGTTAGGGTCGCGATTGGACCTAGGGTTAGGGTTATGTTGAGGGCTAGGGTTAGAGACCCTTTTAGGGTTACGATTGGACCTAGGGTTAGGGTTATGTTGAGGGCTAGGGTTAGAGATCCGGTTAGGGTTACGATTGGACCTAGGGTTAGGGTTATGTTGAGGGCTAGGGTTAGAGATCCGGTTAGGGTTAAGATTGGTCCTAGGGTTAGGGTTATGTTGAGGGCTAGGGTTAGAGATCCGGTTAGGGTTACGATTCGACCTAGGGTTAGGGTTATGTTGAGGGCTAGGGTTAGAGATCCGCTTAGGGTTACGATTGGACCTCGGGTTAGGGTTATGTTGAGGGCTAGGGTTAGAGATCCGGTTAGGGTTACGATTGGACCTCGGGTTAGGGTTATGTTGAGGGCTAGGCTTAGACATCCGGTTAGGGTTACGATTGGACCTCGGGTTTGGGTTATGTTGAGGGCTAGGGTTAGAGATCCGGTTAGGGTTACGATTGGACCTAGGGTTAGGGTTATGTTGAGGGCTAGGGTTAGAGATCCGGTTAGGGTTACGATTGGACCTAGGGTTAGGGTTATGTTAAGGCTAGGGTTAGAGATCCGGTTAGGGTTACGATTGGACCTAGGGTTAAGGTTATGTTGAGCGCTAGGGTTAGAGATCCGGTTAGGGTTACGATTGGACCTAGGGTTAGGGTTATGTTGAGGGCTAGGGTTAGAGATCCGCTTAGGGTTACGATTGGACCTAGGGTTAGGGTTATGTTGAGGGCTAGGGTTAGAGATCCGGTTAGGGTTACGATTGGACCTAGGGTTAGGGTTATGTTGAGGGCTAGGGTTAGAGATCCGGTTAGGGTTACGATTGGACCTAGGGTTAGGGTTATGTTGAGGGCTAGGGTTAGAGATCCGGTTAGGGTCGCGATTGGACCTAGGGTTAGGGTTATGTTGAGGGCTAGGTTTAGAGATCCGGTTAGGGTCGCGATTGGACCTAGGGTTAGGGTTATGTTGAGGGCTAGGGTTAGAGATCTGGTTAGGGTTACAATTGGACCTAGGGTTAGGGTTATGTTGAGGGCTAGGGTTAGAGATCCGGTTAGGGTTACGATTTTACCTAGGGTTAGGGTTTTGTTGAGGGCTAGGGTTAGAGATCCTTTTAGGGTTACGACTGGACCTAGGGTTAGGGTTATGTTGAGGGCTAGGGTTAGAGATCCGGTTAGGGTCGCGATTGGACCTAGGGTTAGGGTTATGTTGAGGGCTAGGGTTAGAGATCCTTTTAGGGTTACGATTGTACCTAGGGTTAGGGTTATGTTGAGGGCTAGGGTTAGAGATCCGGTTAGGGTTATGATTGGACCTAGGGTTAGGGTTATGTTGAGGGCTAGGGTTAGAGATCCGGTTAGGGTTAAGATTGGTCCTAGGGTTAGGGTTATGTTGAGGGCTAGGGTTAGAGATCCGGTTAGGGTTACGATTGGACCTAGGGTTAGGGTTATGTTGAGGGCTAGGGTTAGGGATCCGGTTAGGGTTACGATTGGACCTCGGGTTAGGGTTATGTTGAGGGCTAGGGTGAGAGATCCGGTTAGGGTTACGATTGGACCTCGGGTTAGGGTTATGTTGAGGGCTAGGCTTAGACATCCGGTTAGGGTTACGATTGGACCTCGGGTTAGGGTTATGTTGAGGGCTAGGGTTAGAGATCCGGTTAGGGTTACGATTGGACCTAGGGTTAGGGTTATGTTGAGGGCTAGGGTTAGAGATCCGGTTAGGGTTACGATTGGACCTAGGGTTAGGGTTATGTTGAGGGCTAGGGTTAGAGATCCGGTTAGGGTTACGATTGGACCTAGGGTTAGGGTTATGTTGAGGGCTAGGGTTAGAGATCCGGTTAGGGTTACGATTGGACCTAGGGTTAGGGTTATGTTGAGGGCTAGGGTTAGAGATCCGGTTAGGGTTACGATTGGACCTAGGGTTAGGGTTATGTTGAGGGCTAGGGTTAGAGATCCGGTTAGGGTCGCGATTGGACCTAGGGTTAGGGTTATGTTGAGGGCTAGGTTTAGAGATCCGGTTAGGGTCGCGATTGGACCTAGGGTTAGGGTTATGTTGAGGGCTAGGGTTCGAGATCTGGTTAGGGTTACGATTGGATCTAGGGTTAGGGTTATGTTGAGGGCTAGGGTTAGATATCCGGTTAGGGTTACGATTTGACCTAGGGTTAGGGTTTTGTTGAGGGCTAGTGTTAGAGATCCGGTTAGGGTTACGATTGGACCTAGGGTTAGGGTTATGTTGAGGGCTAGGGTTAGAGATCCGGTTAGGGTCGCGATTGGACCTAGGGTTAGGGTTATGTTGAGGGCTAGGGTTAGAGATCCTTTTAGGGTTACGATTGGACCTAGGGTTAGGGTTATGTTGAGGGCTAGGGTTAGAGATCCGGTTAGGGTTACGATTGGACCTAGGGTTAGGGTTATGTTGAGGGCTAGGGTTAGAGATCCGGTTAGAGTTAAGATTGGTCCTAGGGTTAGGGTTATGTTGAGGGCTAGGGTTAGAGATCCAGTTAGGGTTACGATTGGACCTAGGGTTAGGGTTATGTTGAGGGCTAGGGTTAGAGATCCGGTTAGGGTTACGATTGGACCTCGGGTTAGGGTTATGTTGAGGGCTAGGGTTAGAGATCCGGTTAGGGTTACGATTGGACCTCGGGTTAGGGTTATGTTGAGGGCTAGGCTTAGACATCCGGTTAGGGTTACGATTGGACCTCGGGTTTGGGTTATGTTGAGGGCTAGGGTTAGAGATCCGGTTAGGGTTACGATTGGACCTAGGGTTAGGGTTATGTTGAGGGCTAGGGTTAGAAATCCGGTTAGGGTCGTGATTGGACCTAGGGTTAGGGTTATGTTGAGGGCTAGGTTTAGAGATCCGGTTAGGGTCGCGATTGGACCTAGGGTTAGGGTTATGTTGAGGGCTAGGGTTAGAGATCCGGTTAGGGTTACGATTGGACCTAGGGTTAGGGTTATGTTGAGGGCTAGGGTTAGAGATCCGGTTAGGGTTACGATTTGACCTAGGGTTAGGGTTTTGTTGAGGGCTAGTGTTAGAGATCCGGTTAGGGTTACGATTGGACCTAGGGTTAGGGTTATGTTGAGGGCTAGGGTTAGAGACCCGGTTAGGGTTACGATTGGACCTAGGGTTAGGGTTATGTTGAGGGCTATGGTTAGAGATCCGGTTAGGGTTACGATTGGACCTAGGGTTAGGGTTATGTTGAGGGCTAGGGTTAGAGATCCGGTTAGGGTTACGATTGGACCTAGGGTTAGGGTTATGTTGAGGGCTAGGGTTAGAGATCCGTTTAGGGTTACGATTGGACCTAGGGTTAGGGTTATGTTGAGGGCTAGGGTTAGAGACCCGGTTAGGGTTACGATTGGACCTAGGGTTAGGGTTATGTTGGGGGCTAGGGTTAGAGATCCGGTTAGGGTTACGATTGGACCTAGGGTTAGGGTTATGTTGAGGGCTAGGGTTAGAGATCCGGTTAGGGTTACGATTGGACCTAGGGTTAGGGTTATGTTGAGGGCTAGTGTTAGAGATCCGGTTAGGGTTACGATTGGACCTAGGGTTAGGGTTATGTTGAGCGCTAGGGTTAGAGATCCGGTTAGGGTTACGATTGGACCTAGGGTTAGGGTTATGTTGAGGGCTAGGGTTAGAGATCCGGTTAGGGTTACGATTGGACCTAGGGTTAGGGTTATGTTGAGGGCTAGGGTTAGAGACCCGGTTAGGGTTACGATTGGACCTAGGATTAGAGTTATGTTGAGCGCTAGGGTTAGAGATCCGGTTAGGGTTACGATTGGACCTAGGGTTAGGGTTATGTTGAGGGCTAGGGTTAGAGATCCGGTTAGGGTTACGATTGGACCTAGGGTTAGGGTTATGTTGAGGGCTAGGGTTAGAGATCCGGTTAGGGTTACGATTGGACCTAGGGTTAGGGTTATGTTGAGGGCTAGGGTGAGAGATCCGGTTAGGGTCGCGATTGGACCTAGGGTTAGGGTTATGTTGAGGGCTAGGTTTAGAGATCCGGTTAGGGTCGCGATTGGACCTAGGGTTAGGGTTATGTTGAGGGCTAGGGTTAGAGATCCGGTTAGGGTTCGATTGGACCTAGGGTTAGGGTTATGTTGAGGGCTAGGGTTAGGGATCCGGTTAGGGTTACGATTGGATCTCGGGTTAGGGTTATGTTGAGGGCTAGGGTTAGAGATCCGGTTAGGGTTACGATTGGACCTCGGGTTAGGGTTATGTTGAGGGCTAGGCTTAGACATCCGGTTAGGGTTACGATTGGACCTCGGGTTAGGGTTATGTTGAGGGCTAGGGTTAGAGATCCGGTTAGGGTTACGATTGAACCTAGGGTTAGGGTTATGTTGAGGGCTAGGGTTATAGATCCGGTTACGGTTACGATTGGACCTAGGGTTAGGGTTATGTTGAGGGCTAGGGTTAGAGATCCGGTTAGGGTTACGATTGGACCTAGGGTTAGGGTTATGTTGAGGGCTAGGGTTAGAGATCCGGTTAGGGTTACGATTGGACCTAGGGTTAGGGTTATGTTGAGGGCTAGGGTTAGAGATCCGGTTAGGGTTACGATTGGACCTAGGGTTAGGGTTATGTTGAGGGCTAGGGTTAGAGATCCGGTTAGGGTCGCGATTGGACCTAGGGTTAGGGTTATGTTGAGGGCTAGGTTTAGAGATCCGGTTAGGGTCGCGATTGGACCTAGGGTTAGGGTTATGTTGAGGGCTAGGGTTCGAGATCTGGTTAGGGTTACGATTGGATCTAGGGATAGGGTTATGTTGAGGGCTAGGGTTAGATATCCGGTTAGGGTTACGATTTGACCTAGGGTTAGGGTTTTGTTGAGGGCTAGTGTTAGAGATCCGGTTAGGGTTACGATTGGACCTAGGGTTAGGGTTATGTTGAGGGCTAGGGTTAGAGATCCGGTTAGGGTCGCGATTGGACCTAGGGTTAGGGTTATGTTGAGGGCTAGGGTTAGAGATCCTTTTAGGGTTACGATTGGACCTAGGGTTAGGGTTATGTTGAGGGCTAGGGTTAGAGATCCGGTTAGGGTTACGATTGGACCTAGGGTTAGGGTTATGTTGAGGGCTAGGGTTAGAGACCCGGTTAGGGTTACGATTGGACCTAGGGTTAGGGTTATGTTGAGGGCTATGGTTAGAGATCCGGTTAGGGTTACGATTGGACCTAGGGTTAGGGTTATGTTGAGGGCTAGGGTTAGAGATCCGGTTAGGGTTACGATTGGACCTAGGGTTAGGGTTATGTTGAGGGCTAGGGTTAGAGATCCGGTTAGGGTTACGATTGGACCTAGGGTTAGGGTTATGTTGAGGGCTAGGGTTAGAGACCCGGTTAGGGTTACGATTGGACCTAGGGTTAGGGTTATGTTGAGGGCTAGGGTTAGAGATCCGGTTAGGGTTACGATTGGACCTAGGGTTAGGGTTATGTTGAGGGCTAGGGTTAGAGATCCGGTTAGGGTTACGATTGGACCTAGGGTTAGGGTTATGTTGAGGGCTAGGTTTAGAGATCCGGTTAGGGTCGCGATTGGACCTAGGGTTAGGGTTATGTTGAGGGCTAGGGTTAGAGATCCGGTTAGGGTTACGATTGGACCTAGGGTTAGGGTTATGTTGAGGGCTAGGGTTAGAGATCCGGTTAGGGTTACGATTTGACCTAGGGTTAGGGTTTTGTTGAGGGCTAGTGTTAGAGATCCGGTTAGGGTTACGATTGGACCTAGGGTTAGGGTTATGTTGAGGGCTAGGGTTAGAGATCCGGTTAGGGTCGCGATTGGACCTAGGGTTAGGGTTATGTTGAGGGCTAGGGTTAGAGACCCTTTTAGGGTTACGATTGGACCTAGGGTTAGGGTTATGTTGAGGGCTAGGGTTAGAGATCCGGTTAGGGTTACGATTGGACCTAGGGTTAGGGTTATGTTGAGGGCTAGGGTTAGAGATCCGGTTAGGGTTACGATTGGACCTAGGGTTAGGGTTATGTTGAGGGCTAGGGTTAGAGATCCGGTTAGGGTTACGATTGGACCTAGGGTTAGGGTTATGTTGAGGGCTAGGGTTAGAGATCCGGTTAGGGTTACGATTGGACCTAGGGTTAGGGTTATGTTGAGGGCTAGGGTTAGAGATCCGGTTAGGGTTACGATTGGACCTAGGGTTAGGGTTATGTTGAGGGCTAGGGTTAGAGATCCGGTTAGGGTCGCGATTGGACCTAGGGTTAGGGTTATGTTGAGGGCTAGGTTTAGAGATCCGGTTAGGGTCGCGATTGGACCTAGGGTTAGGGTTATGTTGAGGGCTAGGGTTCGAGATCTGGTTAGGGTTACGATTGGATCTAGGGTTAGGGTTATGTTGAGGGCTAGGGTTAGATATCCGGTTAGGGTTACGATTTGACCTAGGGTTAGGGTTTTGTTGAGGGCTAGTGTTAGAGATCCGGTTAGGGTTACGATTGGACCTAGGGTTAGGGTTATGTTGAGGGCTAGGGTTAGAGATCCGGTTAGGGTCGCGATTGGACCTAGGGTTAGGGTTATGTTGAGGGCTAGGGTTAGAGATCCTTTTAGGGTTACGATTGGACCTAGGGTTAGGGTTATGTTGAGGGCTAGGGTTAGAGATCCGGTTAGGGTTACGATTGGACCTAGGGTTAGGGTTATGTTGAGGGCTAGGGTTAGAGATCCGGTTAGAGTTAAGATTGGTCCTAGGGTTAGGGTTATGTTGAGGGCTAGGGTTAGAGATCCAGTTAGGGTTACGATTGGACCTAGGGTTAGGGTTATGTTGAGGGCTAGGGTTAGAGATCCGGTTAGGGTTACGATTGGACCTCGGGTTAGGGTTATGTTGAGGGCTAGGGTTAGAGATCCGGTTAGGGTTACGATTGGACCTCGGGTTAGGGTTATGTTGAGGGCTAGGCTTAGACATCCGGTTAGGGTTACGATTGGACCTCGGGTTTGGGTTATGTTGAGGGCTAGGGTTAGAGATCCGGTTAGGGTTACGATTGGACCTAGGGTTAGGGTTATGTTGAGGGCTAGGGTTAGAAATCCGGTTAGGGTCGTGATTGGACCTAGGGTTAGGGTTATGTTGAGGGCTAGGTTTAGAGATCCGGTTAGGGTCGCGATTGGACCTAGGGTTAGGGTTATGTTGAGGGCTAGGGTTAGAGATCCGGTTAGGGTTACGATTGGACCTAGGGTTAGGGTTATGTTGAGGGCTAGGGTTAGAGATCCGGTTAGGGTTACGATTTGACCTAGGGTTAGGGTTTTGTTGAGGGCTAGTGTTAGAGATCCGGTTAGGGTTACGATTGGACCTAGGGTTAGGGTTATGTTGAGGGCTAGGGTTAGAGACCCGGTTAGGGTTACGATTGGACCTAGGGTTAGGGTTATGTTGAGGGCTATGGTTAGAGATCCGGTTAGGGTTACGATTGGACCTAGGGTTAGGGTTATGTTGAGGGCTAGGGTTAGAGATCCGGTTAGGGTTACGATTGGACCTAGGGTTAGGGTTATGTTGAGGGCTAGGGTTAGAGATCCGTTTAGGGTTACGATTGGACCTAGGGTTAGGGTTATGTTGAGGGCTAGGGTTAGAGACCCGGTTAGGGTTACGATTGGACCTAGGGTTAGGGTTATGTTGGGGGCTAGGGTTAGAGATCCGGTTAGGGTTACGATTGGACCTAGGGTTAGGGTTATGTTGAGGGCTAGGGTTAGAGATCCGGTTAGGGTTACGATTGGACCTAGGGTTAGGGTTATGTTGAGGGCTAGTGTTAGAGATCCGGTTAGGGTTACGATTGGACCTAGGGTTAGGGTTATGTTGAGCGCTAGGGTTAGAGATCCGGTTAGGGTTACGATTGGACCTAGGGTTAGGGTTATGTTGAGGGCTAGGGTTAGAGATCCGGTTAGGGTTACGATTGGACCTAGGGTTAGGGTTATGTTGAGGGCTAGGGTTAGAGACCCGGTTAGGGTTACGATTGGACCTAGGATTAGAGTTATGTTGAGCGCTAGGGTTAGAGATCCGGTTAGGGTTACGATTGGACCTAGGGTTAGGGTTATGTTGAGGGCTAGGGTTAGAGATCCGGTTAGGGTTACGATTGGACCTAGGGTTAGGGTTATGTTGAGGGCTAGGGTTAGAGATCCGGTTAGGGTTACGATTGGACCTAGGGTTAGGGTTATGTTGAGGGCTAGGGTGAGAGATCCGGTTAGGGTCGCGATTGGACCTAGGGTTAGGGTTATGTTGAGGGCTAGGTTTAGAGATCCGGTTAGGGTCGCGATTGGACCTAGGGTTAGGGTTATGTTGAGGGCTAGGGTTAGAGATCCGGTTAGGGTTCGATTGGACCTAGGGTTAGGGTTATGTTGAGGGCTAGGGTTAGGGATCCGGTTAGGGTTACGATTGGATCTCGGGTTAGGGTTATGTTGAGGGCTAGGGTTAGAGATCCGGTTAGGGTTACGATTGGACCTCGGGTTAGGGTTATGTTGAGGGCTAGGCTTAGACATCCGGTTAGGGTTACGATTGGACCTCGGGTTAGGGTTATGTTGAGGGCTAGGGTTAGAGATCCGGTTAGGGTTACGATTGAACCTAGGGTTAGGGTTATGTTGAGGGCTAGGGTTATAGATCCGGTTACGGTTACGATTGGACCTAGGGTTAGGGTTATGTTGAGGGCTAGGGTTAGAGATCCGGTTAGGGTTACGATTGGACCTAGGGTTAGGGTTATGTTGAGGGCTAGGGTTAGAGATCCGGTTAGGGTTACGATTGGACCTAGGGTTAGGGTTATGTTGAGGGCTAGGGTTAGAGATCCGGTTAGGGTTACGATTGGACCTAGGGTTAGGGTTATGTTGAGGGCTAGGGTTAGAGATCCGGTTAGGGTCGCGATTGGACCTAGGGTTAGGGTTATGTTGAGGGCTAGGTTTAGAGATCCGGTTAGGGTCGCGATTGGACCTAGGGTTAGGGTTATGTTGAGGGCTAGGGTTCGAGATCTGGTTAGGGTTACGATTGGATCTAGGGATAGGGTTATGTTGAGGGCTAGGGTTAGATATCCGCTTAGGGTTACGATTTGACCTAGGGTTAGGGTTTTGTTGAGGGCTAGTGTTAGAGATCCGGTTAGGGTTACGATTGGACCTAGGGTTAGGGTTATGTTGAGGGCTAGGGTTAGAGATCCGGTTAGGGTCGCGATTGGACCTAGGGTTAGGGTTATGTTGAGGGCTAGGGTTAGAGATCCTTTTAGGGTTACGATTGGACCTAGGGTTAGGGTTATGTTGAGGGCTAGGGTTAGAGATCCGGTTAGGGTTACGATTGGACCTAGGGTTAGGGTTATGTTGAGGGCTAGGGTTAGAGACCCGGTTAGGGTTACGATTGGACCTAGGGTTAGGGTTATGTTGAGGGCTATGGTTAGAGATCCGGTTAGGGTTACGATTGGACCTAGGGTTAGGGTTATGTTGAGGGCTAGGGTTAGAGATCCGGTTAGGGTTACGATTGGACCTAGGGTTAGGGTTATGTTGAGGGCTAGGGTTAGAGATCCGGTTAGGGTTACGATTGGACCTAGGGTTAGGGTTATGTTGAGGGCTAGGGTTAGAGACCCGGTTAGGGTTACGATTGGACCTAGGGTTAGGGTTATGTTGAGGGCTAGGGTTAGAGATCCGGTTAGGGTTACGATTGGACCTAGGGTTAGGGTTATGTTGAGGGCTAGGGTTAGAGATCCGGTTAGGGTTACGATTGGACCTAGGGTTAGGGTTATGTTGAGGGCTAGGTTTAGAGATCCGGTTAGGGTCGCGATTGGACCTAGGGTTAGGGTTATGTTGAGGGCTAGGGTTAGAGATCCGGTTAGGGTTACGATTGGACCTAGGGTTAGGGTTATGTTGAGGGCTAGGGTTAGAGATCCGGTTAGGGTTACGATTTGACCTAGGGTTAGGGTTTTGTTGAGGGCTAGTGTTAGAGATCCGGTTAGGGTTACGATTGGACCTAGGGTTAGGGTTATGTTGAGGGCTAGGGTTAGAGATCCGGTTAGGGTCGCGATTGGACCTAGGGTTAGGGTTATGTTGAGGGCTAGGGTTAGAGACCCTTTTAGGGTTACGATTGGACCTAGGGTTAGGGTTATGTTGAGGGCTAGGGTTAGAGATCCGGTTAGGGTTACGATTGGACCTAGGGTTAGGGTTATGTTGAGGGCTAGGGTTAGAGATCCGGTTAGGGTTAAGATTGGTCCTAGGGTTAGGGTTATGTTGAGGGCTAGGGTTAGAGATCCGGTTAGGGTTACGATTCGACCTAGGGTTAGGGTTATGTTGAGGGCTAGGGTTAGAGATCCGCTTAGGGTTACGATTGGACCTCGGGTTAGGGTTATGTTGAGGGCTAGGGTTAGAGATCCGGTTAGCTGTTACGATTGGACCTCGGGTTAGGGTTATGTTGAGGGCTAGGCTTAGACATCCGGTTAGGGTTACGATTGGACCTCGGGTTAGGGTTATGTTGAGGGCTAGGGTTAGAGATCCGGTTAGGGTTACGATTGGACCTAGGGTTAGGGTTATGTTGGGGCTAGGGTTAGAGACCCGGTTAGGGTTACGATTGGACCTAGGGTTAGGGTTATGTTGAGGGCTAGGGTTAGAGATCCGGTTAGGGTTACGATTGGACCTAGGGTTAGGGTTATGTTGAGGGCTAGGGTTAGAGATCCGGTTAGGGTTACGATTGGACCTAGCGTTAGGGTTATGTTGAGGGCTAGGGTTAGAGATCCGGTTAGGGTTACGATTGGACCTAGGGTTAGGGTTATGTTGAGGGCTAGTGTTAGAGATCCGGTTAGGGTCGCGATTGGACCTAGGGTTAGGGTTATGTTGAGGGCTAGGTTTAGAGATCCGGTTAGGGTCGCGATTGGACCTAGGGTTAGGGTTATGTTGAGGGCTAGGGTTAGAGATCCGGTTAGGGTTACGATTGGACCTAGGGTTAGGGTTATGTTGAGGGCTAGGGTTAGAGATCCGGTTAGGGTTACGATTTGACCTAGGGTTAGGGTTTTGTTGAGGGCTAGTGTTAGAGATCCGGTTAGGGTTACGATTGGACCTAGGGTTAGGGTTATGTTGAGGGCTAGGGTTAGAGATCCGGTTAGGGTCGCGATTGGACCTAGGGTTAGGGTTATGTTGAGGGCTAGGGTTAGAGACCCTTTTAGGGTTACGATTGGACCTAGGGTTAGGGTTATGTTGAGGGCTAGGGTTAGAGATCCGGTTAGGGTTACGATTGGACCTAGGGTTAGGGTTATGTTGAGGGCTAGGGTTAGAGATCCGGTTAGGGTTAAGATTGGTCCTAGGGTTAGGGTTATGTTGAGGGCTAGGGTTAGAGATCCGGTTAGGGTTACGATTCGACCTAGGGTTAGGGTTATGTTGAGGGCTAGGGTTAGAGATCCGGTTAGGGTTACGATTGGACCTCGGGTTAGGGTTATGTTGAGGGCTAGGGTTAGAGATCCGGTTAGGGTTACGATTGGACCTCGGGTTAGGGTTATGTTGAGGGCTAGGCTTAGACATCCGGTTAGGGTTACTATTGGACCTCGGGTTAGGGTTATGTTGAGGGCTACGGTTAGAGATCCGGTTAGGGTTACGATTGGACCTAGGGTTAGGGTTATGTTGGGGGTAGGATTAGAGATCCGGTTAGGGTTACGATTGGACCTAGGGTTAGGGTTATGTTGGGGCTAGGGTTAGAGACCCGGTTAGGGTTACGATTGGACCTAGGGTTAGGGTTATGTTGAGGGCTAGGGTTAGAGATCCGGTTAGGGTTACGATTGGACCTAGGGTTAGGGTTATGTTGAGGGCTAGGGTTAGAGATCCGGTTAGGGTTACGATTGGACCTAGGGTTAGGGTTATGTTGAGGGCTAGGTTTAGAGATCCGGTTAGGGTCGCGATTGGACCTAGGGTTAGGGTTATGTTGAGGGCTAGGGTTAGAGACCCTTTTAGGGTTACGATTGGACCTAGGGTTAGGGTTATGTTGAGGGCTAGGGTTAGAGATCCGGTTAGGGTTACGATTGGACCTAGGGTTAGGGTTATGTTGAGGGCTAGGGTTAGAGATCCGGTTAGGGTTAAGATTGGTCCTAGGGTTAGGGTTATGTTGAGGGCTAGGGTTAGAGATCCGGTTAGGGTTACGATTCGACCTAGGGTTAGGGTTATGTTGAGGGCTAGGGTTAGAGATCCGGTTAGGGTTACGATTGGACCTCGGGTTAGGGTTATGTTGAGGGCTAGGGTTAGAGATCCGGTTAGGGTTACGATTGGACCTCGGGTTAGGGTTATGTTGAGGGCTAGGCTTAGACATCCGGTTAGGGTTACTATTGGACCTCGGGTTAGGGTTATGTTGAGGGCTAGGGTTAGAGATCCGGTTAGGGTTACGATTGGACCTAGGGTTAGGGTTATGTTGGGGGTAGGATTAGAGATCCGGTTAGGGTTACGATTGGACCTAGGGTTAGGGTTATGTTGAGGGCTAGGGTTAGAGATCCGGTTAGGGTTACGATTGGACCTAGGGTTAGGGTTATGTTGAGGGCTAGGGTTAGAGATCCGGTTAGGGTTACGATTGGACCTAGGGTTAGGGTTATGTTGAGGGCTAGGGTTAGAGATCCGGTTAGGGTCGCGATTGGACCTAGGGTTAGGGTTATGTTGAGGGCTAGGGTTAGAGATCCGGTTAGGGTTACGATTGGACCTAGGGTTAGGGTTATGTTGAGGGCTAGGGTTAGAGATCCGGTTAGGGTTACGATTGGACCTAGGGTTAATGTTATGTTGAGGGCTAGGGTTAGAGATCCGGTTAGGGTTACGATTGGACCTAGGGTTAGGGTTATGTTGAGGGCTATGGTTAGAGATCCGGTTAGGGTTACGATTGGACCTAGGGTTAGGGTTATGTTGAGGGCTAGGGTTAGAGATCCGGTTAGGGTTACGATTGGACCTAGGGTTAGGGTTATGTTGAGGGCTAGGGTTAGAGATCCGGTTAGGGTTACGATTGGACCTAGGGTTAGGGTTATGTTGAGGGCTAGGGTTAGAGACCCGGTTAGGGTTACGATTGGACCTAGGGTTAGGGTTATGTTGAGGGCTAGGGTTAGAGATCCGGTTAGGGTTACGATTGGACCTAGGGTTAGGGTTATGTTGAGGGCTAGGGTTAGAGATCCGGTTAGGGTTACGATTGGACCTAGGGTTAGGGTTATGTTGAGGGCTAGGGTTAGAGATCCGGTTAGGGTTACGATTGGACCTAGGGTTAGGGTTATGTTGAGCGCTAGGGTTAGAGATCCGGTTAGGGTTACGATTGGACCTAGGGTTAGGGTTATGTTGAGGGCTAGGGTTAGAGATCCGGTTAGGGTTACGATTGGACCTAGGGTTAGGGTTATGTTGAGGGCTAGGGTTAGAGATCCGGTTAGGGTTACGATTGGACCTAGGGTTAGGGTTATGTTGAGGGCTAGGGTTAGAGATCCGGTTAGGGTTACGATTGGACCTAGGGTTAGGGTTATGTTGAGGGCTAGGGTTAGAGATCCGGTTAGGGTCGCGATTGGACCTAGGGTTAGGGTTATGTTGAGGGCTAGGTTTAGAGATCCGGTTAGGGTCGCGATTGGACCTAGGGTTAGGGTTATGTTGAGGGCTAGGGTTAGAGATCTGGTTAGGGTTACGATTGGACCTAGGGTTAGGGTTATGTTGAGGGCTAGAGTTAGAGATCCGGTTAGGGTTACGATTTGACCTAGGGTTAGGGTTTTGTTGAGGGCTAGTGTTAGAGATCCGGTTAGGGTTACGATTGGACCTAGGGTTAGGGTTATGTTGAGGGCTAGGGTTAGAGACCCGGTTAGGGTTACGATTGGACCTAGGGTTAGGGTTATGTTGAGGGCTATGGTTAGAGATCCGGTTAGGGTTACGATTGGACCTAGGGTTAGGGTTATGTTGAGGGCTAGGGTTAGAGATCCGGTTAGGGTTACGATTGGACCTAGGGTTAGGGTTATGTTGAGGGCTAGGGTTAGAGATCCGGTTAGGGTTACGATTGGACCTAGGGTTAGGGTTATGTTGAGCGCTAGGGTTAGAGATCCGGTTAGGGTTACGATTGGACCTAGGGTTAGGGTTATGTTGAGGGCTAGGGTTAGAGATCCGGTTAGGGTTACGATTGGACCTAGGGTTAGGGTTATGTTGTGCGCTAGGGTTAGAGATCCGGTTAGGGTTACGATTGGACCTAGGGTTAATGTTATGTTGAGGGCTAGGGTTAGAGATCCGGTTAGGGTTACGATTGGACCTAGGGTTAGGGTTATGTTGAGGGCTAGGGTTAGAGATCCGGTTAGGGTTACGATAGGACCTAGGGTTAGGGTTATGTTGAGGGCTAGGGTTAGAGACCCGGTTAGGGTTACGATTGGACCTAGGGTTAGGGTTATGTTGAGGGCTAGGGTTAGAGACCCGGTTAGGGTTACGATTGGACCTAGGGTTACGGTTATGTTGAGGGCTAGGGTTAGAGATCCGGTTAGGGTTACGATTGGACCTAGGGTTAGGGTTATGTTGAGGGCTAGGGTTAGAGATCCGGTTAGGGTTACGATTGGACCTAGGGTTAGGGTTATGTTGAGGGCTAGGGTTAGAGATCCGGTTAGGGTTACGATTGGACCTAGGGTTAGGGTTATGTTGAGGGCTAGGGTTAGAGACCCGGTTAGGGTTACGATTGGACCTAGGGTTAGGGTTATGTTGAGGGCTAGGGTTAGAGATCCGGTTAGGGTTACGATTGGACCTAGGGTTAGGGTTATGTTGAGGGCTAGGGTTAGAGATCCGGTTAGGGTTACGATTGGACCTAGGGTTAGGGTTATGTTGAGGGCTAGGGTTAGAGATCCGGTTAGGGTTACGATTGGACCTAGGGTTAGGGTTATGTTGAGGGCTAGGGTTAGAGATCCGGTTAGGGTTACGATTGGACCTAGGGTTAGGGTTATGTTGAGCGCTAGGGTTAGAGATCCGGTTAGGGTTACGATTGGACCTAGGGTTAATGTTATGTTGAGGGCTAGGGTTAGAGATCCGGTTAGGGTTACGATTGGACCTAGGGTTAGGGTTATGTTGAGGGCTAGGGTTAGAGATCCGGTTAGGGTTACGATTGGACCTAGGGTTAGGGTTATGTTGAGGGCTAGGGTTAGAGACCCGGTTAGGGTTACGATTGGACCTAGGGTCAGGGTTATGTTGAGGGCTAGGGTTAGAGATCCGGTTAGGGTTACGATTGGACCTAGGGTTAGGGTTATGTTGAGGGCTAGGGTTAGAGACCCGGTTAGGGTTACGATTGGACCTAGGGTTAGGGTTATGTTGAGGGCTAGGGTTAGAGACCCGGTTAGGGTTACGATTGGACCTAGGGTTAGGGTTATGTTGAGGGCTAGGGTTAGAGACCCGGTTAGGGTTACGATTGGACCTAGGGTTAGGGTTATGTTGAGCGCTAGGGTTAGAGATCCGGTTAGGGTTACGATTGGACCTAGGGTTAGGGTTATGTTGAGGGCTAGGGTTAGAGATCCGGTTAGGGTTACGATTGGACCTAGGGTTAGGGTTATGTTGAGGGCTAGGGTTAGAGATTCGGTTAGGGTTACGATTGGAACTAAGGTTAGGGATATGTTGAGGGCTAGGGTTAGAGATCCGGTTAGGGTTACGATTGGACCTAGGGTTAGGGTTATGTTGAGGGCTAGGCTTAGACATCCTGTTAGGGTTACGATTGGACCTAGGGTTAGGGTTATGTTGAGGGCTAGGGTTAGAGATCCGGTTAGGGTTACGATTGGACCTAGGGTTAGGGTTATGTTGAGGGCTAGGGTTAGAGATCCGGTTAGGGTTACGATTGGACCTAGGGTTAGGGTTATGTTGAGGGCTAGGGTTAGAGATCCGGTTAGGGTTACGATTTGACCTAGGGTTAGGGTTTTGTTGAGGGCTAGTGTTAGAGATCCGGTTAGGGTTACGATTGGACCTAGGGTTAGGGTTATGTTGAGGGCTAGGGTTAGAGATCCGGTTAGGGTCGCGATTGGACCTAGGGTTAGGGTTATGTTGAGGGCTAGGGTTAGAGACCCTTTTAGGGTTACGATTGGACCTAGGGTTAGGGTTATGTTGAGGGCTAGGGTTAGAGATCCGGTTAGGGTTACGATTGGACCTAGGGTTAGGGTTATGTTGAGGGCTAGGGTTAGAGATCCGGTTAGGGTTAAGATTGGTCCTAGGGTTAGGGTTATGTTGAGGGCTAGGGTTAGAGATCCGGTTAGGGTTACGATTCGACCTAGGGTTAGGGTTATGTTGAGGGCTAGGGTTAGAGATCCGCTTAGGGTTACGATTGGACCTCGGGTTAGGGTTATGTTGAGGGCTAGGGTTAGAGATCCGGTTAGCTGTTACGATTGGACCTCGGGTTAGGGTTATGTTGAGGGCTAGGCTTAGACATCCGGTTAGGGTTACGATTGGACCTCGGGTTAGGGTTATGTTGAGGGCTAGGGTTAGAGATCCGGTTAGGGTTACGATTGGACCTAGGGTTAGGGTTATGTTGGGGCTAGGGTTAGAGACCCGGTTAGGGTTACGATTGGACCTAGGGTTAGGGTTATGTTGAGGGCTAGGGTTAGAGATCCGGTTAGGGTTACGATTGGACCTAGGGTTAGGGTTATGTTGAGGGCTAGGGTTAGAGATCCGGTTAGGGTTACGATTGGACCTAGCGTTAGGGTTATGTTGAGGGCTAGGGTTAGAGATCCGGTTAGGGTTACGATTGGACCTAGGGTTAGGGTTATGTTGAGGGCTAGTGTTAGAGATCCGGTTAGGGTCGCGATTGGACCTAGGGTTAGGGTTATGTTGAGGGCTAGGTTTAGAGATCCGGTTAGGGTCGCGATTGGACCTAGGGTTAGGGTTATGTTGAGGGCTAGGGTTAGAGATCCGGTTAGGGTTACGATTGGACCTAGGGTTAGGGTTATGTTGAGGGCTAGGGTTAGAGATCCGGTTAGGGTTACGATTTGACCTAGGGTTAGGGTTTTGTTGAGGGCTAGTGTTAGAGATCCGGTTAGGGTTACGATTGGACCTAGGGTTAGGGTTATGTTGAGGGCTAGGGTTAGAGATCCGGTTAGGGTCGCGATTGGACCTAGGGTTAGGGTTATGTTGAGGGCTAGGGTTAGAGACCCTTTTAGGGTTACGATTGGACCTAGGGTTAGGGTTATGTTGAGGGCTAGGGTTAGAGATCCGGTTAGGGTTACGATTGGACCTAGGGTTAGGGTTATGTTGAGGGCTAGGGTTAGAGATCCGGTTAGGGTTAAGATTGGTCCTAGGGTTAGGGTTATGTTGAGGGCTAGGGTTAGAGATCCGGTTAGGGTTACGATTCGACCTAGGGTTAGGGTTATGTTGAGGGCTAGGGTTAGAGATCCGGTTAGGGTTACGATTGGACCTCGGGTTAGGGTTATGTTGAGGGCTAGGGTTAGAGATCCGGTTAGGGTTACGATTGGACCTCGGGTTAGGGTTATGTTGAGGGCTAGGCTTAGACATCCGGTTAGGGTTACTATTGGACCTCGGGTTAGGGTTATGTTGAGGGCTACGGTTAGAGATCCGGTTAGGGTTACGATTGGACCTAGGGTTAGGGTTATGTTGGGGGTAGGATTAGAGATCCGGTTAGGGTTACGATTGGACCTAGGGTTAGTGTTATGTTGGGGCTAGGGTTAGAGACCCGGTTAGGGTTACGATTGGACCTAGGGTTAGGGTTATGTTGAGGGCTAGGGTTAGAGATCCGGTTAGGGTTACGATTGGACCTAGGGTTAGGGTTATGTTGAGGGCTAGGGTTAGAGATCCGGTTACGGTTACGATTGGACCTAGGGTTAGGGTTATGTTGAGGGCTAGGTTTAGAGATCCGGTTAGGGTCGCGATTGGACCTAGGGTTAGGGTTATGTTGAGGGCTAGGGTTAGAGACCCTTTTAGGGTTACGATTGGACCTAGGGTTAGGGTTATGTTGAGGGCTAGGGTTAGAGATCCGGTTAGGGTTACGATTGGACCTAGGGTTAGGGTTATGTTGAGGGCTAGGGTTAGAGATCCGGTTAGGGTTAAGATTGGTCCTAGGGTTAGGGTTATGTTGAGGGCTAGGGTTAGAGATCCGGTTAGGGTTACGATTCGACCTAGGGTTAGGGTTATGTTGAGGGCTAGGGTTAGAGATCCGGTTAGGGTTACGATTGGACCTCGGGTTAGGGTTATGTTGAGGGCTAGGGTTAGAGATCCGGTTAGGGTTACGATTGGACCTCGGGTTAGGGTTATGTTGAGGGCTAGGCTTAGACATCCGGTTAGGGTTACTATTGGACCTCGGGTTAGGGTTATGTTGAGGGCTAGGGTTAGAGATCCGGTTAGGGTTACGATTGGACCTAGGGTTAGGGTTATGTTGGGGGTAGGATTAGAGATCCGGTTAGGGTTACGATTGGACCTAGGGTTAGGGTTATGTTGAGGGCTAGGGTTAGAGATCCGGTTAGGGTTACGATTGGACCTAGGGTTAGGGTTATGTTGAGGGCTAGGGTTAGAGATCCGGTTAGGGTTACGATTGGACCTAGGGTTAGGGTTATGTTGAGGGCTAGGGTTAGAGATCCGGTTAGGGTCGCGATTGGACCTAGGGTTAGGGTTATGTTGAGGGCTAGGTTTAGAGATCCGGTTAGGGTCGCGATTGGACCTAGGGTTAGGGTTATGTTGAGGGCTAGGGTTAGAGATCTGGTTAGGGTTACGATTGGACCTAGGGTTAGGGTTATGTTGAGGGCTAGAGTTAGAGATCCGGTTAGGGTTACGATTTGACCTAGGGTTAGGGTTTTGTTGAGGGCTAGTGTTAGAGATCCGGTTAGGGTTACGATTGGACCTAGGGTTAGGGTTATGTTGAGGGCTAGGGTTAGAGACCCGGTTAGGGTTACGATTGGACCTAGGGTTAGGGTTATGTTGAGGGCTATGGTTAGAGATCCGGTTAGGGTTACGATTGGACCTAGGGTTAGGGTTATGTTGAGGGCTAGGGTTAGAGATCCGGTTAGGGTTACGATTGGACCTAGGGTTAGGGTTATGTTGAGGGCTAGGGTTAGAGATCCGGTTAGGGTTACGATTGGACCTAGGGTTAGGGTTATGTTGAGCGCTAGGGTTAGAGATCCGGTTAGGGTTACGATTGGACCTAGGGTTAGGGTTATGTTGAGGGCTAGGGTTAGAGATCCGGTTAGGGTTACGATTGGACCTAGGGTTAGGGTTATGTTGTGCGCTAGGGTTAGAGATCCGGTTAGGGTTACGATTGGACCTAGGGTTAATGTTATGTTGAGGGCTAGGGTTAGAGATCTGGTTAGGGTTACGATTGGACCTAGGGTTAGGGTTATGTTGAGGGCTAGGGTTAGAGATCCGGTTAGGGTTACGATAGGACCTAGGGTTAGGGTTATGTTGAGGGCTAGGGTTAGAGACCCGGTTAGGGTTACGATTGGACCTAGGGTTAGGGTTATGTTGAGGGCTAGGGTTAGAGACCCGGTTAGGGTTACGATTGGACCTAGGGTTACGGTTATGTTGAGGGCTAGGGTTAGAGATCCGGTTAGGGTTACGATTGGACCTAGGGTTAGGGTTATGTTGAGGGCTAGGGTTAGAGATCCGGT
Source organism: Miniopterus schreibersii (assembly GCF_964146895.1). Taxonomy (NCBI): domain Eukaryota; kingdom Metazoa; phylum Chordata; class Mammalia; order Chiroptera; family Miniopteridae; genus Miniopterus; species Miniopterus schreibersii. Next base: position 62,413,945 of record NC_138107.1, read on the forward strand.
TAGGGTTACGATTGGACCTAGGGTTAGGGTTATGTTGAGGGCTAGGGTTAGAGATCCGGTTAGGGTTACGATTGGACCTAGGGTTAGGGTTATGTTGAGGGCTAGGGTTAGAGACCCGGTTAGGGTTACGATTGGACCTAGGGTTAGGGTTATGTTGAGGGCTAGGGTTAGAGATCCGGTTAGGGTTACGATTGGACCTAGGGTTAGGGTTATGTTGAGGGCTAGGGTTAGAGATCCGGTTAGGGTTACGATTGGACCTAGGGTTAGGGTTATGTTGAGGGCTAGGGTTAGAGATCCGGTTAGGGTTACGATTGGACCTAGGGTTAGGGTTATGTTGAGGGCTAGGGTTAGAGATCCGGTTAGGGTTACGATTGGACCTAGGGTTAGGGTTATGTTGAGCGCTAGGGTTAGAGATCCGGTTAGGGTTACGATTGGACCTAGGGTTAATGTTATGTTGAGGGCTAGGGTTAGAGATCCGGTTAGGGTTACGATTGGACCTAGGGTTAGGGTTATGTTGAGGGCTAGGGTTAGAGATCCGGTTAGGGTTACGATTGGACCTAGGGTTAGGGTTATGTTGAGGGCTAGGGTTAGAGACCCGGTTAGGGTTACGATTGGACCTAGGGTCAGGGTTATGTTGAGGGCTAGGGTTAGAGATCCGGTTAGGGTTACGATTGGACCTAGGGTTAGGGTTATGTTGAGGGCTAGGGTTAGAGACCCGGTTAGGGTTACGATTGGACCTAGGGTTAGGGTTATGTTGAGGGCTAGGGTTAGAGACCCGGTTAGGGTTACGATTGGACCTAGGGTTAGGGTTATGTTGAGGGCTAGGGTTAGAGACCCGGTTAGGGTTACGATTGGACCTAGGGTTAGGGTTATGTTGAGGGCTAGGGTTAGAAATCCGGTTAGGGTTACGATTGGACCTAGGGTTAGGGTTATGTTGAGGGCTAGGGTTAGAGATCCGGTTAGGGTTACGATTGGACCTAGGGTTAGGGTTATGTTGAGGGCTAGGGTTAGAGATCCGGTTAGGGTTACGATTGGACCTAGGGTTAGGGTTATGTTGAGGGCTAGGGTTAGAGATCCGGTTAGGGTTACGATTGGACCTAGGGTTAGGGTTATGTTGAGCGCTAGGGTTAGAGATCCGGTTAGGGTTACGATTGGACCTAGGGTTAATGTTATGTTGAGGGCTAGGGTTAGAGATCCGGTTAGGGTTACGATTGGACCTAGGGTTAGGGTTATGTTGAGGGCTAGGGTTAGAGATCCGGTTAGGGTTACGATTTGACCTAGGGTTAGGGTTTTGATGAGGGCTAGTGTTAGAGATCCGGTTAGGGTTACGATTGGACGTAGGGTTAGGGTTATGTTGAGGGCTAGGGTTAGAGACCCGGTTAGGGTTACGATTGGACCTAGGGTTAGGGTTATGTTGAGGGCTAGGGTTAGAGATCCGGTTAGGGTCGCGATTGGACCTAGGGTTAGGGTTATGTTGAGGGCTAGGTTTAGAGATCCGGTTAGGGTCGCGATTGGACCTAGGGTTAGGGTTATGTTGAGGGCTAGGGTTAGAGATCTGGTTAGGGTTACGATTGGACCTAGGGTTAGGGTTATGTTGAGGGCTAGAGTTAGAGATCCGGTTAGGGTTACGATTTGACCTAGGGTTAGGGTTTTGTTGAGGGCTAGTGTTAGAGATCCGGTTAGGGTTACGATTGGACCTAGGGTTAGGGTTATGTTGAGGGCTAGGGTTAGAGACCCGGTTAGGGTTACGATTGGACCTAGGGTTAGGGTTATGTTGAGGGCTATGGTTAGAGATCCGGTTAGGGTTACGATTGGACCTAGGGTTAGGGTTATGTTGAGGGCTAGGGTTAGAGATCCGGTTAGGGTTACGATTGGACCTAGGGTTAGGGTTATGTTGAGGGCTAGGGTTAGAGATCCGGTTAGGGTTACGATTGGACCTAGGGTTAGGGTTATGTTGAGCGCTAGGGTTAGAGATCCGGTTAGGGTTACGATTGGACCTAGGGTTAGGGTTATGTTGAGGGCTAGGGTTAGAGATCCGGTTAGGGTTACGATTGGACCTAGGGTTAGGGTTATGTTGTGCGCTAGGGTTAGAGATCCGGTTAGGGTTACGATTGGACCTAGGGTTAATGTTATGTTGAGGGCTAGGGTTAGAGATCTGGTTAGGGTTACGATTGGACCTAGGGTTAGGGTTATGTTGAGGGCTAGGGTTAGAGATCCGGTTAGGGTTACGATAGGACCTAGGGTTAGGGTTATGTTGAGGGCTAGGGTTAGAGACCCGGTTAGGGTTACGATTGGACCTAGGGTTACGGTTATGTTGAGGGCTAGGGTTAGAGACCCGGTTAGGGTTACGATTGGACCTAGGGTTACGGTTATGTTGAGGGCTAGGGTTAGAGATCCGGTTAGGGTTACGATTGGACCTAGGGTTAGGGTTATGTTGAGGGCTAGGGTTAGAGATCCGGTTAGGGTTACGATTGGACCTAGGGTTAGGGTTATGTTGAGGGCTAGGGTTAGAGATCCGGTTAGGGTTACGATTGGACCTAGGGTTAGGGTTATGTTGAGGGCTAGGGTTAGAGACCCGGTTAGGGTTACGATTGGACCTAGGGTTAGGGTTATGTTGAGGGCTAGGGTTAGAGATCCGGTTAGGGTTACGATTGGACCTAGGGTTAGGGTTATGTTGAGGGCTAGGGTTAGAGATCCGGTTAGGGTTACGATTGGACCTAGGGTTAGGGTTATGTTGAGGGCTAGGGTTAGAGATCCGGTTAGGGTTACGATTGGACCTAGGGTTAGGGTTATGTTGAGGGCTAGGGTTAGAGATCCGGTTAGGGTTACGATTGGACCTAGGGTTAGGGTTATGTTGAGCGCTAGGGTTAGAGATCCGGTTAGGGTTACGATTGGACCTAGGGTTAATGTTATGTTGAGGGCTAGGGTTAGAGATCCGGTTAGGGTTACGATTGGACCTAGGGTTAGGGTTATGTTGAGGGCTAGGGTTAGAGATCCGGTTAGGGTTACGATTGGACCTAGGGTTAGGGTTATGTTGAGGGCTAGGGTTAGAGACCCGGTTAGGGTTACGATTGGACCTAGGGTCAGGGTTATGTTGAGGGCTAGGGTTAGAGATCCGGTTAGGGTTACGATTGGACCTAGGGTTAGGGTTATGTTGAGGGCTAGGGTTAGAGACCCGGTTAGGGTTACGATTGGACCTAGGGTTAGGGTTATGTTGAGGGCTAGGGTTAGAGACCCGGTTAGGGTTACGATTGGACCTAGGGTTAGGGTTATGTTGAGGGCTAGGGTTAGAGACCCGGTTAGGGTTACGATTGGACCTAGGGTTAGGGTTATGTTGAGGGCTAGGGTTAGAAATCCGGTTAGGGTTACGATTGGACCTAGGGTTAGGGTTATGTTGAGGGCTAGGGTTAGAGATCCGGTTAGGGTTACGATTGGACCTAGGGTTAGGGTTATGTTGAGGGCTAGGGTTAGAGATCCGGTTAGGGTTACGATTGGACCTAGGGTTAGGGTTATGTTGAGGGCTAGGGTTAGAGATCCGGTTAGGGTTACGATTGGACCTAGGGTTAGGGTTATGTTGAGCGCTAGGGTTAGAGATCCGGTTAGGGTTACGATTGGACCTAGGGTTAATGTTATGTTGAGGGCTAGGGTTAGAGATCCGGTTAGGGTTACGATTGGACCTAGGGTTAGGGTTATGTTGAGGGCTAGGGTTAGAGATCCGGTTAGGGTTACGATTGGAACTAGGGTTAGGGTTATGTTGAGGGCTAGGGTTAGAGACCCGGTTAGGGTTACGATTGGACCTAGGGTTAGGGTTATGTTGAGGGCTAGGGTTAGAGATCCGGTTAGGGTTACGATTGGACCTAGGGTTAGGGTTATGTTGAGGGCTAGGGTTAGAGATCCGGTTAGGGTTACGATTGGACCTAGGGTTAGGGTTATGTTGAGGGCTAGGGTTAGAGACCCGGTTAGGGTTACGATTGGACCTAGGGTTAGGGTTATGTTGAGGGCTAGGGTTAGAGACCCGGTTAGGGTTACGATTGTACCTAGGGTTAGGGTTATGTTGAGGGCTATGGTTAGAGATCTGGTTAGGGTTACGATTGGACCTAGGGTTAGGGTTATGTTGAGGGCTAGGGTTAGAGATCCGGTTAGGGTTACGATTGGACCTAGGGTTAGGGTTATGTTGAGGGCTAGGGTTAGAGATCCGGTTAGGGTTACGATTGGACCTAGGGTTAGGGTTATGTTGAGGGCTAGGGTTAGAGACCCGGTTAGGGTTACGATTGGACCTAGGGTTAGGGTTATGTTGAGGGCTAGGGTTAGAGATCCGGTTAGGGTTACGATTGGACCTAGGGTTAGGGTTATTTTGAGGGCTAGGGTTAGAGATCCGGTTAGGGTTACGATTGGACCTAGTGTTAGGGTTATGTTGAGGGCTAGGGTTAGAGATCCGGTTAGGGTTACGATTGGACCTAGGGTTAGGGTTATGTTGAGGGCTAGGGTTAGAGATCCGGTTAGGGTTACGATTGGACCTAGGGTTAGGGTTATGTTGAGGGCTAGGGTTAGAGATCCGGTTAGGGTCGCGATTGGACCTAGGGTTAGGGTTATGTTGAGGGCTAGGTTTAGAGATCCGGTTAGGGTCGCGATTGGACCTAGGGTTAGGGTTATGTTGAGGGCTAGGGTTAGAGATCTGGTTAGGGTTACGATTGGACCTAGGGTTAGGGTTATGTTGAGGGCTAGAGTTAGAGATCCGGTTAGGGTTACGATTTGACCTAGGGTTAGGGTTTTGTTGAGGGCTAGTGTTAGAGATCCGGTTAGGGTTACGATTGGACCTAGGGTTAGGGTTATGTTGAGGGCTAGGGTTAGAGACCCGGTTAGGGTTACGATTGGACCTAGGATTAGGGTTATGTTGAGGGCTATGGTTAGAGATCCGGTTAGGGTTACGATTGGACCTAGGGTTAGGGTTATGTTGAGGGCTAGGGTTAGAGATCCGGTTAGGGTTACGATTGGACCTAGGGTTAGGGTTATGTTGAGGGCTAGGGTTAGAGATCCGGTTAGGGTTACGATTGGACCTAGGGTTAGGGTTATGTTGAGCGCTAGGGTTAGAGATCCGGTTAGGGTTACGATTGGACCTAGGGTTAGGGTTATGTTGAGGGCTAGGGTTAGAGATCCGGTTAGGGTTACGATTGGACCTAGGGTTAGGGTTATGTTGAGCGCTAGGGTTAGAGATCCGGTTAGGGTTACGATTGGACCTAGGGTTAATGTTATGTTGAGGGCTAGGGTTAGAGATCTGGTTAGGGTTACGATTGGACCTAGGGTTAGGGTTATGTTGAGGGCTAGGGTTAGAGATCCGGTTAGGGTTACGATTGGACCTAGGGTTAGGGTTATGTTGAGGGCTAGGGTTAGAGACCCGGTTAGGGTTACGATTGGACCTAGGGTTAGGGTTATGTTGAGGGCTAGGGTTAGAGACCCGGTTAGGGTTACGATTGGACCTAGGGTTAGGGTTATGTTGAGGGCTAGGGTTAGAGATCCGGTTAGGGTTACGATTGGACCTAGGGTTAGGGTTATGTTGAGGGCTAGGGTTAGAGATCCGGTTAGGGTTACGATTGGACCTAGGGTTAGGGTTATGTTGAGGGCTAGGGTTAGAGATCCGGTTAGGGTTACGATTGGACCTAGGGTTAGGGTTATGTTGAGGGCTAGGGTTAGAGACCCGGTTAGGGTTACGATTGGACCTAGGGTTAGGGTTATGTTGAGGGCTAGGGTTAGAGATCCGGTTAGGGTTACGATTGGACCTAGGGTTAGGGTTATGTTGAGGGCTAGGGTTAGAGATCCGGTTAGGGTTACGATTGGACCTAGGGTTAGGGCTATGTTGAGGGCTAGGGTTAGAGATCCGGTTAGGGTTACGATTGGACCTAGGGTTAGGGTTATGTTGAGGGCTAGGGTTAGAGATCCGGTTAGGGTTACGATTGGACCTAGGGTTAGGGTTATGTTGAGCGCTAGGGTTAGAGATCCGGTTAGGGTTACGATTGGACCTAGGGTTAATGTTATGTTGAGGGCTAGGGTTAGAGACCCGGTTAGGGTTACGATTGGACCTAGGGTTAGGGTTATGTTGAGGGCTAGGGTTAGAGATCCGGTTAGGGTTACGATTGGACCTAGGGTTAGGGTTATGTTGAGCGCTAGGGTTAGAGATCCGGTTAGGGTTACGATTGGACCTAGGGTTAGGGTTATGTTGAGGGCTAGGGTTAGAGATCCGGTTAGGGTTACGATTGGACCTAGGGTTAGGGTTATGTTGAGGGCTAGGGTTAGAGATCCGGTTAGGGTTACGATTGGACCTAGGGTTAGGGTTATGTTGAGGGCTAGGGTTAGAGATCCGGTTAGGGTTACGATTGGACCTAGGGTTAGGGTTATGTTGAGGGCTAGGGTTAGAGATCCGGTTAGGGTCGCGATTGGACCTAGGGTTAGGGTTATGTTGAGGGCTAGGTTTAGAGATCCGGTTAGGGTCGCGATTGGACCTAGGGTTAGGGTTATGTTGAGGGCTAGGGTTAGAGATCTGGTTAGGGTTACGATTGGACCTAGGGTTAGGGTTATGTTGAGGGCTAGAGTTAGAGATCCGGTTAGGGTTACGATTTGACCTAGGGTTAGGGTTTTGATGAGGGCTAGTGTTAGAGATCCGGTTAGGGTTACGATTGGACGTAGGGTTAGGGTTATGTTGAGGGCTAGGGTTAGAGACCCGGTTAGGGTTACGATTGGACCTAGGGTTAGGGTTATGTTGAGGGCTATGGCTAGAGATCCGGATAGGGTTACGATTGGACCTAGGGTTAGGGTTATGTTGAGGGCTAGGGTTAGAGATCCAGTTAGGGTTACGATTGGACCTAGGGTTAGGGTTATGTTGAGGGCTAGGGTTAGAGATCCGGTTAGGGTTACGATTGGACCTAGGGTTAGGGTTATGTTGAGGGCTAGGGTTAGAGATCCGGTTAGGGTTACGATTGGACCTAGGGTTAGGGTTATGTTGAGGGCTAGGGTTAGAGATCCGGTTAGGGTTACGATTGGACCTAGGGTTAGGGTTATGTTGAGCGCTAGGGTTAGAGATCCGGTTAGGGTTACGATTGGACCTAGGGTTAGGGTTATGTTGAGGGCTAGGGTTAGAGATCCGGTTAGGGTTACGATTGGACCTAGGGTTAGGGTTATGTTGAGCGCTAGGGTTAGAGATCCGGTTAGGGTTACGATTGGACCTAGGGTTAGGGTTATGTTGAGGGCTAGGGTTAGAGATCCGGTTAGGGTTACGATTGGACCTAGGGTTAGGGTTATGTTGAGGGCTAGGGTTAGAGATCCGGTTAGGGTTACGATTGGACCTAGGGTTAGGGTTATGTTGAGGGCTAGGGTTAGAGATCCGGTTAGGGTTACGACTGGACCTAGGGTTAGGGTTATGTTGAGGGCTAGGGTTAGAGATCCGGTTAGGGTCGCGATTGGACCTAGGGTTAGGGTTATGTTGAGGGCTAGGTTTAGAGATCCGGTTAGGGTCGCGATTGGACCTAGGGTTAGGGTTATGTTGAGGGCTAGGGTTAGAGATCTGGTTAGGGTTAAGATTGGACCTAGGGTTAGGGTTATGTTGAGGGCTAGGGTTAGAGATCCGGTTAGGGTTACGATTGGACCTAGGGTTAGGGTTATGTTGAGGGCTAGGGTTAGAGACCCGGTTAGGGTTACGATTGGACCTAGGGTTAGGGTTATGTTGAGCGCTAGGGTTAGAGATCCGGTTAGGGTTACGATTGGACCTAGGGTTAGGGTTATGTTGAGGGCTAGGGTTAGAGATCCGGTTAGGGTTACGATTGGAACTAGGGTTAGTGTTATGTTGAGGGCTAGGGTTAGAGATCCGGTTAGGGTTACGATTGGACCTAGGGTTAGGGTTATGTTGAGGGCTAGGATTAGAGACCCGGTTAGGGTTACGATTGGACCTAGGGTTAGGGTTATGTTGAGGGCTAGGGTTAGAGATCCGGTTAGGGTTACGATTGGACCTAGCGTTAGGGTTATGTTGAGGGATAGGGTTAGAGATCCGGTTAGGGTTACGATTGGACCTAGGGTTAGGGTTATGTTGAGGGCTAGGGTTAGAGATCCGGTTAGGGTTACGATTGGACCTAGGGTTAGGGTTATGTTGAGCGCTAGGGTTAGAGATCCGGTTAGGGTTACGATTGGACCTAGGGTTAGGGTTATGTTGAGGGCTAGGGTTAGAGATCCGCTTAGGGTTACGATTGGACCTAGGGTTAGGGTTATGTTGAAGGCTAGGGTTAGAGATCCGGTTAGGGTTACGATTGGACCTAGGGTTAGGGTTATGTTGAGGGCTAGGGTTAGAGATCCGGTTAGGGTTACGATTGGACCTAGGGTTAGGGTTATGTTGAGGGCTAGGGTTAGAGATCCGGTTAGGGTCGCGATTGGACCTAGGGTTAGGGTTATGTTGAGGGCTAGGTTTAGAGATCCGGTTAGGGTCGCGATTGGACCTAGGGTTAGGGTTATGTTGAGGGCTACGGTTAGAGATCTGGTTAGGGTTACGATTGGACCTAGGGTTAGGGTTATGTTGAGGGCTAGGGTTAGAGATCCGGTTAGGGTTACGATTTGACCTAGGGTTAGGGTTTTGTTGAGGGCTAGTGTTAGAGATCCGGTTAGGGTTACGATTGGACCTAGGGTTAGGGTTATGTTGAGGGCTAGGGTTAGAGATCCGGTTAGTGTCGCGATTGGACCTAGGGTTAGGGTTATGTTGAGGGCTAGGTTTAGAGACCCTTTTAGGGTTACGATTGGACCTAGGGTTAGGGTTATGTTGAGGGCTAGGGTTAGAGATCCGGTTAGGGTTACGATTGGACCTAGGGTTAGGGTTATGTTGAGGTCTAGGGTTAGAGATCCGGTTAGGGTTACGATTGGACCTAGGGTTAGGGTTATGTTGAGGGCTAGGGTTAGAGATCCGGTTAGGGTTACGATTGGACCTAGGGTTAGGGTTATGTTGAAGGCTAGGGTTAGAGATCCGGTTAGGGTCGCGATTGGACCTAGGGTTAGGGTTATGTTGAGGGCTAGGTTTAGAGATCCGGTTAGGGTCGCGATTGGACCTAGGGTTAGGGTTATGTTGAGGGCTAGGGTTAGAGATCTGGTTAGGGTTACGATTGGACCTAGGGTTAGGGTTATGTTGAGGGCTAGAGTTAGAGATCCGGTTAGGGTTACGATTTGACCTAGGGTTAGGGTTTTGTTGAGGGCTAGTGTTAGAGATCCGGTTAGGGTTACGATTGGACCTAGGGTTAGGGTTATGTTGAGGGCTAGGGTTAGAGACCCGGTTAGGGTTACGATTGGACCTAGGGTTAGGGTTATGTTGAGGGCTATGGTTAGAGATCCGGTTAGGGTTACGATTGGACCTAGGGTTAGGGTTATGTTGAGGGCTAGGGTTAGAGATCCGGTTAGGGTTACGATTGGACCTAGGGTTAGGGTTATGTTGAGGGCTAGGGTTAGAGATCCGGTTAGGGTTACGATTGGACCTAGGGTTAGGGTTATGTTGAGCGCTAGGGTTAGAGATCCGGTTAGGGTTACGATTGGACCTAGGGTTAGGGTTATGTTGAGGGCTAGTGTTAGAGATCCGGTTAGGGTTACGATTGGACCTAGGGTTAGGGTTATGTTGAGCGCTAGGGTTAGAGATCCGGTTAGGGTTACGATTGGACCTAGGGTTAATGTTATGTTGAGGGCTAGGGTTAGAGATCTGGTTAGGGTTACGATTGGACCTAGGGTTAGGGTTATGTTGAGGGCTAGGGTTAGAGATCCGGTTAGGGTTACGATTGGACCTAGGGTTAGGGTTATGTTGAGGGCTAGGGTTAGAGACCCGGTTAGGGTTACGATTGGACCTAGGGTTAGGGTTATGTTGAGGGCTAGGGTTAGAGACCCGGTTAGGGTTACGATTGGACCTAGGGTTAGGGTTATGTTGAGGGCTAGGGTTAGAGATCCGGTTAGGGTTACGATTGGACCTAGGGTTAGGGTTATGTTGAGGGCTAGGGTTAGAGATCCGGTTAGGGTTACGATTGGACCTAGGGTTAGGGTTATGTTGAGGGCTAGGGTTAGAGATCCGGTTAGGGTTACGATTGGACCTAGGGTTAGGGTTATGTTGAGGGCTAGGGTTAGAGACCCGGTTAGGGTTACGATTGGACCTAGGGTTAGGGTTATGTTGAGGGCTAGGGTTAGAGATCCGGTTAGGGTTACGATTGGACCTAGGGTTAGGGTTATGTTGAGGGCTAGGGTTAGAGATCCGGTTAGGGTTACGATTGGACCTAGGGTTAGGGTTATGTTGAGGGCTAGGGTTAGAGATCCGGTTAGGGTTACGATTGGACCTAGGGTTAGGGTTATGTTGAGGGCTAGGGTTAGAGATCCGGTTAGGGTTACGATTGGACCTAGGGTTAGGGTTATGTTGAGCGCTAGGGTTAGAGATCCGGTTAGGGTTACGATTGGACCTAGGGTTAATGTTATGTTGAGGGCTAGGGTTAGAGACCCGGTTAGGGTTACGATTGGACCTAGGGTTAGGGTTATGTTGAGGGCTAGGGTTAGAGATCCGGTTAGGGTTACGATTGGACCTAGGGTTAGGGTTATGTTGAGCGCTAGGGTTAGAGATCCGGTTAGGGTTACGATTGGACCTAGGGTTAGGGTTATGTTGAGGGCTAGGGTTAGAGATCCGGTTAGGGTTACGATTGGACCTAGGGTTAGGGTTATGTTGAGGGCTAGGGTTAGAGATCCGGTTAGGGTTACGATTGGACCTAGGGTTAGGGTTATGTTGAGGGCTAGGGTTAGAGATCCGGTTAGGGTTACGATTGGACCTAGGGTTAGGGTTATGTTGAGGGCTAGGGTTAGAGATCCGGTTAGGGTCGCGATTGGACCTAGGGTTAGGGTTATGTTGAGGGCTAGGTTTAGAGATCCGGTTAGGGTCGCGATTGGACCTAGGGTTAGGGTTATGTTGAGGGCTAGGGTTAGAGATCTGGTTAGGGTTACGATTGGACCTAGGGTTAGGGTTATGTTGAGGGCTAGAGTTAGAGATCCGGTTAGGGTTACGATTTGACCTAGGGTTAGGGTTTTGATGAGGGCTAGTGTTAGAGATCCGGTTAGGGTTACGATTGGACGTAGGGTTAGGGTTATGTTGAGGGCTAGGGTTAGAGACCCGGTTAGGGTTACGATTGGACCTAGGGTTAGGGTTATGTTGAGGGCTATGGCTAGAGATCCGGTTAGGGTTACGATTGGACCTAGGGTTAGGGTTATGTTGAGGGCTAGGGTTAGAGATCCAGTTAGGGTTACGATTGGACCTAGGGTTAGGGTTATGTTGAGGGCTAGGGTTAGAGATCCGGTTAGGGTTACGATTGGACCTAGGGTTAGGGTTATGTTGAGGGCTAGGGTTAGAGATCCGGTTAGGGTTACGATTGGACCTAGGGTTAGGGTTATGTTGAGGGCTAGGGTTAGAGATCCGGTTAGGGTTACGATTGGACCTAGGGTTAGGGTTATGTTGAGCGCTAGGGTTAGAGATCCGGTTAGGGTTACGATTGGACCTAGGGTTAGGGTTATGTTGAGGGCTAGGGTTAGAGATCCGGTTAGGGTTACGATTGGACCTAGGGTTAGGGTTATGTTGAGCGCTAGGGTTAGAGATCCGGTTAGGGTTACGATTGGACCTAGGGTTAGGGTTATGTTGAGGGCTAGGGTTAGAGATCCGGTTAGGGTTACGATTGGACCTAGGGTTAGGGTTATGTTGAGGGCTAGGGTTAGAGATCCGGTTAGGGTTACGATTGGACCTAGGGTTAGGGTTATGTTGAGGGCTAGGGTTAGAGATCCGGTTAGGGTTACGACTGGACCTAGGGTTAGGGTTATGTTGAGGGCTAGGGTTAGAGATCCGGTTAGGGTCGCGATTGGACCTAGGGTTAGGGTTATGTTGAGGGCTAGGTTTAGAGATCCGGTTAGGGTCGCGATTGGACCTAGGGTTAGGGTTATGTTGAGGGCTAGGGTTAGAGATCTGGTTAGGGTTAAGATTGGACCTAGGGTTAGGGTTATGTTGAGGGCTAGGGTTAGAGATCCGGTTAGGGTTACGATTGGACCTAGGGTTAGGGTTATGTTGAGGGCTAGGGTTAGAGACCCGGTTAGGGTTACGATTGGACCTAGGGTTAGGGTTATGTTGAGCGCTAGGGTTAGAGATCCGGTTAGGGTTACGATTGGACCTAGGGTTAGGGTTATGTTGAGGGCTAGGGTTAGAGATCCGGTTAGGGTTACGATTGGAACTAGGGTTAGTGTTATGTTGAGGGCTAGGGTTAGAGATCCGGTTAGGGTTACGATTGGACCTAGGGTTAGGGTTATGTTGAGGGCTAGGGTTAGAGACCCGGTTAGGGTTACGATTGGACCTAGGGTTAGGGTTATGTTGAGGGCTAGGGTTAGAGATCCGGTTAGGGTTACGATTGGACCTAGCGTTAGGGTTATGTTGAGGGCTAGGGTTAGAGATCCGGTTAGGGTTACGATTGGACCTAGGGTTAGGGTTTTGTTGAGGGCTAGTGTTAGAGATCCGGTTAGGGTTACGATTGGACCTAGGGTTAGGGTTATGTTGAGGGCTAGGGTTAGAGATCCGGTTAGTGTCGCGATTGGACCTAGGGTTAGGGTTATGTTGAGGGCTAGGTTTAGAGACCCTTTTAGGGTTACGATTGGACCTAGGGTTAGGGTTATGTTGAGGGCTAGGGTTAGAGATCCGGTTAGGGTTACGATTGGACCTAGGGTTAGGGTTATGTTGAGGTCTAGGGTTAGAGATCCGGTTAGGGTTACGATTGGACCTAGGGTTAGGGTTATGTTGAGGGCTAGGGTTAGAGATCCGGTGAGGGTTACGATTGGACCTAGGGTTAGGGTTATGTTGAGGGCTAGGGTTAGAGACCCGGTTAGGGTTACGATTGGACCTAGGGTTAGGGTTATGTTGAGGGCTATGGTTAGAGATCCGGTTAGGGTTACGATTGGACCTAGGGTTAGGTTTATGTTGAGGACTAGGGTTAGAGATCCGGTTAGGGTTACGATTGGACCTAGGGTTAGGGTTATGTTGAGGGCTAGGGTTAGAGATCCGGGTAGGGTTACGATTGGACCTAGGGTTAGGGTTATGTTGAGGGCTAGGGTTAGAGACCAGGTTAGGGTTACGATTGGACCTAGGGTTAGGGTTATGTTGAGGGCTAGGGTTAGAGATCCGGTTAGGGTTACGATTGGACCTAGGGTTAGGGTTATGTTGAGGGCTAGGGTTAGAGATCCGGTTAGGGTTACGATTGGACCTAGGGTTAGGGTTATGTTGAGGGCTAGGGTTAGAGATCCGGTTAGGGTTACGATTGGACCTAGGGTTAGGGTTATGTTGAGCGCTAGGGTTAGAGATCCGGTTAGGGTTACGATTGGACCTAGGGTTAATGTTATGTTGAGGGCTAGGGTTAGAGATCCGGTTAGGGTTACGATTGGACCTAGGGTTAGGGTTATGTTTTGGGCTAAGGTTAGAGATCCGGTTAGGGTTACGATTGGACCTAGGGTTAGGGTTATCTTGAGGGCTAGGGTTAGAGATCCGGTTAGGGTTACGATTGGACCTAGAGTTAGGGTTATGTTGAGGGCTAGGGTTAGAGATCCGGTTAGGGTTACGATTGGACCTAGGGTTAGGGCTATGTTGAGGGCTAGGGTTAGAGATCCGGTTAGGGTTACGATTGGACCTAGGGTTAGGGTTATGTTGAGGGCTAGGGTTAGAGACCCGGTTAGGGTTACGATTGGACCTTGGGTTAGGGTTATGTTGAGGGCTAGGGTTAGAGATCCGGTTAGGGTTACGATTGGACCTAGGGTTAGGGTTATGTTGAGGGCTAGGGTTAGAGATCCGGTTAGGGTTACGATTGGACCTAGGGTTAGGGTTATGTTGAGGGCTAGGGTTAGAGATCCGGTTAGGGTTACGATTGGACCTAGGGTTAGGGTTATGTTGAGCGCTAGGGTTAGAGATCCGGTTAGGGTTACGATTGGACCTAGGGTTAATGTTATGTTGAGGGCTAGGGTTAGAGATCCGGTTAGGGTTACGATTGGACCTAGGGTTAGGGTTATGATGAGGGCTAGGGTTAGAGATCCGGTTAGGGTTACGATTGGACCTAGGGTTAGGGTTATGTTGAGGGCTAGGGTTAGAGATCCGGTTAGGGTTACGATTGGACCTAGGGTTAGGGTTATGTTGAGCGCTAGGGTTAGAGATCCGGTTAGGGTTACGATTGGACCTAGGGTTAGGGTTATGTTGAGCGCTAGGGTTAGAGATCCGGTTAGGGTTACGATTGGACCTAGGGTTAGGGTTATGTTGAGGGCTAGGGTTAGAGATCCGGTTAGGGTCGCGATTGGACCTAGGGTTAGGGTTATGTTGAGGGCTAGGTTTAGAGATCCGGTTAGGGTCGCGATTGGACCTAGGGTTAGGGTTATGTTGAGGGCTAGGGTTAGAGATCCGGTTAGGGTTACGATTGGACCTAGGGTTAGGGTTATGTTGAGGGCTAGGGTTAGAGATCCGGTTAGGGTCGCGATTGGACCTAGGGTTAGGGTTATGTTGAGGGCTAGGTTTAGAGATCCGGTTAGGGTCGCGATTGGACCTAGGGTTAGGGTTATGTTGAGGGCTAGGGTTAGAGATCTGGTTAGGGTTACGATTGGACCTAGGGTTAGGGTTATGTTGAGGGCTAGAGTTAGAGATCCGGTTAGGGTTACGATTTGACCTAGGGTTAGGGTTTTGTTGAGGGCTAGTGTTAGAGATCCGGTTAGGGTTACGATTGGACCTAGGGTTAGGGTTATGTTGAGGGCTAGGGTTAGAGACACGGTTAGGGTTACGATTGGACCTAGGGTTAGGGTTATGTTGAGGGCTATGGTTAGAGATCCGGTTAGGGTTACGATTGGACCTAGGGTTAGGGTTATGTTGAGGGCTAGGGTTAGAGATCCGGTTAGGGTTACGATTGGACCTAGGGTTAGGGTTATGTTGAGGGCTAGGGTTAGAGATCCGGTTAGGGTTACGATTGGACCTAGGGTTAGGGTTATGTTGAGGGCTAGGGTTAGAGATCCGGTTAGGGTTACGATTGGACCTAGGGTTAGGGTTATGTTGAGGGCTAGGGTTAGAGATCCGGTTAGGGTTACGATTGGACCTAGGGTTAGGGTTATGTTGAGCGCTAGGGTTAGAGATCCGGTTAGGGTTACGATTGGACCTAGGTTAGGGTTATGTTGAGGGCTAGGGTTAGAGATCCGGTTAGGGTTACGATTGGACCTAGGGTTAGGGTTATGTTGAGCGCTAGGGTTAGAGATCCGGTTAGGGTTACGATTGGACCTAGGGTTAGTGTTATGTTGAGGGCTAGGGTTAGAGATCCGGTTAGGGTTACGATTTGACCTAGGGTTAGGGTTATGTTGAGGGCTAGGGTTAGAGATCCGGTTAGGGTTACGATTGGACCTAGGGTTAGGGTTATGTTGAGGGCTAGGGTTAGATATCCGGTTAGGGTTGCGATTGGACCTAGGGTTAGGGTTATGTTGAGGGCTAGGGTTAGAGATCCGGTTAGGGTCGCGATTGGACCTAGGGTTAGGGTTATGTTGAGGGCTAGGTTTAGAGATCCGGTTAGGGTCGCGATTGGACCTAGGGTTAGGGTTATGTTGAGGGCTAGGGTTAGAGATCTGGTTAGGGTTAAGATTGGACCTAGGGTTAGGGTTATGTTGAGGGCTAGGGTTAGAGATCCGGTTAGGGTTACGATTTGACCTAGGGTTAGGGTTTTGTTGAGGGCTAGTGTTAGAGATCCGGTTAGGGTTACGATTGGACCTAGGGTTAGGGTTATGTTGAGGGCTAGGGTTAGAGACCCGGTTAGGGTTACGATTGGACCTAGGGTTAGGGTTATGTTGAGGGCTATGGTTAGAGATCCGGTTAGGGTTACGATTGGACCTAGGGTTAGGGTTATGTTGAGGGCTAGGGTTAGAGATCCGGTTAGGGTTACGATTGGACCTAGGGTTAGTGTTATGTTGAGGGCTAGGGTTAGAGATCCGGTTAGGGTTACGATTGGACCTAGGGTTAGGGTTATGTTGAGGGCTAGGGTTAGAGACCCGGTTAGGGTTACGATTGGACCTAGGGTTAGGGTTATGTTGAGGGCTAGGGTTAGAGATCCGGTTAGGGTTACGATTGGACCTAGGGTTAGGGTTATGTTGAGGGCTAGGGTTAGAGATCCGCTTAGGGTTACGATTGGACCTAGGGTTAGGGTTATGTTGAAGGCTAGGGTTAGAGATCCGGTTAGGGTTACGATTGGACCTAGGGTTAGGGTTATGTTGAGGGCTAGGGTTAGAGATCCGGTTAGGGTTACGATTGGACCTAGGGTTAGGGTTATGTTGAGGGCTAGGGTTAGAGATCCGGTTAGGGTCGCGATTGGACCTAGGGTTAGGGTTATGTTGAGGGCTAGGTTTAGAGATCCGGTTAGGGTCGCGATTGGACCTAGGGTTAGGGTTATGTTGAGGGCTACGGTTAGAGATCTGGTTAGGGTTACGATTGGACCTAGGGTTAGGGTTATGTTGAGGGCTAGGGTTAGAGATCCGGTTAGGGTTACGATTTGACCTAGGGTTAGGGTTTTGTTGAGGGCTAGTGTTAGAGATCCGGTTAGGGTTACGATTGGACCTAGGGTTAGGGTTATGTTGAGGGCTAGGGTTAGAGATCCGGTTAGTGTCGCGATTGGACCTAGGGTTAGGGTTATGTTGAGGGCTAGGTTTAGAGACCCTTTTAGGGTTACGATTGGACCTAGGGTTAGGGTTATGTTGAGGGCTAGGGTTAGAGATCCGGTTAGGGTTACGATTGGACCTAGGGTTAGGGTTATGTTGAGGTCTAGGGTTAGAGATCCGGTTAGGGTTACGATTGGACCTAGGGTTAGGGTTATGTTGAGGGCTAGGGTTAGAGATCCGGTGAGGGTTACGATTGGACCTAGGGTTAGGGTTATGTTGAGGGCTAGGGTTAGAGACCCGGTTAGGGTTACAATTGGACCTAGGGTTAGGGTTATGTTGAGGGCTATGGTTAGAGATCCGGTTAGGGTTACGATTGGACCTAGGGTTAGGTTTATGTTGAGGACTAGGGTTAGAGATCCGGTTAGGGTTACGATTGGACCTAGGGTTAGGGTTATGTTGAGGGCTAGGGTTAGAGATCCGGGTAGGGTTACGATTGGACCTAGGGTTAGGGTTATGTTGAGGGCTAGGGTTAGAGACCAGGTTAGGGTTACGATTGGACCTAGGGTTAGGGTTATGTTGAGGGCTAGGGTTAGAGATCCGGTTAGGGTTACGATTGGACCTAGGGTTAGGGTTATGTTGAGGGCTAGGGTTAGAGATCCGGTTAGGGTTACGATTGGACCTAGGGTTAGGGTTATGTTGAGGGCTAGGGTTAGAGATCCGGTTAGGGTTACGATTGGACCTAGGGTTAGGGTTATGTTGAGCGCTAGGGTTAGAGATCCGGTTAGGGTTACGATTGGACCTAGGGTTAATGTTATGTTGAGGGCTAGGGTTAGAGATCCGGTTAGGGTTACGATTGGACCTAGGGTTAGGGTTATGTTTTGGGCTAAGGTTAGAGATCCGGTTAGGGTTACGATTGGACCTAGGGTTAGGGTTATCTTGAGGGCTAGGGTTAGAGATCCGGTTAGGGTTACGATTGGACCTAGAGTTAGGGTTATGTTGAGGGCTAGGGTTAGAGATCCGGTTAGGGTTACGATTGGACCTAGGGTTAGGGTTATGTTGAGGGCTAGGGTTAGAGACCCGGTTAGGGTTACGATTGGACCTAGGGTTAGGGTTATGTTGAGGGCTATGGTTAGAGATCCGGTTAGGGTTACGATTGGACCTAGGGTTAGGGTTATGTTGAGGGCTAGGGTTAGAGATCCGGTTAGGGTTACGATTGGACCTAGGGTTAGGGCTATGTTGAGGGCTAGGGTTAGAGATCCGGTTAGGGTTACGATTGGACCTAGGGTTAGGGTTATGTTGAGGGCTAGGGTTAGAGACCCGGTTAGGGTTACGATTGGACCTTGGGTTAGGGTTATGTTGAGGGCTAGGGTTAGAGATCCGGTTAGGGTTACGATTGGACCTAGGGTTAGGGTTATGTTGAGGGCTAGGGTTAGAGATCCGGTTAGGGTTACGATTGGACCTAGGGTTAGGGTTATGTTGAGGGCTAGGGTTAGAGATCCGGTTAGGGTTACGATTGGACCTAGGGTTAGGGTTATGTTGAGCGCTAGGGTTAGAGATCCGGTTAGGGTTACGATTGGACCTAGGGTTAATGTTATGTTGAGGGCTAGGGTTAGAGATCCGGTTAGGGTTACGATTGGACCTAGGGTTAGGGTTATGATGAGGGCTAGGGTTAGAGATCCGGTTAGGGTTACGATTGGACCTAGGGTTAGGGTTATGTTGAGGGCTAGGGTTAGAGATCCGGTTAGGGTTACGATTGGACCTAGGGTTAGGGTTATGTTGAGCGCTAGGGTTAGAGATCCGGTTAGGGTTACGATTGGACCTAGGGTTAGGGTTATGTTGAGCGCTAGGGTTAGAGATCCGGTTAGGGTTACGATTGGACCTAGGGTTAGGGTTATGTTGAGGGCTAGGGTTAGAGATCCGGTTAGGGTCGCGATTGGACCTAGGGTTAGGGTTATGTTGAGGGCTAGGTTTAGAGATCCGGTTAGGGTCGCGATTGGACCTAGGGTTAGGGTTATGTTGAGGGCTAGGGTTAGAGATCCGGTTAGGGTTACGATTGGACCTAGGGTTAGGGTTATGTTGAGGGCTAGGGTTAGAGATCCGGTTAGGGTCGCGATTGGACCTAGGGTTAGGGTTATGTTGAGGGCTAGGTTTAGAGATCCGGTTAGGGTTACGATTGGACCTAGGGTTAGGGTTATGTTGAGGGCTAGGTTTAGAGATCCGGTTAGGGTCGCGATTGGACCTAGGGTTAGGGTTATGTTGAGGGCTAGGGTTAGAGATCTGGTTAGGGTTACGATTGGACCTAGGGTTAGGGTTATGTTGAGGGCTAGAGTTAGAGATCCGGTTAGGGTTACGATTTGACCTAGGGTTAGGGTTTTGTTGAGGGCTAGTGTTAGAGATCCGGTTAGGGTTACGATTGGACCTAGGGTTAGGGTTATGTTGAGGGCTAGGGTTAGAGACACGGTTAGGGTTACGATTGGACCTAGGGTTAGGGTTATGTTGAGGGCTATGGTTAGAGATCCGGTTAGGGTTACGATTGGACCTAGGGTTAGGGTTATGTTGAGGGCTAGGGTTAGAGATCCGGTTAGGGTTACGATTGGACCTAGGGTTAGGGTTATGTTGAGGGCTAGGGTTAGAGATCCGGTTAGGGTTACGATTGGACCTAGGGTTAGGGTTATGTTGAGGGCTAGGGTTAGAGATCCGGTTAGGGTTACGATTGGACCTAGGGTTAGGGTTATGTTGAGGGCTAGGGTTAGAGATCCGGTTAGGGTTACGATTGGACCTAGGGTTAGGGTTATGTTGAGCGCTAGGGTTAGAGATCCGGTTAGGGTTACGATTGGACCTAGGGTTAGGGTTATGTTGAGGGCTAGGGTTAGAGATCCGATTAGGGTTACGATTGGACCTAGGGTTAGGGTTATGTTGAGCGCTAGGGTTAGAGATCCGGTTAGGGTTACGATTGGACCTAGGGTTAGTGTTATGTTGAGGGCTAGGGTTAGAGATCCGGTTAGGGTTACGATTTGACCTAGGGTTAGGGTTATGTTGAGGGCTAGGGTTAGAGATCCGGTTAGGGTTACGATTGGACCTAGGGTTAGGGTTATGTTGAGGGCTAGGGTTAGATATCCGGTTAGGGTTGCGATTGGACCTAGGGTTAGGGTTATGTTGAGGGCTAGGGTTAGAGATCCGGTTAGGGTCGCGATTGGACCTAGGGTTAGGGTTATGTTGAGGGCTAGGTTTAGAGATCCGGTTAGGGTCGCGATTGGACCTAGGGTTAGGGTTATGTTGAGGGCTAGGGTTAGAGATCTGGTTAGGGTTAAGATTGGACCTAGGGTTAGGGTTATGTTGAGGGCTAGGGTTAGAGATCCGGTTAGGGTTACGATTTGACCTAGGGTTAGGGTTTTGTTGAGGGCTAGTGTTAGAGATCCGGTTAGGGTTACGATTGGACCTAGGGTTAGGGTTATGTTGAGGGCTAGGGTTAGAGACCCGGTTAGGGTTACGATTGGACCTAGGGTTAGGGTTATGTTGAGGGCTATGGTTAGAGATCCGGTTAGGGTTACGATTGGACCTAGGGTTAGGGTTATGTTGAGGGCTAGGGTTAGAGATCCGGTTAGGGTTACGATTGGACCTAGGGTTAGTGTTATGTTGAGGGCTAGGGTTAGAGATCCGGTTAGGGTTACGATTGGACCTAGGGTTAGGGTTATGTTGAGGGCTAGGGTTAGAGACCCGGTTAGGGTTACGATTGAACCTAGGGTTAGGGTTATGTTGAGGGCTAGGGTTAGAGATCCGGTTAGGGTTACGATTGGACCTAGGGTTAGGGTTATGTTGAGGGCTAGGGTTAGAGATCCGCTTAGGGTTACGATTGGACCTAGGGTTAGGGTTATGTTGAAGGCTAGGGTTAGAGATCCGGTTAGGGTTACGATTGGACCTAGGGTTAGGGTTATGTTGAGGGCTAGGGTTAGAGATCCGGTTAGGGTTACGATTGGACCTAGGGTTAGGGTTATGTTGAGGGCTAGGGTTAGAGATCCGGTTAGGGTCGCGATTGGACCTAGGGTTAGGGTTATGTTGAGGGCTAGGTTTAGAGATCCGGTTAGGGTCGCGATTGGACCTAGGGTTAGGGTTATGTTGAGGGCTACGGTTAGAGATCTGGTTAGGGTTACGATTGGACCTAGGGTTAGGGTTATGTTGAGGGCTAGGGTTAGAGATCCGGTTAGGGTTACGATTTGACCTAGGGTTAGGGTTTTGTTGAGGGCTAGTGTTAGAGATCCGGTTAGGGTTACGATTGGACCTAGGGTTAGGGTTATGTTGAGGGCTAGGGTTAGAGATCCGGTTAGTGTCGCGATTGGACCTAGGGTTAGGGTTATGTTGAGGGCTAGGTTTAGAGACCCTTTTAGGGTTACGATTGGACCTAGGGTTAGGGTTATGTTGAGGGCTAGGGTTAGAGATCCGGTTAGGGTTACGATTTGACCTAGGGTTAGGGTTATGTTGAGGGCTAGGGTTAGAGACCCGGTTAGGGTTACGATTGGACCTAGGGTTAGGGTTATGTTGAGGGCTAGGGTTAGAGATCCGGTTAGGGTTACGATTGGACCTAGGGTTAGTGTTATGTTGAGGGCTAGGGTTAGAGATCCGGTTAGGGTTACGATTGGACCTAGGGTTAGGGTTATGTTGAGGGCTAGGGTTAGAGACCCGGTTAGGGTTACGATTGGACCTAGGGTTAGGGTTATGTTGAGGGCTAGGGTTAGAGATCCGGTTAGGGTTACGATTGGACCTAGCGTTAGGGTTATGTTGAGGGCTAGGGTTAGAGATCCGGTTAGGGTTACGATTGGACCTAGGGTTAGGGTTATGTTGAGGGCTAGGGTTAGAGATCCGGTTAGGGTTACGATTGGACCTAGGGTTAGGGTTATGTTGAGGGCTAGGGTTAGAGATCCGGTTAGGGTTACGATTGGACCTAGGGTTAGGGTTATGTTGAGGGCTAGGGTTAGAGATCCGGTTAGGGTTACGATTGGACCTAGGGTTAGGGTTATGTTGAGGGCTAGGGTTAGAGATCCGGTTAGGGTTACGATTGGACCTAGGGTTAGGGTTATGTTGAGGGCTAGGGTTAGAGATCCGGTTAGGGTCGCGATTGGACCTAGGGTTAGGGTTATGTTGAGGGCTAGGTTTAGAGATCCGGTTAGGGTCGCGATTGGACCTAGGGTTAGGGTTATGTTGAGGGCTAGGGTTAGAGATCCGGTTAGGGTTACGATTGGACCTAGGGTTAGGGTTATGTTGAGGGCTAGGGTTAGAGATCCGGTTAGGGTTACGATTTGACCTAGGGTTAGGGTTATGTTGAGGGCTAGGGTTAGAGATCCGGTTAGGGTTACGATTGGACCTAGGGTTAGGGTTATGTTGAGGGCTAGGGTTAGAGATCCGGTTAGTGTCGCGATTGGACCTAGGGTTAGGGTTATGTTGAGGGCTAGGGTTAGAGACCCTTTTAGGGTTACGATTGGACCTAGGGTTAGGGTTATGTTGAGGGCTAGGGTTAGAGATCCGGTTAGGGTTACGATTGGACCTAGGGTTAGGGTTATGTTGAGGGCTAGGGTTAGAGATCCGGTTAGGGTTACGATTGGACCTAGGGTTAGGGTTATGTTGAGGGCTAGGGTTAGAGATCCGGTTAGGGTCGCGATTGGACCTAGGGTTAGGGTTATGTTGAGGGCTAGGTTTAGAGATCCGGTTAGGGTCGCGATTGGACCTAGGGTTAGGGTTATGTTGAGGGCTAGGGTTAGAGATCTGGTTAGGGTTACGATTGGACCTAGGGTTAGGGTTATGTTGAGGGCTAGAGTTAGAGATCCGGTTAGGGTTACGATTTGACCTAGGGTTAGGGTTTTGTTGAGGGCTAGTGTTAGAGATCCGGTTAGGGTTACGATTGGACCTAGGGTTAGGGTTATGTTGAGGGCTAGGGTTAGAGACCCGGTTAGGGTTACGATTGGACCTAGGGTTAGGGTTATGTTGAGGGCTATGGTTAGAGATCCGGTTAGGGTTACGATTGGACCTAGGGTTAGGGTTATGTTGAGGGCTAGGGTTAGAGATCCGGTTAGGGTTACGATTGGACCTAGGGTTAGGGTTATGTTGAGGGCTAGGGTTAGAGATCCGGTTAGGGTTACGATTGGACCTAGGGTTAGGGTTATGTTGAGCGCTAGGGTTAGAGATCCGGTTAGGGTTACGATTGGACCTAGGGTTAGGGTTATGTTGAGGGCTAGGGTTAGAGATCCGGTTAGGGTTACGATTGGACCTAGGGTTAGGGTTATGTTGAGCGCTAGGGTTAGAGATCCGGTTAGGGTTACGATTGGACCTAGGGTTAGGGTTATGTTGAGGGCTAGGGTTAGAGATCCGGTTAGGGTTACGATTGGACCTAGGGTTAGGGTTATGTAGAGCGCTAGGGTTAGAGATCCGGTTAGGGTTACGATTGGACCTAGGGTTAGGGTTATGTTGAGGGCTAGGGTTAGAGATCCGGTTAGGGTTACGATTGGACCTAGGGTTAGGGTTATGTTGAGGGCTAGGGTTAGAGATCCGGTTAGGGTTACGATTGGACCTAGGGTTAGGGTTATGTTGAGGGCTAGGGTTAGAGATCCGGTTAGGGTTACGATTGGACCTAGGGTTAGTGTTATGTTGAGGGCTAGGGTTAGAGATCCGGTTAGGGTTACGATTGGACCTAGGGTTAGGGTTATGTTGAGGGCTAGGGTTAGAGACCCGGTTAGGGTTACGATTGGACCTAGGGTTAGGGTTATGTTGAGGGCTAGGGTTAGAGATCCGGTTAGGGTTACGATTGGACCTAGCGTTAGGGTTATGTTGAGGGCTAGGGTTAGAGATCCGGTTAGGGTTACGATTGGACCTAGGGTTAGGGTTATGTTGAGGGCTAGGGTTAGAGATCCGGTTAGGGTTACGATTGGACCTAGGGTTAGGGTTATGTTGAGGGCTAGGGTTAGAGATCCGGTTAGGGTTACGATTGGACCTAGGGTTAGGGTTATGTTGAGGGCTAGGGTTAGAGATCCGGTTAGGGTTAGGATTGGACCTAGGGTTAGGGTTATGTTGAGGGCTAGGGTTAGAGATCCGGTTAGGGTCGCGATTGGACCTAGGGTTAGGGTTATGTTGAGGGCTAGGTTTAGAGATCCGGTTAGGGTCGCGATTGGACCTAGGGTTAGGGTTATGTTGAGGGCTACGGTTAGAGATCTGGTTAGGGTTACGATTGGACCTAGGGTTAGGGTTATGTTGAGGGCTAGGGTTAGAGATCCGGTTAGGGTTACGATTTGACCTAGGGTTAGGGTTTTGTTGAGGGCTAGTGTTAGAGATCCGGTTAGGGTTACGATTGGACCTAGGGTTAGGGTTATGTTGAGGGCTAGGGTTAGAGATCCGGTTAGTGTCGCGATTGGACCTAGGGTTAGGGTTATGTTGAGGGCTAGGGTTAGAGACCCTTTTAGGGTTACGATTGGACCTAGGGTTAGGGTTATGTTGAGGGCTAGGGTTAGAGACCCGGTTAGGGTTACGATTGGACCTTGGGTTAGGGTTATGTTGAGGGCTAGGGTTAGAGATCCGGTTAGGGTTACGATTGGACCTAGGGTTAGGGTTATGTTGAGGGCTAGGGTTAGAGATCCGGTTAGGGTTACGATTGGACCTAGGGTTAGGGTTATGTTGAGGGCTAGGGTTAGAGATCCGGTTAGGGTTACGATTGGACCTAGGGTTAGGGTTATGTTGAGCGCTAGGTTAGAGATCCGGTTAGGGTTACGATTGGACCTAGGGTTAATGTTATGTTGAGGGCTAGGGTTAGAGATCCGGTTAGGGTTACGATTGGACCTAGGGTTAGGGTTATGTTGAGCGCTAGGTTAGAGATCCGGTTAGGGTTACGATTGGACCTAGGGTTAGGGTTATGTTGAGGGCTAGGGTTAGAGATCCGGTTAGGGTTACGATTGGACCTAGGGTTAGGGTTATGTTGAGGGCTAGGGTTAGAGATCCGGTTGGGGTTACGATTGGACCTAGGGTTAGGGTTATGTTGAGGGCTAGGGTTAGAGATCCGGTTAGGGTTACGATTGGACCTAGGGTTAGGGTTATGTTGAGGGCTAGGGTTAGAGATCCGGTTAGGGTTACGATTGGACCTAGGGTTAGGGTTATGTTGAGCGCTAGGGTTAGAGATCCGGTTAGGGTTACGATTGGACCTAGGGTTAGGGTTATGTTGAGGGCTAGGGTTAGAGATCCGGTTAGGGTTACGATTGGACCTAGGGTTAGGGTTATGTTGAGCGCTAGGGTTAGAGATCCGGTTAGGGTTACGATTGGACCTAGGGTTAGGGTTATGTTGAGGGCTAGGGTTAGAGATCCAGTTAGGGTTACGATTGGACCTAGGGTTAGGGTTATGTTGAGGGCTAGGGTTAGAGATCCGGTTAGGGTTACGATTGGACCTAGGGTTAGGGTTATGTTGAGGGCTAGGGTTAGAGATCCGGTTAGGGTTGCGATTGGACCTAGGGTTAGGGTTATGTTGAGGGCTAGGGTTAGAGATCCGGTTAGGGTCGCGATTGGACCTAGGGTTAGGGTTATGTTGAGGGCTAGGTTTAGAGATCCGGTTAGGGTCGCGATTGGACCTAGGGTTAGGGTTATGTTGAGGGCTAGGGTTAGAGATCTGGTTAGGGTTAAGATTGGACCTAGGGTTAGGGTTATGTTGAGGGCTAGGGTTAGAGATCCGGTTAGGGTTACGATTTGACCTAGGGTTAGGGTTTTGTTGAGGGCTAGTGTTAGAGATCCGGTTAGGGTTACGATTGGACCTAGGGTTAGGGTTATGTTGAGGGCTAGGGTTAGAGACCCGGTTAGGGTTACGATTGGACCTAGGGTTAGGGTTATGTTGAGGGCTATGGTTAGAGATCCGGTTAGGGTTACGATTGGACCTAGGGTTAGGGTTATGTTGAGGGCTAGGGTTAGAGATCCGGTTAGGGTTACGATTGGACCTAGGGTTAGTGTTATGTTGAGGGCTAGGGTTAGAGATCCGGTTAGGGTTACGATTGGACCTAGGGTTAGGGTTATGTTGAGGGCTAAGGTTAGAGACCCGGTTAGGGTTACGATTGGACCTAGTGTTAGGGTTATGTTGAGGGCTAGGGTTAGAGATCCGGTTAGGGTTACGATTGGACCTAGCGTTAGGGTTATGTTGAGGGCTAGGGTTAGAGATCCGGTTAGGGTTACGATTGGACCTAGGGTTAGGGTTATGTTGAGGGCTAGGGTTAGAGATCCGGTTAGGGTTACGATTGGACCTAGGGTTAGGGTTATGTTGAGGGCTAGGGTTAGAGATCCGGTTAGGGTTACGATTGGACCTAGGGTTAGGGTTATGTTGAGGGCTAGGGTTAGAGATCCGGTTAGGGTTACGATTGGACCTAGGGTTAGGGTTATGTTGAGGGCTAGGGTTAGAGATCCGGTTAGGGTTACGATTGGACCTAGGGTTAGGGTTATGTTGAGGGCTAGGGTTAGAGATCCGGTTAGGGTCGCGATTGGACCTAGGGTTAGGGTTATGTTGAGGGCTAGGTTTAGAGATCCGGTTAGGGTCGCGATTGGACCTAGGGTTAGGGTTATGTTGAGGGCTACGGTTAGAGATCTGGTTAGGGTTACGATTGGACCTAGGGTTAGGGTTATGTTGAGGGCTAGGGTTAGAGATCCGGTTAGGGTTACGATTGGACCTAGGGTTAGGGTTATGTTGAGGGCTAGGGTTAGAGATCCGGTTAGGGTCGCGATTGGACCTAGGGTTAGGGTTATGTTGAGGGCTAGGTTTAGAGATCCGGTTAGGGTCGCGATTGGACCTAGGGTTAGGGTTATGTTGAGGGCTACGGTTAGAGATCTGGTTAGGGTTACGATTGGACCTAGGGTTAGGGTTATGTTGAGGGCTAGGGTTAGAGATCCGGTTAGGGTTACGATTTGACCTAGGGTTAGGGTTTTGTTGAGGGCTAGTGTTAGAGATCCGGTTAGGGTTACGATTGGACCTAGGGTTAGGGTTATGTTGAGGGCTAGGGTTAGAGATCCGGTTAGTGTCGCGATTGGACCTAGGGTTAGGGTTATGTTGAGGGCTAGGGTTAGAGACCCTTTTAGGGTTACGATTGGACCTAGGGTTAGGGTTATGTTGAGGGCTAGGGTTAGAGACCCGGTTAGGGTTACGATTGGACCTTGGGTTAGGGTTATGTTGAGGGCTAGGGTTAGAGATCCGGTTAGGGTTACGATTGGACCTAGGGTTAGGGTTATGTTGAGGGCTAGGGTTACAGATCCGGTTAGGGTTACGATTGGACCTAGGGTTAGGGTTATGTTGAGGGCTAGGGTTAGAGATCCGGTTAGGGTTACGATTGGACCTAGGGTTAGGGTTATGTTGAGCGCTAGGTTAGAGATCCGGTTAGGGTTACGATTGGACCTAGGGTTAATGTTATGTTGAGGGCTAGGGTTAGAGATCCGGTTAGGGTTACGATTGGACCTAGGGTTAGGGTTATGTTGAGCGCTAGGTTAGAGATCCGGTTAGGGTTACGATTGGACCTAGGGTTAGGGTTATGTTGAGGGCTAGGGTTAGAGATCCGGTTAGGGTTACGATTGGACCTAGCGTTAGGGTTATGTTGAGGGCTAGGGTTAGAGATCCGGTTAGGGTTACGATTGGACCTAGGGTTAGGGTTATGTTGAGGGCTAGGGTTAGAGATCCGGTTAGGGTTACGATTGGACCTAGGGTTAGGGTTATGTTGAGGGCTAGGGTTAGAGATCCGGTTAGGGTTACGATTGGACCTAGGGTTAGGGTTATGTTGAGGGCTAGGGTTAGAGATCCGGTTAGGGTTACGATTGGACCTAGGGTTAGGGTTATGTTGAGGGCTAGGGTTAGAGATCCGGTTAGGGTTACGATTGGACCTAGGGTTAGGGTTATGTTGAGGGCTAGGGTTAGAGATCCGGTTAGGGTCGCGATTGGACCTAGGGTTAGGGTTATGTTGAGGGCTAGGTTTAGAGATCCGGTTAGGGTCGCGATTGGACCTAGGGTTAGGGTTATGTTGAGGGCTACGGTTAGAGATCTGGTTAGGGTTACGATTGGACCTAGGGTTAGGGTTATGTTGAGGGCTAGGGTTAGAGATCCGGTTAGGGTTACGATTGGACCTAGGGTTAGGGTTATGTTGAGGGCTAGGGTTAGAGATCCGGTTAGGGTCGCGATTGGACCTAGGGTTAGGGTTATGTTGAGGGCTAGGTTTAGAGATCCGGTTAGGGTCGCGATTGGACCTAGGGTTAGGGTTATGTTGAGGGCTACGGTTAGAGATCTGGTTAGGGTTACGATTGGACCTAGGGTTAGGGTTATGTTGAGGGCTAGGGTTAGAGATCCGGTTAGGGTTACGATTTGACCTAGGGTTAGGGTTTTGTTGAGGGCTAGTGTTAGAGATCCGGTTAGGGTTACGATTGGACCTAGGGTTAGGGTTATGTTGAGGGCTAGGGTTAGAGATCCGGTTAGTGTCGCGATTGGACCTAGGGTTAGGGTTATGTTGAGGGCTAGGGTTAGAGACCCTTTTAGGGTTACGATTGGACCTAGGGTTAGGGTTATGTTGAGGGCTAGGGTTAGAGACCCGGTTGGGGTTACGATTGGACCTTGGGTTAGGGTTATGTTGAGGGCTAGGGTTAGAGATCCGGTTAGGGTTACGATTGGACCTAGGGTTAGGGTTATGTTGAGGGCTAGGGTTACAGATCCGGTTAGGGTTACGATTGGACCTAGGGTTAGGGTTATGTTGAGGGCTAGGGTTAGAGATCCGGTTAGGGTTACGATTGGACCTAGGGTTAGGGTTATGTTGAGCGCTAGGTTAGAGATCCGGTTAGGGTTACGATTGGACCTAGGGTTAATGTTATGTTGAGGGCTAGGGTTAGAGATCCGGTTAGGGTTACGATTGGACCTAGGGTTAGGGTTATGTTGAGCGCTAGGTTAGAGATCCGGTTAGGGTTACGATTGGACCTAGGGTTAGGGTTATGTTGAGGGCTAGGGTTAGAGATCCGGTTAGGGTTACGATTGGACCTAGGGTTAGGGTTATGTTGAGGGCTAGGGTTAGAGATCCGGTTAGGGTTACGATTGGACCTAGGGTTAGGGTTATGTTGAGGGCTAGGGTTAGAGATCCGGTTAGGGTTACAATTGGACCTAGGGTTAGGGTTATGTTGAGGGCTAGGGTTAGAGATCCGGTTAGGGTTACGATTGGACCTAGGGTTAGGGTTATGTTGAGCGCTAGGGTTAGAGATCCGGTTAGGGTTACGATTGGACCTAGGGTTAGGGTTATGTTGAGGGCTAGGGTTAGAGATCCGGTTAGGGTTACGATTGGACCTAGGGTTAGGGTTATGTTGATCGCTAGGGTTAGAGATCCGGTTAGGGTTACGATTGGACCTAGGGTTAGGGTTATGTTGAGGGCTAGGGTTAGAGATCCGGTTAGGGTTACGATTGGACCTAGGGTTAGGGTTATGTTGAGGGCTAGGGTTAGAGATCCGGTTAGGGTTACGATTGGACCTAGGGTTAGGGTTATGTTGAGGGCTAGGGTTAGAGATCCGGTTAGGGTTGCGATTGGACCTAGGGTTAGGGTTATGTTGAGGGCTAGGGTTAGAGATCCGGTTAGGGTCGCGATTGGACCTAGGGTTAGGGTTATGTTGAGGGCTAGGTTTAGAGATCCGGTTAGGGTCGCGATTGGACCTAGGGTTAGGGTTATGTTGAGGGCTAGGGTTAGAGATCTGGTTAGGGTTAAGATTGGACCTAGGGTTAGGGTTATGTTGAGGGCTAGGGTTAGAGATCCGGTTAGGGTTACGATTTGACCTAGGGTTAGGGTTTTGTTGAGGGCTAGTGTTAGAGATCCGGTTAGGGTTACGATTGGACCTAGGGTTAGGGTTATGTTGAGGGCTAGGGTTAGAGACCCGGTTAGGGTTACGATTGGACCTAGGGTTAGGGTTATGTTGAGGGCTATGGTTAGAGATCCGGTTAGGGTTACGATTGGACCTAGGGTTAGGGTTATGTTGAGGGCTAGGGTTAGAGATCCGGTTAGGGTTACGATTGGACCTAGGGTTAGTGTTATGTTGAGGGCTAGGGTTAGAGATCCGGTTAGGGTTACGATTGGACCTAGGGTTAGGGTTATGTTGAGGGCTAGGGTTAGAGACCCGGTTAGGGTTACGATTGGACCTAGGGTTAGGGTTATGTTGAGGGCTAGGGTTAGAGATCCGGTTAGGGTTACGATTGGACCTAGGGTTAGGGTTATGTTGAGGGCTAGGGTTAGAGATCCGGTTAGGGTTACGATTGGACCTAGGGTTAGGGTTATGTTGAGGGCTAGGGTTAGAGATCCGGTTAGGGTTACGATTGGACCTAGGGTTAGGGTTATGTTGAGGGCTAGGGTTAGAGATCCGGTTAGGGTTACGATTGGACCTAGGGTTAGGGTTATGTTGAGGGCTAGGGTTAGAGATCCGGTTAGGGTTACGATTGGACCTAGGGTTAGGGTTATGTTGAGGGCTAGGTTTAGAGATCCGGTTAGGGTCGCGATTGGACCTAGGGTTAGGGTTATGTTGAGGGCTAGGGGTAGAGATCCGGTTAGGGTTACGATTGGACCTAGGGTTAGGGTTATGTTGAGGGCTAGGGTTAGAGATCCGGTTAGGGTTACGATTTGACCTAGGGTTAGGGTTATGTTGAGGGCTAGGGTTAGAGATCCGGTTAGGGTTACGATTGGACCTAGGGTTAGGGTTATGTTGAGGGCTAGGGTTAGAGATCCGGTTAGTGTCGCGATTGGACCTAGGGTTAGGGTTATGTTGAGGGCTAGGGTTAGAGACCCTTTTAGGGTTACGATTGGACCTAGGGTTAGGGTTATGTTGAGGGCTAGGGTTAGAGATCCGGTTAGGGTTACGATTGGACCTAGGGTTAGGGTTATGTTGAGGGCTAGGTTTAGAGATCCGGTTAGGGTCGCGATTGGACCTAGGGTTAGGGTTATGTTGAGGGCTAGGGTTAGAGATCCGGTTAGGGTTACGATTGGACCTAGGGTTAGGGTTATGTTGAGGGCTAGGGTTAGAGATCCGGTTAGGGTTACGATTTGACCTAGGGTTAGGGTTATGTTGAGGGCTAGGGTTAGAGATCCGGTTAGTGTCGCGATTGGACCTAGGGTTAGGGTTATGTTGAGGGCTAGGTTTAGAGACCCTTTTAGGGTTACGATTGGACCTAGGGTTAGGGTTATGTTGAGGGCTAGGGTTAGAGATCCGGTTAGGGTTACGATTGGACCTAGGGTTAGGGTTATGTTGAGGGCTAGGGTTAGAGATCCGGTTAGGGTTACGATTGGACCTAGGGTTAGGGTTATGTTGAGGGCTAGGGTTAGAGATCCGGTTAGGGTTACGATTGGACCTAGGGTTAGCGTTATGTTGAGGGCTAGGGTTAGAGACCCGGTTAGGGTTACGATTGGACCTAGGGTTAGGGTTATGTTGAGGGCTATGGTTAGAGATCCGGTTAGGGTTACGATTGGACCTAGGGTTAGGGTTATGTTGAGGGCTAGGGTTAGAGATCCGGTTAGGGTTACGATTGGACCTAGGGTTAGGGTTATGTTGAGGGCTAGGGTTAGAGATCCGGTTAGGGTTACGATTGGACCTAGGCTTAGGGTTATGTTGAGGGCTAGGGTTAGAGACCAGGTTAGGGTTACGATTGGACCTAGGGTTAGGGTTATGTTGAGGGCTAGGGTTAGAGATCCGGTTAGGGTTACTTTTGGACCTAGGGTTAGGGTTATGTTGAGGGCTAGGGTTAGAGATCCGGTTAGGGTTACGATTGGACCTAGGGTTAGGGTTATGTTGAGGGCTAGGGTTAGAGATCCGGTTAGGGTTACGATTGGACCTAGGGTTAGGGTTATATTGAGCGCTAGGTTTAGAGATCCGGTTAGGGTTACGATTGGACCTAGGGTTAATGTTATGTTGAGGGCTAGGGTTAGAGATCCGGTTAGGGTTACGATTGGACCTAGGGTTAGGGTTATGTTGAGGGCTAGGGTTAGAGATCCGGTTAGGGTTACGATTGGACCTAGGGTTAGGGTTATGTTGAGGGCTAGGGTTAGAGAAACGGTTAGGCTTACGATTGGACCTAGGGTTAGGGTTATGTTGAGGGCTAGGGTTAGAGACCCGGTTAGGGTTACGATTGGACCTAGGGTTAGGGTTATGTTGAGGGCTAGGGTTAGAGATCCGGTTAGGGTTACGATTGGACCTAGGGTTAGGGTTATGTTGAGGGCTAGGGTTAGAGATCCGGTTAGGGTTACGATTGGACCTAGGGTTAGGGTTATGTTGAGGGCTAGGGTTAGAGACCCCGTTAGGGTTACGATTGGACCTAGGGTTAGGGCTATGTTGAGGGCTAGGGTTAGAGACCCGGTTAGGGTTACGATTGGACCTAGGGTTAGGGTTATGTTGAGGGCTAGGGTTAGAGATCCGGTTAGGGTTACGATTGGACCTAGGGATAGGGTTATGTTGAGGGCTAGGGTTAGAGATCCGGTTAGGGTTACGATTGGACCTAGGGTTAGGGTTATGTTGAGGGCTAGGGTTAGAGACCCGGTTAGGGTTACGATTGGACCTAGGGTTAGGGTTATGTTGAGGGCTAGGGTTAGAGATCCGGTTAGGGTTACGATTGGACCTAGGGTTAGGGTTATGTTGAGGGCTAGGGTTAGAGACCCGGTTAGGGTTACGATTGGACCTAGGGTTAGGGGTATGTTGAGGGCTAGGGTTAGAGATCCGGTTAGGGTTACGATTGGACCTACGGTTAGGGTTATGTTGAGGGCTAGGGTTAGAGATCCGGTTAGGGTTACGATTGGACCTAGGGTTAGGGTTATGTTGAGGGCTAGGGTTAGAGATCCGGTTAGGGTTACGATTGGACCTAGGGTTAGGGTTATGTTGAGGGCTAGGGTTAGAGATCCGGTTAGGGTTACGATTGGACCTAGGGTTAGGGTTATGTTGAGGGCTAGGGTTACAGATCCGGTTAGGGTCGCGATTGGACCTAGGGTTATGGTTATGTTGAGGGCTAGGGTTAGAGATCCGGTTAGGGTTACGATAGGACCTAGGGTTAGGGTTATGTTGAGGGCTAGGGTTAGAGATCCGGTTAGGGTTACAATTGGACCTAGGGTTAGGGTTATGTTGAGGGCTAGGGTTAGAGATCCGGTTAGGGTTACGATTGGACCTAGGGTTAGGGTTATGTTGAGGGCTAGGGTTAGAGATCCGGTTAGGGTTACGATTGGACCTAGGGTTAGGGTTATGTTGAGGGCTAGGGTTAGAGACACGGTTAGGGTTACGATTGGACCTAGGGTTAGGGTTATGTTGAGGGCTAGGGTTAGAGACCCGGTTAGGGTTACGATTGGACCTAGGGTTAGGGTTATGTTGAGGGCTAGGGTTAGAGACCCGCTTAGGGTTACGATTGGACCTAGGGTTAGGGTTATGTTGAGGGCTAGGGTTAGAGATCCGGTTAGGGTTACGATTGGACCTAGGGTTAGGGTTATGTTGAGGGCTAGGGTTAGAGATCCGGTTAGGGTTACGATTGGACCTAGGGTTAGGGTTATGTTGAGGGCTAGGGTTAGAGACCCGGTTAGGGTTACGATTGGACCTTGGGTTAGGGTTATGTTGAGGGCTAGGGTTAGAGACCCGGTTAGGGTTACGATTGGACCTTGGGTTAGGGTTATGTTGAGGGCTAGGGTTAGAGATCCGGTTAGGGTTACGATTGGACCTAGGGTTAGGGTTATGTTGAGGGCTAGGGTTAGAGATCCGGTTAGGGTTACGATTGGACCTAGGGTTAGGGTTATGTTGAGGGCTAGGGTTAAAGATCCGGTTAGGGTTACGATTGGACCTAGGGTTAATGTTATGTTGAGGGCTAGGGTTAGAGATCCGGTTAGGGTTACGATTGGACCTAGGGTTAGGGTTATGTTGAGGGCTAGGGTTAGAGACCCGGTTAGGGTTACGATTGGACCTAGGGTTAGGGTTATGTTGAGGGCTAGGGTTAGAGATCCGGTTAGGGTTACGATTGGACCTAGGGTTAGGGTTATGTTGAGGGCTAGGGTTAGAGATCCGGTTAGGGTTACGATTGGACCTAGGGTTAGGGTTATGTTGAGGGCTAGGGTTAGAGATCCGGTTAGGGTTACGATTGGACCTAGGGTTAGGGTTATGTTGAGGGCTAGGGTTACAGATCCGGTTAGGGTCGCGATTGGACCTAGGGTTATGGTTATGTTGAGGGCTAGGGTTAGAGATCCGGTTAGGGTTACGATAGGACCTAGGGTTAGGGTTATGTTGAGGGCTAAGGTTAGAGATCCGGTTAGGGTTACAATTGGACCTAGGGTTAGGGTTATGTTGAGGGCTAGGGTTAGAGATCCGGTTAGGGTTACGATTGGACCTAGGGTTAGGGTTATGTTGAGGGCTAGGGTTAGAGATCCGGTTAGGGTTACGATTGGACCTAGGGTTATGGTTATGTTGAGGGCTAGGGTTAGAGATCCGGTTAGGGTTACGATTGGACCTAGGGTTAATGTTATGTTGAGGGCTAGGGTTAGAGATCCGGTTAGGGTTACGATTGGACCTAGGGTTAGGGTTATGTTGAGGGCTAGGGTTAGAGACCCGGTTAGGGTTACGATTGGACCTAGGGTTAGGGTTATGTTGAGGGCTAGGGTTAGAGATCCGGTTAGGGTTACGATTGGACCTAGGGTTAGGGTTATGTTGAGGGCTAGGGTTAGAGATCCGGTTAGGGTTACGATTGGACCTAGGGTTAGGGTTATGTTGAGGGCTAGGGTTAGAGACCCGGTTAGGGTTACGATTGGACCTAGGGTTAGGGTTATGTTGAGGGCTAGGGTTAGAGACCCGGTTAGGGTTACGATTGGACCTAGGGTTAGGGTTATGTTGAGGGCTAGGGTTAGAGACCCGGTTAGGGTTACGATTGGACCTAGGGTTAGGGTTATGTTGAGGGCTATGGTTAGAGATCCGGTTAGGGTTACGATTGGACCTAGGGTTAGGGTTATGTTGAGGGTTAGGGTTAGAGATCCGGTTACGGTTACGATTGGACCTAGGGTTAGGGTTATGTTGAGGGCTAGGGTTAGAGATCCGGTTAGGGTTACGATTGGACCTAGGGTTAGGGTTATTTTGAGGGCTAGGGTTAGAGACCCGGTTAGGGTTACGATTGGACCTAGGGTTAGGGTTATGTTGAGGGCTAGGGTTAGAGATCCGGTTAGGGTTACGATTGGACCTAGGGTTAGGGTTATGTTGAGGGCTAGGGTTAGAGATCCGGTTAGGGTTACGATTGGACCTAGGGTTAGGGTTATGTTGAGGGCTAGGGTTAGAGATCCGGTTAGGGTTACGATTGGACCTAGGGTTAGGGTTATGTTGAGCGCTAGGGTTAGAGATCCGGTTAGGGTTACGATTGGACCTAGGGTTAGGGTTATGTTGAGGGCTAGGGTTAGAGATCCGGTTAGGGTTACGATTGGACCTAGGGTTAGGGTTATGTTGAGGGCTAGGGTTAGAGATCCGGTTAGGGTTACGATTGGACCTAGGGTTAGGGTTATGTTGAGGGCTAGGGTTAGAGATCCGGTTAGGGTTACGATTGGACCTAGGGTTAGGGTTATGTTGAGGGCTAGGGTTAGAGATCCGGTTAGGTTTACGATTGGACCTAGGGTTAGGGTTATGTTGAGGGCTAGGGTTAGAGATCCGGTTAGGGTTACGATTGGACCTAGGGTTAATGTTATGTTGAGGGCTAGGGTTAGAGATCCGGTTAGGGTCGCGATTGGACCTAGGGTTAGGGTTATGTTGAGGGCTAGGGTTAGAGACCCGGTTAGGGTTACGATTGGACCTAGGGTTAGGGTTATGTTGAGGGCTAGGGTTAGAGATCCGGTTAGGGTTACGATTGGACCTAGGGTTAGGGTTATGTTGAGGGCTAGGGTTAGAGATCCGGTTAGGGTTACGATTGGACCTAGGGTTAGGGTTATGTTGAGGGCTAGGGTTAGAGACCCGGTTAGGGTTACGATTGGACCTAGGGTTAGGGTCATGTTGAGGGCTAGGGTTAGAGACCCTGTTAGGGTTACGATTGGACCTAGGGTTAGGGTTATGTTGAGGGCTAGGGTTAGAGACCCGGTTAGGGTTACGATTGGACGTAGGGTTAGGGTTATGTTGAGGGCTATGGTTAGAGATCCGGTTAGGGTTACGATTGGACCTAGGGTTAGGGTTATGTTGAGGGCTAGGGTTAGAGATCCGGTTAGGGTTACGATTGGACCTAGGGTTAGGGTTATGTTGAGGGCTAGGGTTAGAGATCCGGTTAGGGTTACGATTGGACCTAGGGTTAGGGTTATGTTGAGGGCTAGGGTTAGAGACCCGGTTAGGGTTACGATTGGACCTAGGGTTAGGGTTATGTTGAGGGTTAGGGTTAGAGATCCGGTTAGGGTTACGATTGGACCTAGGGTTAGGGTTATGTTGAGGGCTAGGGTTAGAGATCCGGTTAGGGTTACGATTGGACCTAGGGTTAGGGTTATGTTGAGGGCTAGGGTTAGAGATCCGGTTAGGGTTACGATTGGACCTAGGGTTAGGGTTATGTTGAGTGCTAGGGTTAGAGATCCGGTTAGGGTTACGATTGGACCTAGGGTTAGGGTTATGTTGAGGGCTAGGGTTAGAGATCCGGTTAGGGTTACGATTGGACCTAGGGTTAGGGTTATGTTGAGGGCTAGGGTTAGAGATCCGGTTAGGGTTACGATTGGACCTAGGGTTAGGGTTATGTTGAGGGCTAGGGTTAGAGATCCGGTTAGGGTTACGATTGGACCTAGGGTTAGGGTTATGTTGAGGGCTAGGGTTAGAGATCCGGTTAGGGTCGCGATTGGACCTAGGGTTAGGGTTATGTTGAGGGCTAGGTTTAGAGATCCGGTTAGGGTCGCGATTGGACCTAGGGTTAGGGTTATATTGAGGGCTAGGGTTAGAGATCTGGTTAGGGTTACGATTGGACCTAGGGTTAGGGTTATGTTGAGGGCTAGAGTTAGAGATCCGGTTAGGGTTACGATTGGACCTAGGGTTAGGGTTTTGTTGAGGGCTAGTGTTAGAGACCCGGTTAGGGTTACGATTGGACCTAGGGTTAGGGTTATGTTGAGGGCTATGGTTAGAGATCCAGTTAGGGTTACGATTGGACCTAGGGTTAGGGTTATGTTGAGGGCTAGGGTTAGAGATCCGGTTAGGGTTACGATTGGACCTAGGGTTAGGGTTTTGTTGAGGGCTAGTGTTAGAGATCCGGTTAGGGTTACGATTGGACCTAGGGTTAGGGTTATGTTGAGGGCTAGGGTTAGAGACCCGGTTAGGGTTACGATTGGACCTAGGGTTAGGGTTATGTTGAGGGCTATGGTTAGAGATCCGGTTAGGGTTACGATTGGACCTAGGGTTAGGGTTATGTTGAGGGCTAGGGTTAGAGATCCGGTTAGGGTTACGATTGGACCTAGGGTTAGGGTTATGTTGAGGGCTAGGGTTAGAGATCCGGTTAGGGTTACGATTGGACCTAGGGTTAGGGTTATGTTGAGGGCTAGGGTTAGAGATCCGGTTAGGGTTACGATTGGACCTAGGGTTAGGGATATGTTGAGGGCTAGGGTTAGAGATCCGGTTAGGGTTACGATTGGACCTAGGGTTAGGGTTATGTTGAGCGCTAGGGTTAGAGATCCGGTTAGGGTTACGATTGGACCTAGGGTTAGGGTTATGTTGAGGGCTAGGGTTAGAGATCCGGTTAGGGTTACGATTGGACCTAGGGTTAGGGTTATGTTGAGCGCTAGGGTTAGAGATCCGGTTAGGGTTACGATTGGACCTAGGGTTAGGGTTATGTTGAGGGCTAGGGTTAGAGATCCGGTTAGGGTTACGATTGGACCTAGGGTTAGGGTTTTGTTGAGGGCTAGGGTTAGAGATCCGGTTAGGGTTACGATTGGACCTAGGGTTAGGGTTATGTTGAGGGCTAGGGTTAGAGATCCGGTTAGGGTTACGATTGGACCTAGGGTTAGGGTTATGTTGAGGGCTAGGGTTAGAGATCCGGTTAGGGTTACGATTGGACCTAGGGTTAGGGTTATGTTGAGGGCTAGGTTTAGAGATCCGGTTAGGGTCCCGATTGGACCTAGGGTTAGGGTTATGTTGAGGGCTAGGGTTAGAGATCTGGTTAGGGTTACGATTGGACCTAGGGTTAGGGTTATGTTGAGGGCTAGGGTTAGAGATCCGGTTAGGGTTACGATTTGACCTAGGGTTAGGGTTTTGTTGAGGGCTAGTGTTAGAGATCCGGTTACGGTTACGATTGGACCTAGGGTTAGGGTTATGTTGAGGGCTAGGGTTAGAGACCCGGTTAGAGTTACGATTGGACCTAGGGTTAGGGTTATGTTGAGGGCTATGGTTAGAGATCCGGTTAGGGTTACGATTGGACCTAGGGTTAGGGTTATGTTGAGGGCTAGGGTTAGAGATCCGGTTAGGGTTACGATTGGACCTAGGGTTAGTGTTATGTTGAGGGCTAGGGTTAGAGATCCGGTTAGGGTTACGATTGGACCTAGGGTTAGGGTTATGTTGAGGGCTAGGGTTAGAGACCCGGTTAGGGTTACGATTGGACCTAGGGTTAGGGTTATGTTGAGGGCTAGGGTTAGAGATCCGGTTAGGGTTACGATTGGATCTAGGGTTAGGGTTATGTTGAGGGCTAGGGTTAGAGATCCGGTTAGGGTTACGATTGGACCTAGGGTTAGGGTTATGTTGAGGGCTAGGGTTAGAGATCCGGTTAGGGTTACGATTGGACCTAGGGTTAGGGTTATGTTGAGCGCTAGGGTTAGAGATCCGGTTAGGGTTACAATTGGACCTAGGGTTAGGGTTATGTTGAGGGCTAGGGTTAGAGATCCGGTTAGGGTTACGATTGGACCTAGGGTTAGGGTTATGTTGAGGGCTAGGGTTAGAGATCCGGTTAGGGTTACGATTGGACCTAGGGTTAGGGTTATGTTGAGGGCTAGGGTTAGAGATCCGGTTAGGGTTACGATTGGACCTAGGGTTAGGGTTATGTTGAGAGCTAGGGTTAGAGATCCGGTTAGGGTCGCGATTGGACCTAGGGTTAGGGTTATGTTGAGGGCTAGGTTTAGAGATCCGGTTAGGGTCGCGATTGGACCTAGGGTTAGGGTTATGTTGAGGGCTAGGGTTAGAGATCTGGTTAGGGTTACGATTGGACCTAGGGTTAGGGTTATGTTGAGGGCTAGGGTTAGAGATCCGGTTAGGGTTACGATTGGACCTAGGGTTAGGGTTATGTTGAGGGCTAGGGTTAGAGATCCGGTTAGGGTTACGATTGGACCTAGGGTTAATGTTATGTTGAGGGCTAGGGTTAGAGATCCGGTTAGGGTTACGATTGGACCTAGGGTTAGGGTTATGTTGAGGGCTAGGGTTAGAGATCCGGTTAGGGTTACGATTGGACCTAGGGTTAGGGTTATGTTGAGGGCTAGGGTTAGAGACCCGGTTAGGGTTACGATTGGACCTAGGGTTAGGGTTATGTTGAGGGCTAGGGTTAGAGATCCGGTTAGGGTTACGATTGGACCTAGGGTTAGGGTTATGTTGAGGGCTAGGGTTAGAGATCCGGTTAGGGTTACGATTGGACCTAGGGTTAGGGTTATGTTGAGCGCTAGGGTTAGAGATCCGGTTAGGGTTACGATTGGACCTAGGGTTAGGGTTATGTTGAGGGCTAGGGTTAGAGATCCGGTTAGGGTTACGATTGGACCTAGGGTTAGGGTTATGTTGAGGGCTAGGGTTAGAGATCCGGTTAGGGTTACGATTGGACCTAGGGTTAGGGTTATGTTGAGGGCTAGGGTTAGAGATCCGGTTAGGGTTGCGATTGGACCTAAGGTTAGGGTTATGTTGAGGGCTAGGGTTAGAGATCCGGTTAGGGTCGCGATTGGACCTAGGGTTAGGGTTATGTTGAGGGCTAGCTTTAGAGATCCGGTTAGGGTCGCGATTGGACCTAGGGTTAGGGTTATGTTGAGGGCTAGGGTTAGAGATCTGGTTAGGGTTAAGATTGGACCTAGGGTTAGGGTTATGTTGAGGGCAAGGGTTAGAGATCCGGTTAGGGTTACGATTTGACCTAGGGTTAGGGTTTTGTTGAGGGCTAGTGTTAGAGATCCGGTTAGGGTTACGATTGGACCTAGGGTTAGGGTTATGTTGAGGGCTAGGGTTAGAGACCCGGTTAGGGTTACGATTGGACCTAGGGTTAGGGTTATGTTGAGGGCTATGGTTAGAGATCCGGTTAGGGTTACGATTGGACCTAGGGTTAGGGTTATGTTGAGGGCTAGGGTTAGAGATCCGGTTAGGGTTACGATTGGACCTAGGGTTAGTGTTATGTTGAGGGCTAGGGTTAGAGATCCGGTTAGGGTTACGATTGGACCTAGGGTTAGGGTTATGTTGAGGGCTAGGGTTAGAGACCCGGTTAGGGTTACGATTGGACCTAGGGTTAGGGTTATGTTGAGGGCTAGGGTTAGAGATCCGGTTAGGGTTACGATTGGACCTAGCGTTAGGGTTATGTTGAGGGCTAGGGTTAGAGATCCGGTTAGGGTTACGATTGGACCTAGGGTTAGGGTTATGTTGAGGGCTAGGGTTAGAGATCCGGTTAGGGTTACGATTGGACCTAGGGTTAGGGTTATGTTGAGGGCTAGGGTTAGAGATCCGGTTAGGGTTACGATTGGACCTAGGGTTAGGGTTATGTTGAGGGCTAGGGTTAGAGATCCGGTTAGGGTTACGATTGGACCTAGGGTTAGGGTTATGTTGAGGGCTAGGGTTAGAGATCCGGTTAGGGTTACGATTGGACCTAGGGTTAGGGTTATGTTGAGGGCTAGGGTTAGAGATCCGGTTAGGGTTACGATTGGACCTAGGGTTAGGGTTATGTTGAGGGCTAGGTTTAGAGATCCGGTTAGGGTCGCGATTGGACCTAGGGTTAGGGTTATGTTGAGGGCTAGGGTTAGAGATCCGGTTAGGGTTACGATTGGACCTAGGGTTAGGGTTATGTTGAGGGCTAGGGTTAGAGATCCGGTTAGGGTTACGATTTGACCTAGGGTTAGGGTTATGTTGAGGGCTAGGGTTAGAGATCCGGTTAGGGTTACGATTGGACCTAGGGTTAGGGTTATGTTGAGGGCTAGGGTTAGAGATCCGGTTAGTGTCGCGATTGGACCTAGGGTTAGGGTTATGTTGAGGGCTAGGTTTAGAGACCCTTTTAGGGTTACGATTGGACCTAGGGTTAGGGTTATGTTGAGGGCTAGGGTTAGAGATCCGGTTAGGGTTACGATTGGACCTAGGGTTAGGGTTATGTTGAGGGCTAGGTTTAGAGATCCGGTTAGGGTCGCGATTGGACCTAGGGTTAGGGTTATGTTGAGGGCTAGGGTTAGAGATCCGGTTAGGGTTACGATTGGACCTAGGGTTAGGGTTATGTTGAGGGCTAGGGTTAGAGATCCGGTTAGGGTTACGATTTGACCTAGGGTTAGGGTTATGTTGAGGGCTAGGGTTAGAGATCCGGTTAGGGTTACGATTGGACCTAGGGTTAGGGTTATGTTGAGGGCTAGGGTTAGAGATCCGGTTAGTGTCGCGATTGGACCTAGGGTTAGGGTTATGTTGAGGGCTAGGGTTAGAGACCCTTTTAGGGTTACGATTGGACCTAGGGTTAGGGTTATGTTGAGGGCTAGGGTTAGAGATCCGGTTAGGGTTACGATTGGACCTAGGGTTAGGGTTATGTTGAGGGCTAGGGTTAGAGATCCGGTTAGGGTTACGATTGGACCTAGGGTTAGGGTTATGTTGAGGGCTAGGGTTAGAGATCCGGTTAGGGTTACGATTGAACCTAGGGTTAGCGTTATGTTGAGGGCTAGGGTTAGAGACCCGGTTAGGGTTACGATTGGACCTAGGGTTAGGGTTATGTTGAGGGCTATGGTTAGAGATCCGGTTAGGGTTACGATTGGACCTAGGGTTAGGGTTATGTTGAGGGCTAGGGTTAGAGATCCGGTTAGGGTTACGATTGGACCTAGGGTTAGGGTTATGTTGAGGGCTAGGGTTAGAGATCCGGTTAGGGTTACGATTGGACCTAGGGTTAGGGTTATGTTGAGGGCTAGGGTTAGAGACCAGGTTAGGGTTACGATTGGACCTAGGGTTAGGGTTATGTTGAGGGCTAGGGTTAGAGATCCGGTTAGGGTTACTTTTGGACCTAGGGTTAGGGTTATGTTGAGGGCTAGGGTTAGAGATCCGGTTAGGGTTACGATTGGACCTAGGGTTAGGGTTATGTTGACGGCTAGGGTTAGAGATCCGGTTAGGGTTACGATTGGACCTAGGGTTAGGGTTATATTGAGCGCTAGGGTTAGAGATCCGGTTAGGGTTACGATTGGACCTAGGGTTAATGTTATGTTGAGGGCTAGGGTTAGAGATCCGGTTAGGGTTACGATTGGACCTAGGGTTAGGGTTATGTTGAGGGCTAGGGTTAGAGATCCGGTTAGGGTTACGATTGGACCTAGGGTTAGGGTTATGTTGAGGGCTAGGGTTAGAGAAACGGTTAGGCTTACGATTGGACCTAGGGTTAGGGTTATGTTGAGGGCTAGGGTTAGAGACCCGGTTAGGGTTACGATTGGACCTAGGGTTAGGGTTATGTTGAGGGCTAGGGTTAGAGATCCGGTTAGGGTTACGATTGGACCTAGGGTTAGGGTTATGTTGAGGGCTAGGGTTAGAGATCCGGTTAGGGTTACGATTGGACCTAGGGTTAGGGTTATGTTGAGGGCTAGGGTTAGAGACCCCGTTAGGGTTACGATTGGACCTAGGGTTAGGGTTATGTTGAGGGCTAGGGTTAGAGACCCGGTTAGGGTTACGATTGGACCTAGGGTTAGGGTTATGTTGAGGGCTAGGGTTAGAGATCCGGTTAGGGTTACGATTGGACCTAGGGATAGGGTTATGTTGAGGGCTAGGGTTAGAGATCCGGTTAGGGTTACGATTGGACCTAGGGTTAGGGTTATGTTGAGGGCTAGGGTTAGAGACCCGGTTAGGGTTACGATTGGACCTAGGGTTAGGGTTATGTTGAGGGCTAGGGTTAGAGATCCGGTTAGGGTTACGATTGGACCTAGGGTTAGGGTTATGTTGAGGGCTAGGGTTAGAGACCCGGTTAGGGTTACGATTGGACCTAGGGTTAGGGTTATGTTGAGGGCTAGGGTTAGAGATCCGGTTAGGGTTACGATTGGACCTAGGGTTAGGGTTATGTTGAGGGCTAGGGTAAGAGATCCGGTTAGGGTTACGATTGGACCTAGGGTTAGGGTTATGTTGAGGGCTAGGGTTAGAGATCCGGTTAGGGTTACGATTGGACCTAGGGTTAGGGTTATGTTGAGGGCTAGGGTTAGAGATCCGGTTAGGGTTACGATTGGACCTAGGGTTAGGGTTATGTTGAGGGCTAGGGTTACAGATCCGGTTAGGGTCGCGATTGGACCTAGGGTTATGGTTATGTTGAGGGCTAGGGTTAGAGATCCGGTTAGGGTTACGATAGGACCTAGGGTTAGGGTTATGTTGAGGGCTAGGGTTAGAGATCCGGTTAGGATTACAATTGGACCTAGGGTTAGGGTTATGTTGAGGGCTAGGGTTAGAGATCCGGTTAGGGTTACGATTGGACCTAGGGTTAGGGTTATGTTGAGGGCTAGGGTTAGAGATCCGGTTAGGGTTACGATTGGACCTAGGGTTAGGGTTATGTTGAGGGCTAGGGTTAGAGACACGGTTAGGGTTACGATTGGACCTAGGGTTAGGGTTATGTTGAGGGCTAGGGTTAGAGACCCGGTTAGGGTTACGATTGGACCTAGGGTTAGGGTTATGTTGAGGGCTAGGTTTAGAGATCCGGTTAGGGTTACGATTGGACCTAGGGTTAGGGTTATGTTTTGGGCTAGGGTTAGAGATCCGGTTAGGGTTACGATTGGACCTAGGGTTAGGGTTATGTTTTGGGCTAGGGTTAGAGATCCGGTTAGGGTTACGATTGGACCTAGGGTTAGGGTTATGTTGAGGGCTAGGGTTAGAGATCCGGTTAGGGTTACGATTGGACCTAGGGTTAGGGTTATGTTGAGGGCTAGGGTTAGAGACCCGGTTAGGGTTACGATTGGACCTAGGGTTAGGGTTATGTTGAGGGCTAGGCTTAGAGACCCGGTTAGGGTTACGATTGGACCTAGGGTTAGGGTTATGTTGAGGGCTAGGGTTAGAGATCCGGTTAGGGTTACGATTGGACCTAGGGTTAGGGTTATGTTGAGGGCTAGGGTTAGAGATCCGGTTAGGGTTACGATTGGACCTAGGGTTAGGGTTATGTTGAGGGCTAGGGTTAGAGATCCGGTTAGGGTTACGATTGGACCTAGGGTTAGGGTTATGTTGAGGGCTAGGGTTAGAGATCCGGTTAGGGTTACGATTGGACCTAGGGGTAGGGTTATGTTGAGGGCTAGGGTTAGAGATCCGGTTAGGGTTACGATTGGACCTAGGGTTAATGTTATGTTGAGGGCTAGGGTTAGAGATCCGGTTAGGGTTACGATTGGACCTAGGGTTAGGGTTATGTTGAGGGCTAGGGTTA
Organism: Miniopterus schreibersii; assembly: GCF_964146895.1. Taxonomy (NCBI): domain Eukaryota; kingdom Metazoa; phylum Chordata; class Mammalia; order Chiroptera; family Miniopteridae; genus Miniopterus; species Miniopterus schreibersii. The sequence continues at coordinate 62,458,148 of NC_138107.1, forward strand.
GAGACCCGGTTAGGGTTACGATTGGACCTAGGGTTAGGGTTATGTTGAGGGCTAGGGTTAGAGATCCGGTTAGGGTTACGATTGGACCTAGGGTTAGGGTTATGTTGAGGGCTAGGGTTAGAGATCCGGTTAGGGTTACGATTGGACCTAGGGTTAGGGTTATGTTGAGGGCTAGGGTTAGAGATCCGGTTAGGGTTACGATTGGACCTAGGGTTAGGGTTATGTTGAGGGCTAGGGTTAGAGATCCGGTTAGGGTCGCGATTGGACCTAGGGTTAGGGTTATGTTGAGGGCTAGGTTTAGAGATCCGGTTAGGGTCGCGATTGGACCTAGGGTTAGGGTTATGTTGAGGGCTAGGGTTAGAGATCTGGTTAGGGTTACGATTGGACCTAGGGTTAGGGTTATGTTGAGGGCTAGGGTTAGAGATCCGGTTAGGGTTATGATTTGACCTAGGGTTAGGGTTATGTTGAGGGCTAGGGTTAGAGATCCGGTTAGGGTCGCGATTGGACCTAGGGTTAGGGTTATGTTGAGGGCTAGGTTTAGAGATCCGGTTAGGGTCGCGATTGGACCTAGGGTTAGGGTTATGTTGAGGGCTAGGGTTAGAGATCTGGTTAGGGTTACGATTGGACCTAGGGTTAGGGTTATGTTGAGGGCTAGGGTTAGAGATCCGGTTAGGGTTACGATTTGACCTAGGGTTAGGGTTTTGTTGAGGGCTAGTGTTAGAGATCCGGTTAGGGTTACGATTGGACCTAGGGTTAGGGTCATGTTGAGGGCTAGGGTTAGAGACCCGGTTAGGGTTACGATTAGACGTAGGGTTAGGGTTATGTTGAGGGCTATGGTTAGAGATCCGGTTAGGGTTACGATTGGACCTAGGGTTAGGGTTATGTTGAGGGCTAGGGTTAGAGATCCGGTTAGGGTTACGATTGGACCTAGGGTTAGTGTTATGTTGAGGGCTAGGGTTAGAGATCCGGTTAGGGTTACGATTGGACCTAGGGTTAGGGTTATGTTGAGGGCTAGGGTTAGAGACCCGGTTAGGGTTACGATTGGACCTAGGGTTAGGGTTATGTTGAGGGCTAGGGTTAGAGATCCGGTTAGGGTTACGATTGGACCTAGGGTTAGGGTTATGTTGAGGGCTAGGGTTAGAGATCCGGTTAGGGTTACGATTGGACCTAGGGTTAGGGTTATGTTGAGGGCTAGGTTTAGAGATCCGGTTAGGGTTACGATTGGACCTAGGGTTAGGGTTATGTTGAGCGCTAGGGTTAGAGATCCGGTTAGAGTTACGATTGGACCTAGGGTTAGGGTTATGTTGAGGGCTAGGGTTAGAGATCCGGTTAGGGTTACGATTGGACCTAGGGTTAGGGTTATGTTGAGGGCTAGGGTTAGAGATCCGGTTAGGGTTACGATTGGACCTAGGGTTAGGGTTATGTTGAGGGCTAGGGTTAGAGATCCGGTTAGGGTTACGATTGGACCTAGGGTTAGGGTTATGTTGAGGGCTAGGGTTAGAGATCCGGTTAGGGTTACGATTGGACCTAGGGTTAGGGTTATGTTGAGGGCTAGGGTTAGAGACCCGGTTAGGGTTACGATTGGACCTAGGGTTAGGGTTATGTTGAGGGCTATGGTTAGAGATCCGGTTAGGGTTACGATTGGACCTAGGGTTAGGGTTATGTGGAGGGCTAGGGTTAGAGATCCGGTTAGGGTTACGATTGGACCTAGGGTTAGGGTTATGTTGAGGGCTAGGGTTAGAGATCCGGTTAGGGTTACGATTGGACCTAGGGTTAGGGTTATGTTGAGGGCTAGGGTTAGAGATCCGGTTAGGGTTACGATTGGACCTAGGGTTAGGGTTATGTTGAGCGCTAGGGTTAGAGATCCGGTTAGGGTTACGATTGGACCTAGGGTTAATGCTATGTTGAGGGCTAGGGTTAGAGATCCGGTTAGGGTTACGATTGGACCTAGGGTTAGGGTTATGTTGAGGGCTAGGGTTAGACATCCGGTTAGGGTTACGATTGGACCTAGGGTTAGGGTTATGTTGAGGGCTAGGGTTAGAGACCCGGTTAGGGTTACGATTGGACCTAGGGTTAGGGTTATGTTGAGGGCTAGGGTTAGAGATCCGGTTAGGGTTACGATTGGACCTAGGGTTAGTGTTATGTTGAGGGCTAGGGTTAGAGATCCGGTTAGGGTTACGATTGGACCTAGGGTTAGGGTTATGTTGAGGGCTAGGGTTAGAGACCCGGTTAGGGTTACGATTGGACCTAGGGTTAGGGTTATGTTGAGGGCTAGGGTTAGAGATCCGGTTAGGGTTACGATTGGATCTAGGGTTAGGGTTATGTTGAGGGCTAGGGATAGAGATCCGGTTAGGGTTACGATTGGACCTAGGGTTAGGGTTATGTTGAGGGCTAGGGTTAGAGATCCGGTTAGGGTTACGATTGGACCTAGGGTTAGGGTTATGTTGAGCGCTAGGGTTAGAGATCCGGTTAGGGTTACGATTGGACCTAGGGTTAGGGTTATGTTGAGGGCTAGGGTTAGAGATCCGGTTAGGGTTACGATTGGACCTAGGGTTAGGGTTATGTTGAGGGCTAGGGTTAGAGATCCGGTTAGGGTTACGATTGGACCTAGGGTTAATGTTATGTTGAGGGCTAGGGTTAGAGATCCGGTTAGGGTTACGATTGGACCTAGGGTTAGGGTTATGTTGAGGGCTAGGGTTAGAGATCCGGTTAGGATTACGATTGGACCTAGGGTTAGGGTTATGTTGAGGGCTAGGGTTAGAGACCCGGTTAGGGTTACGATTGGACCTAGGGTTAGGGTTATGTTGAGGGCTAGGGTTAGAGATCCGGTTAGGGTTACGATTGGACCTAGGGTTAGGGTTATGTTGAGGGCTAGGGTTAGAGATCCGGTTAGGGTTACGATTGGACCTAGGGTTAGGGTTATGTTGAGGGCTAGGGTTAGAGATCCGGTTAGGGTTACGATTGGACCTAGGGTTAGGGTTATGTTGAGGGCTAGGGTTAGAGACCCCGTTAGGGTTACGATTGGACCTAGGGTTAGGGTTATGTTGAGGGCTATGGTTAGAGATCCGGTTAGGGTTACGATTGGACCTAGGGTTAGGGTTATGTTGAGGGCTAAGGTTAGAGATCCGGTTAGGGTTACGATTGGACCTAGGGTTAGGGTTATGTTGAGGGCTAGGGTTAGAGACCCGGTTAGGGTTACGATTGGACCTAGGGTTAGGGTTATGTTGAGGGCTAGGGTTAGAGATCCGGTTAGGGTTACGATTGGACCTAGGGTTAGGGTTATGTTGAGGGCTAGGGTTAGAGACCCGGTTAGGGTTACGATTGGACCTAGGGTTAGGGTTATGTTGAGGGCTAGGGTTAGAGATCCGGTTAGGGTTACGATTGGACCTAGGGTTAGGGTTATGTTGAGGGCTAGGGTTAGAGATCCGGTTAGGGTCGCGATTGGACCTAGGGTTAGGGTTATGTTGAGGGCTAGGGTTAGAGATCCGGTTACGGTTACGATTGGACCTAGGGTTAGGGTTATGTTGAGGGCTAGGGTTAGAGATCCGGTTAGGGTTACGATTGGACCTAGGGTTAGGGTTATGTTGAGGGCTAGGGTTAAGGATCCGGTTAGGGTTACGATTGGACCTAGGGTTAGGGTTATGTTGAGGGCTAGGGTTAGAGATCCGGTTAGGGTTACGATTGGACCTAGGGTTAGGGTTATGTTGAGGGCTAGGGTTAGAGATCCGGTTAGGGTCGCGATTGGACCTAGGGTTAGGGTTATGTTGAGGGCTAGGTTTAGAGATCCGGTTAGGGTCGCGATTGGACCTAGGGTTAGGGTTATGTTGAGGGCTAGGGTTAGAGATCTGGTTAGGGTTACGATTGGACCTAGGGTTAGGGTTATGTTGAGGGCTAGGGTTAGAGATCCGGTTAGGGTTACGATTTGACCTAGGGTTAGGGTTTTGTTGAGGGCTAGTGTTAGGGATCCGGTTAGGGTTACGATTGGACCTAGGGTTAGGGTTATGTTGAGGGCTAGGGTTAGAGATCCGGTTAGGGTCGCGATTGGACCTAGGGTTATGTTGAGGGCTAGGGTTAGAGATCCGGTTAGGGTTACGATTGGACCTAGGGTTAGGGTTATGTTGAGAGCTAGGGTTAGAGATCCGGTTAGGGTTACGATTGGACCTAGGGTTAGGGTTATGTTGAGGGCTATGGTTAGAGATCCGGTTAGGGTTACGATTGGACCTAGGGTTAGGGTTATGTTGAGGGCTAGGGTTAGAGATCCGGTTAGGGTTACGATTGGATCTAGGGTTAGGGTTACGTTGAGGGCTAGGGTTAGAGATCCGGTTAGGGTCGCGATTGGACCTAGGGTTAGGGTTATGTTGAGGGCTAGGGTTAGAGATCCGGTTAGGGCTACGATAGGACCTAGGGTTAGGGTTATGTTGAGGGCTAGGGTTAGAGATCCGGTTATGGTTACAATTGGACCTAGGGTTAGGGTTATGTTGAGGGCTAGGGTTAGAGATCCGGTTAGGGTTACGATTGGACCTAGGGGTAGGGTTTTGTTGAAGGCTAGGGTTAGAGATCCGGTTAGGGTTACGATTGGACCTAGGGTTAGGGTTATGTTGAGGGCTAGGGTTAGAGATCCGGTTAGGGTTACGATTGGACCTAGGGTTAGGGTTATGTTGAGGGCTAGGGTTAGAGACCCGGTTAGGGTTACGATTGGACCTAGGGTTAGGGTTATGTTGAGGGCTAGGGTTAGAGATCCGGTTAGGGTTACGATTGGACCTAGGGTTAGGGTTATGTTTTGGGCTAGGGTTAGAGATCCGGTTAGGGTTACGATTGGACCTAGGGTTAGGGTTATGTTGAGGGCTAGGGTTAGAGATCCGGTTAGGGTTACGATTGGTCCTAGGGTTAGGGTTATGTTGAGGGCTAGGGTTAGAGATCCGGTTAGGGTTACGATTGGACCTAGGGTTAGGGTTATGTTGAGGGCTAGGGTTAGAGACCCGGTTAGGGTTAATATTGGACCTAGGGTTAGGGTTATGTTCAGGGCTATGGTTAGAGATCCGGTTAGGGTACGATTGGACCTAGGGTTAGGGTTATGTTGAGGGCTAGGGTTAGAGATCCGGTTAGGGTTACGATTGGACCTAGGGTTAGGGTTATGTTGAGGGCTAGGGTTAGAGACCCGGTTAGGGTTACGATTGGACCTAGGGTTAGGGTTATGTTGAGGGCTAGGGTTAGAGACCCGGTTAGGGTTACGATTGGACCTAGGGTTAGGGTTATGTTGAGGGCTAGGGTTAGAGAACCGGTTAGGGTTACGATTGGACCTAGGGTTAGGGTTATGTTGAGGGCTAGGGTTAGAGATCCGGTTAGGGTTACGATTGGACCTAGGGTTAGGGTTATGTTGAGGGCTAGGGTTAGAGAACCGGTTAGGGTTACGATTGGACCTAGGGTTAGGGTTATGTTGAGCGCTAGGGTTAGAGATCCGGTTAGGGTTACGATTGGACCTAGGGTTAATGTTATGTTGAGGGCTAGGGTTAGAGATCCGGTTAGGGTTACGATTGGACCTAGGGTTAGGGTTATGTTGAGGGCTAGGGTTAGAGATCCGGTTAGGGTTACGATTGGACCTAGGGTTAGGGTTATGTTGAGGGCTAGGGTTAGAGACCCGGTTAGGGTTACGATTGGACCTAGGGTTAGGGTTATGTTGAGGGCTAGGGTTAGAGATCCGGTTAGGGTTACGATTGGACCTAGGGTTAGGGTTATGTTGAGGGCTAGGGTTAGAGATTCGGTTAGGGTTACGATTGGACCTAGGGTTAGGGTTATGTTGAGGGCTAGGGTTAGAGATCCGGTTAGGGTTACGATTGGACCTAGGGTTAGGGTTATGTTGAGGGCTAGGGTTAGAGATCCGGTTAGGGTTACGATTGGACCTAAGGTTAGGGTTATGTTGAGGGCTAGGGTTAGAGATCCGGTTAGGGTCGCCATTGGACCTAGGGTTAGGGTTATGTTGAGGGCTAGGGTTAGAGATCCGGTTAGGGTTACGATAGGACCTAGGGTTAGGGTTATGTTGAGGGCGAGGGTTAGACATCCGGTTAGGGTTACGATTGGACCTAGGGTTAGGGTTATGTTGAGGGCTAGGGTTAGAGATCCGGTTAGGGTTACGATTGGACCTAGGGTTAGGGTTATGTTGAGGGCTAGGGTTAGAGATCCGGTTAGGGTTACGATTGGACCTAGGGTTAGGGTTATGTTGAGGGCTAGGGTTAGAGATCCGGTTAGGGTTACGATTGGACCTAGGGTTAGGGTTATGTTGAGGGCTAGGGTTAGAGACCCGGTTACGGTTACGATTGGACCTAGGGTTAGGGTTATGTTGAGGGCTAGGGTTAGAGATCCGGTTAGGGTTACGATTGGACCTAGGGTTAGGGTTATGTTTTGGGCTAGGGTTAGAGATCCGGTGAGGGTTACGATTGGACCTAGGGTTAGGGTTATGTTGAGGGCTAGGGTTAGAGATCCGGTTAGGGTTACGATTGGACCTAGGGTTAGGGTTATGTTGAGGGCTAGGGTTAGAGACCAGGTTAGGGTTACGATTGGACCTAGGGTTAGGGTTATGTTGAGGGCTAGGGTTAGAGATCCGGTTAGGGTTACGATTGGACCTAGGGTTAGGGTTATGTTGAGCGCTAGGGTTAGAGATCCGGTTAGGGTTACGATTGGACCTAGGGTTAGGGTTATGTTGAGGGCTAGGGTTAGAGATCCGGTTAGGGTTACGATTGGACCTAGGGTTAGGGTTATGTTGAGGGCTAGGGTTAGAGATCCGGTTAGGGTTACGATTGGACCTAGGGTTAGGGTTATGTTGAGGGCTAGGGTTAGAGATCCGGTTAGGGTTACGATTGGACCTAGGGTTAGGGTTATGTTGAGGGCTAGGGTTAGAGATCCGGTTAGGGTTACGATTGGACCTAGGGTTAGGGTTATGTTGAGCGCTAGGGTTAGAGATCCGGTTAGGGTTACGATTGGACCTAGGGTTAATGTTATGTTGAGGGCTAGGGTTAGAGATCCGGTTAGGGTTACGATTGGACCTTGGGTTAGGGTTATGTTGAGGACTAGGGTTAGAGATCCGGTTAGGGTTACGATTGGACCTAGGGTTAGGGTTATGTTGAGGGCTAGGGTTAGAGACCCGGTTAGGGTTACGATTGGACCTAGGGTTAGGGTTATGTTGAGGGCTAGGGTTAGAGATCCGGTTAGGGTTACGATTGGACCTAGGGTTAGGGTTATGTTGAGGGCTAGGGTTAGAGATCCGGTTAGGGTTACGATTGGACCTAGGGTTAGGGTTATGTTGAGGGCTAGGGTTAGAGACCCGGTTAGGGTTAATATTGGACCTAGGGTTAGGGTTATGTTGAGGGCTATGGTTAGAGATCCGGTTAGGGTACGATTGGACCTAGGGTTAGGGTTATGTTGAGGGCTAGGGTTAGAGATCCGGTTAGGGTTACGATTGGACCTAGGGTTAGGGTTATGTTGAGGGCTAGGGTTAGAGACCCGGTTAGGGTTACGATTGGACCTAGGGTTAGGGTTATGTTGAGGGCTAGGGTTAGAGACCCGGTTAGGGTTACGATTGGACCTAGGGTTAGGGTTATGTTGAGGGCTAGGGTTAGAGAACCGATTAGGGTTACGATTGGACCTAGGGTTAGGGTTATGTTGAGGGCTAGGGTTAGAGATCCGGTTAGGGTTACGATTGGACCTAGGGTTAGGGTTATGTTGAGGGCTAGGGTTAGAGAACCGGTTAGGGTTACGATTGGACCTAGGGTTAGGGTTATGTTTAGCGCTAGGGTTAGAGATCCGGTTAGGGTTACGATTGGACCTAGGGTTAATGTTATGTTGAGGGCTAGGGTTAGAGATCCGGTTAGGGTTACGATTGGACCTAGGGTTAGGGTTATGTTGAGGGCTAGGGTTAGAGATCCGGTTAGGGTTACGATTGGACCTAGGGTTAGGGTTATGTTGAGGGCTAGGGTTAGAGACCCGGTTAGGGTTACGATTGGACCTAGGGTTAGGGTTATGTTGAGGGCTAGGGTTAGAGATCCGGTTAGGGTTACGATTGGACCTAGGGTTAGGGTTATGTTGAGGGCTAGGGTTAGAGATTCGGTTAGGGTTACGATTGGACCTAGGGTTAGGGTTCTGTTGAGGGCTAGGGTTAGAGATCCGGTTAGGGTTACGATTGGACCTAGGGTTAGGGTTATGTTGAGGGCTAGGGTTAGAGATCCGGTTAGGGTTACGATTGGACCTAAGGTTAGGGTTATGTTGAGGGCTAGGGTTAGAGATCCGGTTAGGGTCGCGATTGGACCTAGGGTTAGGGTTATGTTGAGGGCGAGGGTTAGACATCCGGTTATGGTTACGATTGGACCTAGGGTTAGGGTTATGTTGAGGGCTAGGGTTAGAGATCCGGTTAGGGTTACGATTGGACCTAGGGTTAGGGTTATGTTGAGGGCTAGGGTTAGAGATCCGGTTAGGGTTACGATTGGACCTAGGGTTAGGGTTATGTTGAGGGCTAGGGTTAGAGATCCGGTTAGGGTTACGATTGGACCTAGGGTTAGGGTTATGTTGAGGGCTAGGGTTAGAGACCCGGTTACGGTTACGATTGGACCTAGGGTTAGGGTTATGTTGAGGGCTAGGGTTAGAGATCCGGTTAGGGTTACGATTGGACCTAGGGTTAGGGTTATGTTTTGGGCTAGGGTTAGAGATCCGGTGAGGGTTACGATTGGACCTAGGGTTAGGGTTATGTTGAGGGCTAGGGTTAGAGATCCGGTTAGTGTTACGATTGGACCTAGGGTTAGGGTTATGTTGAGGGCTAGGGTTAGAGACCAGGTTAGGGTTACGATTGGACCTAGGGTTAGGGTTATGATGAGGGCTAGGGTTAGAGATCCGGTTAGGGTTACGATTGGACCTAGGGTTAGGGTTATGTTGAGCGCTAGGGTTAGAGATCCGGTTAGGGTTACGATTGGACCTAGGGTTAGGGTTATGTTGAGGGCTAGGGTTAGAGATCCGGTTAGGGTTACGATTGGACCTAGGGTTAGGGTTATGTTGAGGGCTAGGTTTAGAGACCCGGTTAGGGTTACGATTGGACCTAGGGTTAGGGTTATGTTGAGGGCTAGGGTTAGAGATCCGGTTAGGGTTACGATTGGACCTAGGGTTAGGGTTATGTTGAGGGCTAGGGTTAGAGATCCGGTTAGGGTTACGATTGGACCTAGGGTTAGGGTTATGTTGAGGGCTAGGGTTAGAGATCCGGTTAGGGTTACGATTGGACCTAGGGTTAGGGTTATGTTGATGGCTAGGGTTAGAGATCCGGTTAGGGTTACGATTGGACCTAGGGTTAGGGTTATGTTGAGCGCTAGGGTTAGAGATCCGGTTAGGGTTACGATTGGACCTAGGGTTAATGTTATGTTGAGGGCTAGGGTTAGAGATCCGGTTAGGGTTACGATTGGACCTTGGGTTAGGGTTATGTTGAGGACTAGGGTTAGAGATCCGGTTAGGGTTACGATTGGACCTAGGGTTAGGGTTATGTTGAGGGCTAGGGTTAGAGACCCGGTTAGGGTTACGATTGGACCTAGGGTTAGGGTTATGTTGAGGGCTAGGGTTAGAGATCCGGTTAGGGTTACGATTGGACCTAGGGTTAGGGTTATGTTGAGGGCTAGGGTTAGAGACCCGGTTACGGTTACGATTGGACCTAGGGTTAGGGTTATGTTGAGGGCTAAGGTTAGAGATCCGGTTAGGGTTACGATTGGACCTAGGGTTAGGGTTATGTTTTGGGCTAGGGTTAGAGATCCGGTGAGGGTTACGATTGGACCTAGGGTTAGGGTTATGTTGAGGGCTAGGGTTAGAGATCCGGTTAGGGTTACGATTGGACCTAGGGTTAGGGTTATGTTGAGGGCTAGGGTTAGAGACCATGTTAGGGTTACGATTGGACCTAGGGTTAGGGTTATGTTGAGGGCTAGGGTTAGAGATCCGGTTAGGGTTACGATTGGACCTAGGGTTAGGGTTATGTTGAGCGCTAGGGTTAGAGATCCGGTTAGGGTTACGATTGGACCTAGGGTTAGGGTTATGTTGAGGGCTAGGGTTAGAGATCCGGTTAGGGTTACGATTGGACCTAGGGTTAGGGTTATGTTGAGGGCTAGGTTTAGAGACCCGGTTAGGGTTACGATTGGACCTAGGGTTAGGGTTATGTTGAGGGCTAGGGTTAGAGATCCGGTTAGGGTTACGATTGGACCTAGGGTTAGGGTTATGTTGAGGGCTAGGGTTAGAGATCCGGTTAGGGTTACGATTGGACCTAGGGTTAGGGTTATGTTGAGGGCTAGGGTTAGAGATCCGGTTAGGGTTACGATTGGACCTAGGGTTAGGGTTATGTTGAGGGCTAGGGTTAGAGATCCGGTTAGGGTTACGATTGGACCTAGGGTTAGGGTTATGTTGAGCGCTAGGGTTAGAGATCCGGTTAGGGTTACGATTGGACCTAGGGTTAATGTTATGTTGAGGGCTAGGGTTAGAGATCCGGTTAGGGTTACGATTGGACCTTGGGTTAGGGTTATGTTGAGGACTAGGGTTAGAGATCCGGTTAGGGTTACGATTGGACCTAGGGTTAGGGTTATGTTGAGGGCTAGGGTTAGAGACCCGGTTAGGGTTACGATTGGACCTAGGGTTAGGGTTATGTTGAGGGCTAGGGTTAGAGATCCGGTTAGGGTTACGATTGGACCTAGGGTTAGGGTTATGTTGAGGGCTAGGGTTAGAGACCCGGTTAGGGTTATGATTGGACCTAGGGTTAGGGTTATGTTGAGGGCTACGGTTAGAAATCCGGTTAGGGTTACGATTGGACCTAGGGTTAGGGTTATGTTGAGGGCTAGGGTTAGAGATCCGGTTAGGGTTACGATTGGACCTAGGGTTAGGGTTATGTTGAGGGCTAGGGTTAGAGATCCGGTTAGGGTTACGATTGGACCTAGGGTTAGGGTTATGTTGAGGGCTAGGGTTAGAGACCAGGTTAGGGTTACGATTGGACCTAGGGTTAGGGTTATGTTGAGGGCTAGGGTTAGAGATCCGGTTAGGGTTACGATTGGACCTAGGGTTAGGGTTATGTTGAGGGCTAGGGTTAGAGATCCGGTTAGGGTTACGATTGGACCTAGGGTTAGGGTTATGTTGAGGGCTAGGGTTAGAGATCCGGTTAGGGTTACGATTGGACCTAGGGTTAGGGTTATGTTGAGCGCTAGGGTTAGAGATCCGGTTAGGGTTACGATTGGACCTAGGGTTAATGTTATGTTGAGGGCTAGGGTTAGAGATCCGGTTAGGGTTACGATTGGACCTTGGGTTAGGGTTATGTTGAGGACTAGGGTTAGAGATCCGGTTAGGGTTACGATTGGACCTAGGGTTAGGGTTATGTTGAGGGCTAGGGTTAGAGACCAGGTTAGGGTTACGATTGGACCTAGGGTTAGGGTTATGTTGAGGGCTAGGGTTAGAGATCCGGTTAGGGTTACGATTGGACCTAGGGTTAGGGTTATGTTGAGGGCTAGGGTTAGAGATCCGGTTAGGGTTACGATTGGACCTAGGGTTAGGGTTATGTTGAGGGCTAGGGTTAGAGATCCGGTTAGGGTTACGATTGGACCTAGGGTTAGGGTTATGTTGAGGGCTAGGGTTAGAGACCCGGTTAGGGTTACGATTGGACCTAGGGTTAGGGTTATGTTGAGGGCTATGGTTAGAGATCCGGTTAGGGTTACGATTGGACCTAGGGTTAGGGTTATGTTGAGGGCTAGGGTTAGAGATCCGGTTAGGGTTACAATTGGACCTAGGGTTAGGGTTATGTTGAGGGCTAGGGTTAGAGATCCGGTTAGGGTTACGATTGGACCTATGGTTAGGGTTATGTTGAGGGCTAGGGTTAGAGATCCGGTTAGGGTTACGATTGACCTAGGGTTAGGGTTATGTTGAGGGCTAGGGTTAGAGATCCGGTTAGGGTTACGATTGGACCTAGGGTTAGGGTTATGTTGAGGGCTAGGGTTAGAGATCCGGTTAGGGTCGCGATTGGACCTAGGGTTAGGGTTATGTTGAGGGCTAGGGTTAGAGATCCGGTTAGGGTTACGATAGGACCTAGGGTTAGGGTTATGTTGAGGGCGAGGGTTAGACATCCGGTTAGGGTTACGATTGGACCTAGGGTTAGGGTTATGTTGAGGGCTAGGGTTAGAGATCCGGTTAGGGTTACGATTGGACCTAGGGTTAGGGTTATGTTGAGGGCTAGGGGTAGAGATCCGGTTAGGGTTACGATTGGACCTAGGTTTAGGGTTATGTTGAGGGCTAGGGTTAGAGATCCGGTTAGGGTCACGATTGGACCTAGGGTTAGGGTTATGTTGAGGGCTAGGGTTAGAGACCCGATTACGGTTACGATTGGACCTAGGGTTAGGGTTATGTTGAGGGCTAGGGTTAGAGATCCGGTTAGGGTTACGATTGGACCTAGGGTTAGGGTTATGTTTTGGGCTAGGGTTAGAGATCCGGTGAGGGTTACGATTGGACCTAGGGTTAGGGTTATGTTGAGGGCTAGGGTTAGAGATCCGGTTAGGGTTACGATTGGACCTAGGGTTAGGGTTATGTTGAGGGCTAGGGTTAGAGATCCGGTTAGGGTCGCGATTGGACCTAGGGTTAGGGTTATTTTGAGGGCTAGGGTTAGAGACCCTTTTAGGGTTACGATTGGACCTAGGGTTAGGGTTATGTTGAGGGCTAGGGTTAGAGATCCGGTTAGGGTTACGATTGGACCTAGGGTTAGGGTTATGTTGACGGCTAGGGTTAGAGATCCGGTTAGGGTTAAGATTGGTCCTAGGGTTAGGGTTATGTTGAGGGCTAGGGTTAGAGATCCGGTTAGGGTTACGATTGGACCTAGGGTTAGGGTTATGTTGAGGGCTAGGGTTAGAGATCCGGTTAGGGTCGCGATTGGACCTAGGGTTAGGGTTATGTTGAGGGCTAGAGTTAGAGATCCGGTTAGGGTTACGATTGGACCTAGGGTTAGGGTTATGTTGAGGGCTAGGGTTAGAGATCCGGTTAGGGTTACGATTGGACCTAGGGTTAATGTTATGTTGAGGGCTAGGGTTAGAGATCCGGTTAGGGTTACGATTGGACCTAGGGTTAGGGTTATGTTGAGGGCTAGGGTTAGAGATCCGGTTAGGGTTACGATTGGACCTAGGGTTAGGGTTATGTTGAGGGCTAGGGTTAGAGACCCGGTTAGGGTTACGATTGGACCTAGGGTTAGGGTTATGTTGAGGGCTAGGGTTAGAGATCCGGTTAGGGTTACGATTGGACCTAGGGTTAGGGTTATGTTGAGGGCTAGGGTTAGAGATCCGGTTAGGGTTACGATTGGACCTAGGGTTAGGGTTATGTTGAGGGCTAGGGTTAGAGATCCGGTTAGGGTTACGATTGGACCTAGGGTTAGGGTTATGTTGAGGGCTAGGGTTAGAGATCCGGTTAGGGTTACGATTGGACCTAGGGTTAGGGTTACGTTGAGTGCTAGGGTTAGAGATCCGGTTAGGGTCGCGATTGGACCTAGGGTTAGGGTTATGTTGAGGGCTAGGGTTAGAGATCCGGTTAGGGTTACGATAGGACCTAGGGTTAGGGTTATGTTGAGGGCTAGGGTTAGAGATCCGGTTATGGTTACTATTGGACCTAGGGTTAGGGTTATGTTGAGGGCTAGGGTTAGAGATCCGGTTAGGGTTACGATTGGACCTAGGGGTAGGGTTATGTTGAGGGCTAGGGTTAGAGATCCGGTTAGGGTTACGATTGGACCTAGGGTTAGGGTTATGTTGAGGGCTAGGGTTAGAGATCCGGTTAGGGTTACGATTGGACCTAGGGTTAGGGTTATGTTGAGGGCTAGGGTTAGAGACCCGGTTAGGGTTACGATTGGACCTAGGGTTAGGGTTATGTTGAGGGCTAGGGTTAGTGATCCGGTTAGGGCTACGATTGGACCTAGGGTTAGGGTTATGTTTTGGGCTAGGGTTAGAGATCCGGTTAGGGTTACGATTGGACCTAGGGTTAGGGTTATGTTGAGGGCTAGGGTTAGAGATCCGGTTAGGGTTACAATTGGACCTAGGGTTAGGGTTATGTTGAGGGCTAGGGTTAGAGATCCGGTTAGGGTTACGATTGGACCTAGGGTTAGGGTTATGTTGAGGGCTAGGGTTAGAGACCCGGTTAGGGTTAATATTGGACCTAGGGTTAGGGTTATGTTGAGGGCTATGGTTAGAGATCCGGTTAGGGTACGATTGGACCTAGGGTTAGGGTTATGTTGAGGGCTAGGGTTAGAGATCCGGTTAGGGTTACGATTGGACCTAGGGTTAGGGTTATGTTGAGGGCTAGGGTTAGAGATCCGGTTAGGGTTACGATTGGACCTAGGGTTAGGGTTATGTTGAGGGCTAGGGTTAGAGACCCGGTTAGGGTTACGATTGGACCTAGGGTTAGGGTTATGTTGAGGGCTAGGGTTAGAGAACCGGTTAGGGTTACGATTGGACCTAGGGTTAGGGTTATGTTGAGGGCTAGGGTTAGAGATCCGGTTAGGGTTACGATTGGACCTAGGGTTAGGGTTATGTTGAGGGCTAGGGTTAGAGATCCGGTTAGGGTTACGATTGGATCTAGGGTTAGGGTTATGTTGAGCGCTAGGGTTAGAGATCCGGTTAGGGTTACGATTGGACCTAGGGTTAATGTTATGTTGAGGGCTAGGGTTAGAGATCCGGTTAGGGTTACGATTGGACCTAGGGTTAGGGTTATGTTGAGGGCTAGGGTTAGAGATCCGGTTAGGGTTACGATTGGACCTAGGGTTAGGGTTATGTTGAGGGCTAGGGTTAGAGACCCGGTTAGGGTTACGATTGGACCTAGGGTTAGGGTTATGTTGAGGGCTAGGGTTAGAGATCCGGTTAGGGTTACGATTGGACCTAGGGTTAGGGTTATGTTGAGGGCTAGGGTTAGAGATCCGGTTAGGGTTACGATTGGATCTAGGGTTAGGGTTATGTTGAGGGCTAGGGTTAGAGATCCGGTTAGGGTTACGATTGGACCTAGGGTTAGGGTTATGTTGAGGGCTAGGGTTAGAGATCCGGTTAGGGTTACGATTGGACCTAGGGTTAGGGTTATGTTGAGGGCTAGGGTTAGAGATCCGGTTAGGGTCGCGATTGGACCTAGGGTTAGGGTTATGTTGAGGGCTAGGGTTAGAGATCCGGTTAGGGTTACGATAGGACCTAGGGTTAGGCTTATGTTGAGGGCTAGGGTTAGAGATCCGGTTAGGGTTACAATTGGACCTAGGGTTAGGGTTATGTTGAGGGCTAGGGTTAGAGATCCGGTTAGGGTTACGATTGGACCTAGGGTTAGGGTTATGTTGAGGGCTAGGGTTAGAGATCCGGTTAGGGTTACGATTGGACCTAGGGTTAGGGTTATGTTGAGGGCTAGGGTTAGAGATCCGGTTAGGGTTACGATTGGACCTAGGGTTAGGGTTATGTTGAGGGCTAGGGTTAGAGACCCGGTTAGGGTTACGATTGGACCTAGGGTTAGGGTTATGTTGAGGGCTAGGGTTAGAGATCCGGTTAGGGTTACGATTGGACCTAGGGTTAGGGTTATGTTTTGGGCTAGGGTTAGAGATCCGGTGAGGGTTACGATTGGACCTAGGGTTAGGGTTATGTTGAGGGCTAGGGTTAGAGATCCGGTTAGGGTTACGATTGGACCTAGGGTTAGGGTTATGTTGAGGGCTAGGGTTAGAGACCCGGTTAGGGTTACGATTGGACCTAGGGTTAGGGTTATGTTGAGGGCTAGGGTTAGAGATCCGGTTAGGGTTACGATTGGACCTAGGGTTAGGGTTATGTTGAGGGCTAGGGTTAGAGATCCGGTTAGGGTTACGATTGGACCTAGGATTAGGGTTATGTTGAGGGCTAGGGTTAGAGATCCGGTTAGGGTCGCGATTGGACCTAGGGTTAGGGTTATGTTGAGGGCTAGGGTTAGAGATCAGGTTAGGGTTACGATTGGACCTAGGGTTAGGGTTATGTTGAGGGCTAGGGTTAGAGACCCGGTTAGGGTTACGATTGGACCTAGGGTTAGGGTTATGTTGAGGGCTAGGGTTAGAGATCCGGTTAGGGTTGCGATTGGACCTAGGGTTAGGGTTATGTTGAGGGCTAGGGTTAGAGATCCGGTTAGGGTTACGATTGGACCTAGGGTTAGGATTATGTTGAGAGCTATGGTTAGAGATCCGGTTAGGGTCACGATTGAACCTAGGGTTAGGGTTATGTTGAGGGCTAGGGTTAGTGATCCGGTTAGGGCTACGATTGGACCTAGGGTTAGGGTTATGTTTTGGGCTAGGGTTAGAGATCCGGTTAGGGTTACGATTGGACCTAGGGTTAGGGTTATGTTGAGGGCTAGGGTTAGAGATCCGGTTAGGGTTACAATTGGACCTAGGGTTAGGGTTATGTTGAGGGCTAGGGTTAGAGATCCGGTTAGGGTTACGATTGGACCTAGGGTTAGGGTTATGTTGAGGGCTAGGGTTAGAGACCCGGTTAGGGTTAATATTGGACCTAGGGTTAGGGTTATGTTGAGGGCTATGGTTAGAGATCCGGTTAGGGTACGATTGGACCTAGGGTTAGGGTTATGTTGAGGGCTAGGGTTAGAGATCCGGTTAGGGTTACGATTGGACCTAGGGTTAGGGTTATGTTGAGGGCTAGGGTTAGAGATCCGGTTAGGGTTACGATTGGACCTAGGGTTAGGGTTATGTTGAGGGCTAGGGTTAGAGACCCGGTTAGGGTTACGATTGGACCTAGGGTTAGGGTTATGTTGAGGGCTAGGGTTAGAGAACCGGTTAGGGTTACGATTGGACCTAGGGTTAGGGTTATGTTGAGGGCTAGGGTTAGAGATCCGGTTAGGGTTACGATTGGACCTAGGGTTAGGGTTATGTTGAGGGCTAGGGTTAGAGATCCGGTTAGGGTCGCGATTGGACCTAGGGTTAGGGTTATGTTGAGGGCTAGGGTTAGAGATCCGGTTAGGGTTACGATAGGACCTAGGGTTAGGGTTATGTTGAGGGCGAGGGTTAGACATCCGGTTAGGGTTACGATTGGACCTAGGGTTAGGGTTATGTTGAGGGCTAGGGTTAGAGATCCGGTTAGGGTTACGATTGGACCTAGGGTTAGGGTTATGTTGAGGGCTAGGGGTAGAGATCCGGTTAGGGTTACGATTGGACCTAGGGTTAGGGTTATGTTGAGGGCTAGGGTTAGAGATCCGGTTAGGGTCACGATTGGACCTAGGGTTAGGGTTATGTTGAGGGCTAGGGTTAGAGACCCGGTTACGGTTACGATTGGACCTAGGGTTAGGGTTATGTTGAGGGCTAGGGTTAGAGATCCGGTTAGGGTTACGATTGGACCTAGGGTTAGGGTTATGTTTTGGGCTAGGGTTAGAGATCCGGTGAGGGTTACGATTGGACCTAGGGTTAGGGTTATGTTGAGGGCTAGGGTTAGAGATCCGGTTAGGGTTACGATTGGACCTAGGGTTAGGGTTATGTTGAGGGCTAGGGTTAGAGATCCGGTTAGGGTCGCGATTGGACCTAGGGTTAGGGTTATTTTGAGGGCTAGGGTTAGAGACCCTTTTAGGGTTACGATTGGACCTAGGGTTAGGGTTATGTTGAGGGCTAGGGTTAGAGATCCGGTTAGGGTTACGATTGGACCTAGGGTTAGCGTTATGTTGACGGCTAGGGTTAGAGATCCGGTTAGGGTTAAGATTGGTCCTAGGGTTAGGGTTATGTTGAGGGCTAGGGTTAGAGATCCGGTTAGGGTTACGATTGGACCTAGGGTTAGGGTTATGTTGAGGGCTAGGGTTAGAGATCCGGTTAGGGTCGCGATTGGACCTAGGGTTAGGGTTATGTTGAGGGCTAGAGTTAGAGATCCGGTTAGGGTTACGATTGGACCTAGGGTTAGGGTTATGTTGAGGGCTAGGGTTAGAGATCCGGTTAGGGTTACGATTGGACCTAGGGTTAATGTTATGTTGAGGGCTAGGGTTAGAGATCCGGTTAGGGTTACGATTGGACCTAGGGTTAGGGTTATGTTGAGGGCTAGGGTTAGAGATCCGGTTAGGGTTACGATTGGACCTAGGGTTAGGGTTATGTTGAGGGCTAGGGTTAGAGACCCGGTTAGGGTTACGATTGGACCTAGGGTTAGGGTTATGTTGAGGGCTAGGGTTAGAGATCCGGTTAGGGTTACGATTGGACCTAGGGTTAGGGTTATGTTGAGGGCTAGGGTTAGAGATCCGGTTAGGGTTACGATTGGACCTAGGGTTAGGGTTATGTTGAGGGCTAGGGTTAGAGATCCGGTTAGGGTTACGATTGGACCTAGGGTTAGGGTTATGTTGAGGGCTAGGGTTAGAGATCCGGTTAGGGTTACGATTGGACCTAGGGTTAGGGTTACGTTGAGTGCTAGGGTTAGAGATCCGGTTAGGGTCGCGATTGGACCTAGGGTTAGGGTTATGTTGAGGGCTAGGGTTAGAGATCCGGTTAGGGTTACGATAGGACCTAGGGTTAGGGTTATGTTGAGGGCTAGGGTTAGAGATCCGGTTATGGTTACTATTGGACCTAGGGTTAGGGTTATGTTGAGGGCTAGGGTTAGAGATCCGGTTAGGGTTACGATTGGACCTAGGGGTAGGGTTATGTTGAGGGCTAGGGTTAGAGATCCGGTTAGGGTTACGATTGGACCTAGGGTTAGGGTTATCTTGAGGGCTAGGGTTAGAGATCCGGTTAGGGTTACGATTGGACCTAGGGTTAGGGTTATGTTGAGGGCTAGGGTTAGAGACCCGGTTAGGGTTACGATTGGACCTAGGGTTAGGGTTATGTTGAGGGCTAGGGTTAGTGATCCGGTTAGGGCTACGATTGGACCTAGGGTTAGGGTTATGTTTTGGGCTAGGGTTAGAGATCCGGTTAGGGTTACGATTGGACCTAGGGTTAGGGTTATGTTGAGGGCTAGGGTTAGAGATCCGGTTAGGGTTACAATTGGACCTAGGGTTAGGGTTATGTTGAGGGCTAGGGTTAGAGATCCGGTTAGGGTTACGATTGGACCTAGGGTTAGGGTTATGTTGAGGGCTAGGGTTAGAGACCCGGTTAGGGTTAATATTGGACCTAGGGTTAGGGTTATGTTGAGGGCTATGGTTAGAGATCCGGTTAGGGTACGATTGGACCTAGGGTTAGGGTTATGTTGAGGGCTAGGGTTAGTGATCCGGTTAGGGCTACGATTGGACCTAGGGTTAGGGTTATGTTTTGGGCTAGGGTTAGAGATCCGGTTAGGGTTACGATTGGACCTAGGGTTAGGGTTATGTTGAGGGCTAGGGTTAGAGATCCGGTTAGGGTTACAATTGGACCTAGGGTTAGGGTTATGTTGAGGGCTAGGGTTAGAGATCCGGTTAGGGTTACGATTGGACCTAGGGTTAGGGTTATGTTGAGGGCTAGGGTTAGAGACCCGGTTAGGGTTAATATTGGACCTAGGGTTAGGGTTATGTTGAGGGCTAGGGTTAGAGATCCGGTTAGGGTTACGATTGGACCTAGGGTTAGGATTATGTTGAGAGCTATGGTTAGAGATCCGGTTAGGGTCACGATTGAACCTAGGGTTAGGGTTATGTTGAGGGCTAGGGTTAGTGATCCGGTTAGGGCTACGATTGGACCTAGGGTTAGGGTTATGTTTTGGGCTAGGGTTAGAGATCCGGTTAGGGTTACGATTGGACCTAGGGTTAGGGTTATGTTGAGGGCTAGGGTTAGAGATCCGGTTAGGGTTACAATTGGACCTAGGGTTAGGGTTATGTTGAGGGCTAGGGTTAGAGATCCGGTTAGGGTTACGATTGGACCTAGGGTTAGGGTTATGTTGAGGGCTAGGGTTAGAGACCCGGTTAGGGTTAATATTGGACCTAGGGTTAGGGTTATGTTGAGGGCTATGGTTAGAGATCCGGTTAGGGTACGATTGGACCTAGGGTTAGGGTTATGTTGAGGGCTAGGGTTAGTGATCCGGTTAGGGCTACGATTGGACCTAGGGTTAGGGTTATGTTTTGGGCTAGGGTTAGAGATCCGGTTAGGGTTACGATTGGACCTAGGGTTAGGGTTATGTTGAGGGCTAGGGTTAGAGATCCGGTTAGGGTTACAATTGGACCTAGGGTTAGGGTTATGTTGAGGGCTAGGGTTAGAGATCCGGTTAGGGTTACGATTGGACCTAGGGTTAGGGTTATGTTGAGGGCTAGGGTTAGAGACCCGGTTAGGGTTAATATTGGACCTAGGGTTAGGGTTATGTTGAGGGCTAGGGTTAGAGATCCGGTTAGGGTTACGATTGGACCTAGGGTTAGGATTATGTTGAGAGCTATGGTTAGAGATCCGGTTAGGGTTACGATTGGACCTAGGGTTAGGGTTATGTTGAGGGCTAGGGTTAGAGATCCGGTTAGGGTTACAATTGGACCTAGGGTTAGGGTTATGTTGAGGGCTAGGGTTAGAGATCCGGTTAGGGTTACGATTGGACCTAGGGTTAGGGTTATGTTGAGGGCTAGGGTTAGAGACCCGGTTAGGGTTAATATTGGACCTAGGGTTAGGGTTATGTTGAGGGCTATGGTTAGAGATCCGGTTAGGGTTACGATTGGACCTAGGGTTAGGGTTATGTTGAGGGCTAGGGTTAGAGACCCGGTTAGGGTTAATATTGGACCTAGGGTTAGGGTTATGTTGAGGGCTAGGGTTAGAGATCCGGTTAGGGTTACGATTGGACCTAGGGTTAGGATTATGTTGAGAGCTATGGTTAGAGATCCGGTTAGGGTTACGATTGGACCTAGGGTTAGGGTTATGTTGAGGGCTAGGGTTAGAGATCCGGTTAGGGTTACAATTGGACCTAGGGTTAGGGTTATGTTGAGGGCTAGGGTTAGAGATCCGGTTAGGGTTACGATTGGACCTAGGGTTAGGGTTATGTTGAGGGCTAGGGTTAGAGACCCGGTTAGGGTTAATATTGGACCTAGGGTTAGGGTTATGTTGAGGGCTATGGTTAGAGATCCGGTTAGGGTACGATTGGACCTAGGGTTAGGGTTATGTTGAGGGCTAGGGTTAGTGATCCGGTTAGGGCTACGATTGGACCTAGGGTTAGGGTTATGTTTTGGGCTAGGGTTAGAGATCCGGTTAGGGTTACGATTGGACCTAGGGTTAGGGTTATGTTGAGGGCTAGGGTTAGAGATCCGGTTAGGGTTACAATTGGACCTAGGGTTAGGGTTATGTTGAGGGCTAGTGTTAGAGATCCGGTTAGGGTTACGATTGGACCTAGGGTTAGGGTTATGTTGAGGGCTAGGGTTAGAGACCCGGTTAGGGTTAATATTGGACCTAGGGTTAGGGTTATGTTGAGGGCTAGGGTTAGAGATCCGGTTAGGGTTACGATTGGACCTAGGGTTAGGATTATGTTGAGAGCTATGGTTAGAGATCCGGTTAGGGTCACGATTGAACCTAGGGTTAGGGTTATGTTGAGGGCTAGGGTTAGTGATCCGGTTAGGGCTACGATTGGACCTAGGGTTAGGGTTATGTTTTGGGCTAGGGTTAGAGATCCGGTTAGGGTTACGATTGGACCTAGGGTTAGGGTTATGTTGAGGGCTAGGGTTAGAGATCCGGTTAGGGTTACAATTGGACCTAGGGTTAGGGTTATGTTGAGGGCTAGGGTTAGAGATCCGGTTAGGGTTACGATTGGACCTAGGGTTAGGGTTATGTTGAGGGCTAGGGTTAGAGACCCGGTTAGGGTTAATATTGGACCTAGGGTTAGGGTTATGTTGAGGGCTATGGTTAGAGATCCGGTTAGGGTACGATTGGACCTAGGGTTAGGGTTATGTTGAGGGCTAGGGTTAGTGATCCGGTTAGGGCTACGATTGGACCTAGGGTTAGGGTTATGTTTTGGGCTAGGGTTAGAGATCCGGTTAGGGTTACGATTGGACCTAGGGTTAGGGTTATGTTGAGGGCTAGGGTTAGAGATCCGGTTAGGGTTACAATTGGACCTAGGGTTAGGGTTATGTTGAGGGCTAGGGTTAGAGATCCGGTTAGGGTTACGATTGGACCTAGGGTTAGGGTTATGTTGAGGGCTAGGGTTAGAGACCCGGTTAGGGTTAATATTGGACCTAGGGTTAGGGTTATGTTGAGGGCTAGGGTTAGAGATCCGGTTAGGGTTACGATTGGACCTAGGGTTAGGATTATGTTGAGAGCTATGGTTAGAGATCCGGTTAGGGTCACGATTGAACCTAGGGTTAGGGTTATGTTGAGGGCTAGGGTTAGTGATCCGGTTAGGGCTACGATTGGACCTAGGGTTAGGGTTATGTTTTGGGCTAGGGTTAGAGATCCGGTTAGGGTTACGATTGGACCTAGGGTTAGGGTTATGTTGAGGGCTAGGGTTAGAGATCCGGTTAGGGTTACAATTGGACCTAGGGTTAGGGTTATGTTGAGGGCTAGGGTTAGAGATCTGGTTAGGGTTACGATTGGACCTAGGGTTAGGGTTATGTTGAGGGCTAGGGTTAGAGACCCGGTTAGGGTTAATATTGGACCTAGGGTTAGGGTTATGTTGAGGGCTATGGTTAGAGATCCGGTTAGGGTACGATTGGACCTAGGGTTAGGGTTATGTTGAGGGCTAGGGTTAGAGATCCGGTTAGGGTTACGATTGGACCTAGGGTTAGGGTTATGTTGAGGGCTAGGGTTAGAGATCCGGTTAGGGTTACGATTGGACCTAGGGTTAGGATTATGTTGAGAGCTATGGTTAGAGATCCGGTTAGGGTCACGATTGAACCTAGGGTTAGGGTTATGTTGAGGGCTAGGGTTAGTGATCCGGTTAGGGCTACGATTGGACCTAGGGTTAGGGTTATGTTTTGGGCTAGGGTTAGAGATCCGGTTAGGGTTACGATTGGACCTAGGGTTAGGGTTATGTTGAGGGCTAGGGTTAGAGATCCGGTTAGGGTTACAATTGGACCTAGGGTTAGGGTTATGTTGAGGGCTAGGGTTAGAGATCCGGTTAGGGTTACGATTGGACCTAGGGTTAGGGTTATGTTGAGGGCTAGGGTTAGAGACCCGGTTAGGGTTAATATTGGACCTAGGGTTAGGGTGATGTTGAGGGCTATGGTTAGAGATCCGGTTAGGGTACGATTGGACCTAGGGTTAGGGTTATGTTGAGGGCTAGGGTTAGAGATCCGGTTAGGGTTACGATTGGACCTAGGGTTAGGGTTATGTTGAGGGCTAGGGTTAGAGATCCGGTTAGGGTTACGATTGGACCTAGGGTTAGGGTTATGTTGAGGGCTAGGGTTAGAGACCCGGTTAGGGTTACGATTGGACCTAGGGTTAGGGTTATGTTGAGGGCTAGGGTTAGAGAACCGGTTAGGGTTACGATTGGACCTAGGGTTAGGGTTATGTTGAGGGCTAGGGTTAGAGATCCGGTTAGGGTTACGATTGGACCTAGGGTTAGGGTTATGTTGAGGGCTAGGGTTAGAGATCCGGTTAGGGTCGCGATTGGACCTAGGGTTAGGGTTATGTTGAGGGCTAGGGTTAGAGATCCGGTTAGGGTTACGATAGGACCTAGGGTTAGGGTTATGTTGAGGGCGAGGGTTAGACATCCGGTTAGGGTTACGATTGGACCTAGGGTTAGGGTTATGTTGAGGGCTAGGGTTAGAGATCCGGTTAGGGTTACGATTGGACCTAGGGTTAGGGTTATGTTGAGGGCTAGGGGTAGAGATCCGGTTAGGGTTACGATTGGACCTAGGGTTAGGGTTATGTTGAGGGCTAGGGTTAGAGATCCGGTTAGGGTCACGATTGGACCTAGGGTTAGGGTTATGTTGAGGGCTAGGGTTAGAGACCCGGTTACGGTTACGATTGGACCTAGGGTTAGGGTTATGTTGAGGGCTAGGGTTAGAGATCCGGTTAGGGTTACGATTGGACCTAGGGTTAGGGTTATGTTTTGGGCTAGGGTTAGAGATCCGGTGAGGGTTACGATTGGACCTAGGGTTAGGGTTATGTTGAGGGCTAGGGTTAGAGATCCGGTTAGGGTTACGATTGGACCTAGGGTTAGGGTTATGTTGAGGGCTAGGGTTAGAGATCCGGTTAGGGTCGCGATTGGACCTAGGGTTAGGGTTATTTTGAGGGCTAGGGTTAGAGACCCTTTTAGGGTTACGATTGGACCTAGGGTTAGGGTTATGTTGAGGGCTAGGGTTAGAGATCCGGTTAGGGTTACGATTGGACCTAGGGTTAGGGTTATGTTGACGGCTAGGGTTAGAGATCCGGTTAGGGTTAAGATTGGTCCTAGGGTTAGGGTTATGTTGAGGGCTAGGGTTAGAGATCCGGTTAGGGTTACGATTGGACCTAGGGTTAGGGTTATGTTGAGGGCTAGGGTTAGAGACCCGGTTAGGGTTACGATTGGACCTAGGGTTAGGGTTATGTTGAGGGCTAGGGTTAGAGATCCGGTTAGGGTTACGATTGGACCTAGGGTTAGGGTTATGTTGAGGGCTAGGGTTAGAGATCCGGTTAGGGTTACGATTGGACCTAGGATTAGGGTTATGTTGAGGGCTAGGGTTAGAGATCCGGTTAGGGTCGCGATTGGACCTAGGGTTAGGGTTATGTTGAGGGCTAGGGTTAGAGATCAGGTTAGGGTTACGATTGGACCTAGGGTTAGGGTTATGTTGAGGGCTAGGGTTAGAGACCCGGTTAGGGTTACGATTGGACCTAGGGTTAGGGTTATGTTGAGGGCTAGGGTTAGAGATCCGGTTAGGGTTGCGATTGGACCTAGGGTTAGGGTTATGTTGAGGGCTAGGGTTAGAGATCCGGTTAGGGTTACGATTGGACCTAGGGTTAGGATTATGTTGAGAGCTATGGTTAGAGATCCGGTTAGGGTCACGATTGAACCTAGGGTTAGGGTTATGTTGAGGGCTAGGGTTAGTGATCCGGTTAGGGCTACGATTGGACCTAGGGTTAGGGTTATGTTTTGGGCTAGGGTTAGAGATCCGGTTAGGGTTACGATTGGACCTAGGGTTAGGGTTATGTTGAGGGCTAGGGTTAGAGATCCGGTTAGGGTTACAATTGGACCTAGGGTTAGGGTTATGTTGAGGGCTAGGGTTAGAGATCCGGTTAGGGTTACGATTGGACCTAGGGTTAGGGTTATGTTGAGGGCTAGGGTTAGAGACCCGGTTAGGGTTAATATTGGACCTAGGGTTAGGGTTATGTTGAGGGCTATGGTTAGAGATCCGGTTAGGGTACGATTGGACCTAGGGTTAGGGTTATGTTGAGGGCTAGGGTTAGAGATCCGGTTAGGGTTACGATTGGACCTAGGGTTAGGGTTATGTTGAGGGCTAGGGTTAGAGATCCGGTTAGGGTTACGATTGGACCTAGGGTTAGGGTTATGTTGAGGGCTAGGGTTAGAGACCCGGTTAGGGTTACGATTGGACCTAGGGTTAGGGTTATGTTGAGGGCTAGGGTTAGAGAACCGGTTAGGGTTACGATTGGACCTAGGGTTAGGGTTATGTTGAGGGCTAGGGTTAGAGATCCGGTTAGGGTTACGATTGGACCTAGGGTTAGGGTTATGTTGAGGGCTAGGGTTAGAGATCCGGTTAGGGTCGCGATTGGACCTAGGGTTAGGGTTATGTTGAGGGCTAGGGTTAGAGATCCGGTTAGGGTTACGATAGGACCTAGGGTTAGGGTTATGTTGAGGGCGAGGGTTAGACATCCGGTTAGGGTTACGATTGGACCTAGGGTTAGGGTTATGTTGAGGGCTAGGGTTAGAGATCCGGTTAGGGTTACGATTGGACCTAGGGTTAGGGTTATGTTGAGGGCTAGGGGTAGAGATCCGGTTAGGGTTACGATTGGACCTAGGGTTAGGGTTATGTTGAGGGCTAGGGTTAGAGATCCGGTTAGGGTCACGATTGGACCTAGGGTTAGGGTTATGTTGAGGGCTAGGGTTAGAGACCCGGTTACGGTTACGATTGGACCTAGGGTTAGGGTTATGTTGAGGGCTAGGGTTAGAGATCCGGTTAGGGTTACGATTGGACCTAGGGTTAGGGTTATGTTTTGGGCTAGGGTTAGAGATCCGGTGAGGGTTACGATTGGACCTAGGGTTAGGGTTATGTTGAGGGCTAGGGTTAGAGATCCGGTTAGGGTTACGATTGGACCTAGGGTTAGGGTTATGTTGAGGGCTAGGGTTAGAGATCCGGTTAGGGTCGCGATTGGACCTAGGGTTAGGGTTATTTTGAGGGCTAGGGTTAGAGACCCTTTTAGGGTTACGATTGGACCTAGGGTTAGGGTTATGTTGAGGGCTAGGGTTAGAGATCCGGTTAGGGTTACGATTGGACCTAGGGTTAGGGTTATGTTGACGGCTAGGGTTAGAGATCCGGTTAGGGTTAAGATTGGTCCTAGGGTTAGGGTTATGTTGAGGGCTAGGGTTAGAGATCCGGTTAGGGTTACGATTGGACCTAGGGTTAGGGTTATGTTGAGGGCTAGGGTTAGAGATCCGGTTAGGGTCGCGATTGGACCTAGGGTTAGGGTTATGTTGAGGGCTAGAGTTAGAGATCCGGTTAGGGTTACGATTGGACCTAGGGTTAGGGTTATGTTGAGGGCTAGGGTTAGAGATCCGGTTAGGGTTACGATTGGACCTAGGGTTAATGTTATGTTGAGGGCTAGGGTTAGAGATCCGGTTAGGGTTACGATTGGACCTAGGGTTAGGGTTATGTTGAGGGCTAGGGTTAGAGATCCGGTTAGGGTTACGATTGGACCTAGGGTTAGGGTTATGTTGAGGGCTAGGGTTAGAGACCCGGTTAGGGTTACGATTGGACCTAGGGTTAGGGTTATGTTGAGGGCTAGGGTTAGAGATCCGGTTAGGGTTACGATTGGACCTAGGGTTAGGGTTATGTTGAGGGCTAGGGTTAGAGATCCGGTTAGGGTTACGATTGGACCTAGGGTTAGGGTTATGTTGAGGGCTAGGGTTAGAGATCCGGTTAGGGTTACGATTGGACCTAGGGTTAGGGTTATGTTGAGGGCTAGGGTTAGAGATCCGGTTAGGGTTACGATTGGACCTAGGGTTAGGGTTACGTTGAGTGCTAGGGTTAGAGATCCGGTTAGGGTCGCGATTGGACCTAGGGTTAGGGTTATGTTGAGGGCTAGGGTTAGAGATCCGGTTAGGGTTACGATAGGACCTAGGGTTAGGGTTATGTTGAGGGCTAGGGTTAGAGATCCGGTTATGGTTACTATTGGACCTAGGGTTAGGGTTATGTTGAGGGCTAGGGTTAGAGATCCGGTTAGGGTTACGATTGGACCTAGGGGTAGGGTTATGTTGAGGGCTAGGGTTAGAGATCCGGTTAGGGTTACGATTGGACCTAGGGTTAGGGTTATGTTGAGGGCTAGGGTTAGAGATCCGGTTAGGGTTACGATTGGACCTAGGGTTAGGGTTATGTTGAGGGCTAGGGTTAGAGACCCGGTTAGGGTTACGATTGGACCTAGGGTTAGGGTTATGTTGAGGGCTAGGGTTAGTGATCCGGTTAGGGCTACGATTGGACCTAGGGTTAGGGTTATGTTTTGGGCTAGGGTTAGAGATCCGGTTAGGGTTACGATTGGACCTAGGGTTAGGGTTATGTTGAGGGCTAGGGTTAGAGATCCGGTTAGGGTTACAATTGGACCTAGGGTTAGGGTTATGTTGAGGGCTAGGGTTAGAGATCCGGTTAGGGTTACGATTGGACCTAGGGTTAGGGTTATGTTGAGGGCTAGGGTTAGAGACCCGGTTAGGGTTAATATTGGACCTAGGGTTAGGGTTATGTTGAGGGCTATGGTTAGAGATCCGGTTAGGGTACGATTGGACCTAGGGTTAGGGTTATGTTGAGGGCTAGGGTTAGAGATCCGGTTAGGGTTACGATTGGACCTAGGGTTAGGGTTATGTTGAGGGCTAGGGTTAGAGATCCGGTTAGGGTTACGATTGGACCTAGGGTTAGGATTATGTTGAGAGCTATGGTTAGAGATCCGGTTAGGGTCACGATTGAACCTAGGGTTAGGGTTATGTTGAGGGCTAGGGTTAGTGATCCGGTTAGGGCTACGATTGGACCTAGGGTTAGGGTTATGTTTTGGGCTAGGGTTAGAGATCCGGTTAGGGTTACGATTGGACCTAGGGTTAGGGTTATGTTGAGGGCTAGGGTTAGAGATCCGGTTAGGGTTACAATTGGACCTAGGGTTAGGGTTATGTTGAGGGCTAGGGTTAGAGATCCGGTTAGGGTTACGATTGGACCTAGGGTTAGGGTTATGTTGAGGGCTAGGGTTAGAGACCCGGTTAGGGTTAATATTGGACCTAGGGTTAGGGTTATGTTGAGGGCTATGGTTAGAGATCCGGTTAGGGTACGATTGGACCTAGGGTTAGGGTTATGTTGAGGGCTAGGGTTAGAGATCCGGTTAGGGTTACGATTGGACCTAGGGTTAGGGTTATGTTGAGGGCTAGGGTTAGAGATCCGGTTAGGGTTACGATTGGACCTAGGGTTAGGGTTATGTTGAGGGCTAGGGTTAGAGACCCGGTTAGGGTTACGATTGGACCTAGGGTTAGGGTTATGTTGAGGGCTAGGGTTAGAGAACCGGTTAGGGTTACGATTGGACCTAGGGTTAGGGTTATGTTGAGGGCTAGGGTTAGAGATCCGGTTAGGGTTACGATTGGACCTAGGGTTAGGGTTATGTTGAGGGCTAGGGTTAGAGATCCGGTTAGGGTCGCGATTGGACCTAGGGTTAGGGTTATGTTGAGGGCTAGGGTTAGAGATCCGGTTAGGGTTACGATAGGA
Source organism: Miniopterus schreibersii (assembly GCF_964146895.1). Classification (NCBI taxonomy): domain Eukaryota; kingdom Metazoa; phylum Chordata; class Mammalia; order Chiroptera; family Miniopteridae; genus Miniopterus; species Miniopterus schreibersii. Next base: position 62,486,894 of record NC_138107.1, read on the forward strand.
CCTAGGGTTAGGGTTATGTTGAGGGCGAGGGTTAGACATCCGGTTAGGGTTACGATTGGACCTAGGGTTAGGGTTATGTTGAGGGCTAGGGTTAGAGATCCGGTTAGGGTTACGATTGGACCTAGGGTTAGGGTTATGTTGAGGGCTAGGGGTAGAGATCCGGTTAGGGTTACGATTGGACCTAGGGTTAGGGTTATGTTGAGGGCTAGGGTTAGAGATCCGGTTAGGGTCACGATTGGACCTAGGGTTAGGGTTATGTTGAGGGCTAGGGTTAGAGACCCGGTTACGGTTACGATTGGACCTAGGGTTAGGGTTATGTTGAGGGCTAGGGTTAGAGATCCGGTTAGGGTTACGATTGGACCTAGGGTTAGGGTTATGTTTTGGGCTAGGGTTAGAGATCCGGTGAGGGTTACGATTGGACCTAGGGTTAGGGTTATGTTGAGGGCTAGGGTTAGAGATCCGGTTAGGGTTACGATTGGACCTAGGGTTAGGGTTATGTTGAGGGCTAGGGTTAGAGATCCGGTTAGGGTCGCGATTGGACCTAGGGTTAGGGTTATTTTGAGGGCTAGGGTTAGAGACCCTTTTAGGGTTACGATTGGACCTAGGGTTAGGGTTATGTTGAGGGCTAGGGTTAGAGATCCGGTTAGGGTTACGATTGGACCTAGGGTTAGGGTTATGTTGACGGCTAGGGTTAGAGATCCGGTTAGGGTTAAGATTGGTCCTAGGGTTAGGGTTATGTTGAGGGCTAGGGTTAGAGATCCGGTTAGGGTTACGATTGGACCTAGGGTTAGGGTTATGTTGAGGGCTAGGGTTAGAGACCCGGTTAGGGTTACGATTGGACCTAGGGTTAGGGTTATGTTGAGGGCTAGGGTTAGAGATCCGGTTAGGGTTACGATTGGACCTAGGGTTAGGGTTATGTTGAGGGCTAGGGTTAGAGATCCGGTTAGGGTTACGATTGGACCTAGGATTAGGGTTATGTTGAGGGCTAGGGTTAGAGATCCGGTTAGGGTCGCGATTGGACCTAGGGTTAGGGTTATGTTGAGGGCTAGGGTTAGAGATCAGGTTAGGGTTACGATTGGACCTAGGGTTAGGGTTATGTTGAGGGCTAGGGTTAGAGACCCGGTTAGGGTTACGATTGGACCTAGGGTTAGGGTTATGTTGAGGGCTAGGGTTAGAGATCCGGTTAGGGTTGCGATTGGACCTAGGGTTAGGGTTATGTTGAGGGCTAGGGTTAGAGATCCGGTTAGGGTTACGATTGGACCTAGGGTTAGGATTATGTTGAGAGCTATGGTTAGAGATCCGGTTAGGGTCACGATTGAACCTAGGGTTAGGGTTATGTTGAGGGCTAGGGTTAGTGATCCGGTTAGGGCTACGATTGGACCTAGGGTTAGGGTTATGTTTTGGGCTAGGGTTAGAGATCCGGTTAGGGTTACGATTGGACCTATGGTTAGGGTTATGTTGAGGGCTAGGGTTAGAGACCCGGTTAGGGTTACGATTGGACCTAGGGTTAGGGTTATGTTGAGGGCTAGGGTTAGAGATCCGGTTAGGGTTACGATTGGACCTAGGGTTAGGGTTATGTTGAGGGCTAGGGTTAGAGATCCGGTTAGGGTTACGATTGGACCTAGGGTTAGGGTTATGTTGAGGGCTAGGGTTAGAGATCCGGTTAGGGTTATATTGGACCTATGGTTAGGGTTATGTTGAGGGCTAGGGTTAGAGACCCGGTTAGGGTTACGATTGGACCTAGGGTTAGGGTTATGTTGAGGGCTAGGGTTAGAGATCCGGTTAGGGTTGCGATTGGACCTAGGGTTAGGGTTATGTTGAGGGCTAGGGTTAGAGATCCGGTTAGGGTTACGATTGGACCTAGGGTTAGGGTTATGTTGAGGGCTAGGGTTAGAGATCCGGTTAGGGTTACGATTGGACCTAGGGTTAGGGTTATGTTGAGGGCTAGGGTTAGAGACCCGGTTAGGGTTACGATTGTACCTAGGGTTAGGGTTATGTTAAGGGCTAGGGTTAGAGATCCGGTTAGGGTTGCGATTGGACCTAGGGTTAGGGTTATGTTGAGGGCTAGGGTTAGAGATCCGGTTAGGGTTACGATGGGACCTAGGGTTAGGATTATGTTGAGAGCTATGGTTAGAGATCCGGTTAGGGTCACGATTGAACCTAGGGTTAGGGTTATGTTGAGGGCTAGGGTTAGAGATCCGGTTATGGTTACGATTGGACCTAGGGTTAGGGTTATGTTGAGGGCTAGGGTTAGAGATCCGGTTAGGGTCGCGATTGGACCTAGGGTTAGTGTTATGTTCAGGGCTAGGGTTAGAGATCCGGTTAGGGTTGCGATTGGACCTAGGGTTAGGGTTATGTTGAGGGCTAGGTTTAGAGATCCGGTTAGGGTTACGATTGGACCTAGGGTTAGGGTTATGTTGAGGGCTAGGGTTAGAGATCCGGTTAGGGTTACGATTGGACCTAGGGTTAGGGTTATGTTGAGCTAGGGTTAGAGACCCGGTTAGGGTTACGATTGGACCTAGGGTTAGGGTTATGTTGAGGGCTAGGGTTAGAGATCCGGTTAGGGTTACGATTGGACCTAGGGTTAGGGTTATGTTGAGGGCTAGGTTTAGAGATCCGGTTAGGGTTACGATTGGACCTAGGGTTAGGGTTATGTTGAGGGCTAGGGTTAGAGACCCGGTTAGGGTTACGATTGGACCTAGGGTTAGCGTTATGTTGAGGACTAGGGTTAGAGATCCGGTTAGGGTTACGATTGGACTTAGGGTTAGGGTTATGTTGAGAGCTAGGGTTAGAGATCCGGTTAGGGTTACGATTGGACCTAGGGTTAGGGTTATGTTGAGGGCTAGGGTTAGAGATCCGGTTAGGTTTATGATTGGTCCTAGGGTTAGGGTTATGTTGAGGGCTAGGGTTAGAGATCCGGTTAGGGTTACGATTGGACCTAGGGTTAGGGTTATGTTGAGCTAGGGTTAGAGACCCGGTTAGGGTTACGATTGGACCTAGGGTTAGGATTATGTTGAGAGCTATGGTTAGAGATCCGGTTAGGGTCACGATTGAACCTAGGGTTAGGGTTATGTTGAGGGCTAGGGTTAGAGATCCGGTTAGGGTTACGATTGGACCTAGGGTTAGGGTTATGTTGAGGGCTAGGGTTAGAGATCCGGTTAGGGTCGCGATTGGACCTAGGGTTAGTGTTATGTTGAGGGCTAGGGTTAGAGATCTGGTTAGGGTTGCGATTGGACCTAGGGTTAGGGTTATGTTGAGGGCTAGGTTTAGAGATCCGGTTAGGGTTACGATTGGACCTAGGGTTAGGGTTATGTTGAGGGCTAGGGTTAGAGATCCGGTTAGGGTTACGATTGTACCTAGGGTTAGGGTTATGTTGAGGGCTAGGGTTAGAGATCCGGTTAGGGTTGCGATTGGACCTAGGGTTAGGGTTATGTTGAGGACTAGGGTTAGAGATCCGGTTAGGGTTACGATTGGACCTAGGGTTAGGGTTATGTTGAGGGCTAGGGTTAGAGATCCGGTTAGGGTTACGATTGGACCTAGGGTTAGGGTTATGTTGAGGGCTAGGGTTAGAGATCCGGTTAGGGTTACGATTGGACCTAGGGTTAGGGTTATGTTGAGGGCTAGGGTTAGAGACCCGGTTAGGGTTACGATTGTACCTAGGGTTAGGGTTATGTTGAGGGCTAGGGTTAGAGATCCGGTTAGGGTTGCGATTGGACCTAGGGTTAGGGTTATGTTGAGGGCTAGGGTTAGAGATCCGGTTAGGGTTACGATGGGACCTAGGGTTAGGATTATGTTGAGAGCTATGGTTAGAGATCCGGTTAGGGTCACGATTGAACCTAGGGTTAGGGTTATGTTGAGGGCTAGGGTTAGAGATCCGGTTATGGTTACGATTGGACCTAGGGTTAGGGTTATGTTGAGGGCTAGGGTTAGAGATCCGGTTAGGGTCGCGATTGGACCTAGGGTTAGTGTTATGTTCAGGGCTAGGGTTAGAGATCCGGTTAGGGTTGCGATTGGACCTAGGGTTAGGGTTATGTTGAGGGCTAGGTTTAGAGATCCGGTTAGGGTTACGATTGGACCTAGGGTTAGGGTTATGTTGAGGGCTAGGGTTAGAGATCCGGTTAGGGTTACGATTGGACCTAGGGTTAGGGTTATGTTGAGCTAGGGTTAGAGACCCGGTTAGGGTTACGATTGGACCTAGGGTTAGGGTTATGTTGAGGGCTAGGGTTAGAGATCCGGTTAGGGTTACGATTGGACCTAGGGTTAGGGTTATGTTGAGGGCTAGGTTTAGAGATCCGGTTAGGGTTACGATTGGACCTAGGGTTAGGGTTATGTTGAGGGCTAGGGTTAGAGACCCGGTTAGGGTTACGATTGGACCTAGGGTTAGCGTTATGTTGAGGACTAGGGTTAGAGATCCGGTTAGGGTTACGATTGGACTTAGGGTTAGGGTTATGTTGAGAGCTAGGGTTAGAGATCCGGTTAGGGTTACGATTGGACCTAGGGTTAGGGTTATGTTGAGGGCTAGGGTTAGAGATCCGGTTAGGTTTATGATTGGTCCTAGGGTTAGGGTTATGTTGAGGGCTAGGGTTAGAGATCCGGTTAGGGTTACGATTGGACCTAGGGTTAGGGTTATGTTGAGCTAGGGTTAGAGACCCGGTTAGGGTTACGATTGGACCTAGGGTTAGGATTATGTTGAGAGCTATGGTTAGAGATCCGGTTAGGGTCACGATTGAACCTAGGGTTAGGGTTATGTTGAGGGCTAGGGTTAGAGATCCGGTTAGGGTTACGATTGGACCTAGGGTTAGGGTTATGTTGAGGGCTAGGGTTAGAGATCCGGTTAGGGTCGCGATTGGACCTAGGGTTAGTGTTATGTTGAGGGCTAGGGTTAGAGATCCGGTTAGGGTTGCGATTGGACCTAGGGTTAGGGTTATGTTGAGGGCTAGGTTTAGAGATCCGGTTAGGGTTACGATTGGACCTAGGGTTAGGGTTATGTTGAGGGCTAGGGTTAGAGATCCGGTTAGGGTTACGATTGTACCTAGGGTTAGGGTTATGTTGAGGGCTAGGGTTAGAGATCCGGTTAGGGTTGCGATTGGACCTAGGGTTAGGGTTATGTTGAGGACTAGGGTTAGAGATCCGGTTAGGGTTACGATTGGACCTAGGGTTAGGGTTATGTTGAGGGCTAGGGTTAGAGATCCGGTTAGGGTTACGATTGGACCTAGGGTTAGGGTTATGTTGAGGGCTAGGGTTAGAGATCCGGTTAGGGTTACGATTGGACCTAGGGTTAGGGTTATGTTGAGGGCTAGGGTTAGAGACCCGGTTAGGGTTACGATTGTACCTAGGGTTAGGGTTATGTTGAGGGCTAGGGTTAGAGATCCGGTTAGGGTTGCGATTGGACCTAGGGTTAGGGTTATGTTGAGGGCTAGGGTTAGAGATCCGGTTAGGGTTACGATGGGACCTAGGGTTAGGATTATGTTGAGAGCTATGGTTAGAGATCCGGTTAGGGTCACGATTGAACCTAGGGTTAGGGTTATGTTGAGGGCTAGGGTTAGAGATCCGGTTATGGTTACGATTGGACCTAGGGTTAGGGTTATGTTGAGGGCTAGGGTTAGAGATCCGGTTAGGGTCGCGATTGGACCTAGGGTTAGTGTTATGTTCAGGGCTAGGGTTAGAGATCCGGTTAGGGTTGCGATTGGACCTAGGGTTAGGGTTATGTTGAGGGCTAGGTTTAGAGATCCGGTTAGGGTTACGATTGGACCTAGGGTTAGGGTTATGTTGAGGGCTAGGGTTAGAGATCCGGTTAGGGTTACGATTGGACCTAGGGTTAGGGTTATGTTGAGCTAGGGTTAGAGACCCGGTTAGGGTTACGATTGGACCTAGGGTTAGGGTTATGTTGAGGGCTAGGGTTAGAGATCCGGTTAGGGTTACGATTGGACCTAGGGTTAGGGTTATGTTGAGGGCTAGGTTTAGAGATCCGGTTAGGGTTACGATTGGACCTAGGGTTAGGGTTATGTTGAGGGCTAGGGTTAGAGACCCGGTTAGGGTTACGATTGGACCTAGGGTTAGCGTTATGTTGAGGACTAGGGTTAGAGATCCGGTTAGGGTTACGATTGGACTTAGGGTTAGGGTTATGTTGAGAGCTAGGGTTAGAGATCCGGTTAGGGTTACGATTGGACCTAGGGTTAGGGTTATGTTGAGGGCTAGGGTTAGAGATCCGGTTAGGTTTATGATTGGTCCTAGGGTTAGGGTTATGTTGAGGGCTAGGGTTAGAGATCCGGTTAGGGTTACGATTGGACCTAGGGTTAGGGTTATGTTGAGCTAGGGTTAGAGACCCGGTTAGGGTTACGATTGGACCTAGGGTTAGGATTATGTTGAGAGCTATGGTTAGAGATCCGGTTAGGGTCACGATTGAACCTAGGGTTAGGGTTATGTTGAGGGCTAGGGTTAGAGATCCGGTTAGGGTTACGATTGGACCTAGGGTTAGGGTTATGTTGAGGGCTAGGGTTAGAGATCCGGTTAGGGTCGCGATTGGACCTAGGGTTAGTGTTATGTTGAGGGCTAGGGTTAGAGATCTGGTTAGGGTTGCGATTGGACCTAGGGTTAGGGTTATGTTGAGGGCTAGGTTTAGAGATCCGGTTAGGGTTACGATTGGACCTAGGGTTAGGGTTATGTTGAGGGCTAGGGTTAGAGATCCGGTTAGGGTTACGATTGTACCTAGGGTTAGGGTTATGTTGAGGGCTAGGGTTAGAGATCCGGTTAGGGTTGCGATTGGACCTAGGGTTAGGGTTATGTTGAGGACTAGGGTTAGAGATCCGGTTAGGGTTACGATTGGACCTAGGGTTAGGATTATGTTGAGAGCTATGGTTAGAGATCCGGTTAGGGTCACGATTGAACCTAGGGTTAGGGTTATGTTGAGGGCTAGGGTTAGAGATCCGGTTATGGTCACGATTGGACCTAGGGTTAGGGTTATGTTGAGGGCTAGGGTTAGAGATCCGGTTAGGGTCGCGATTGGACCTAGGGTTAGTGTTATGTTGAGGGCTAGGGTTAGAGATCCGGTTAGGGTTGCGATTGGACCTAGGGTTAGGGTTATGTTGAGGGCTAGGTTTAGAGATCCGGTTAGGGTTACGATTGGACCTAGGGTTAGCGTTATGTTGAGGACTAGGGTTAGAGATCCGGTTAGGGTTACGATTGGACTTAGGGTTAGGGTTATGTTGAGAGCTAGGGTTAGAGATCCGGTTAGGGTTACGATTGGACCTAGGGTTAGGGTTATGTTGAGGGCTAGGGTTAGAGATCCGGTTAGGGTTACGATTGGTCCTAGGGTTAGGGTTATGTTGAGGGCTAGGGTTAGAGATCCGGTTAGGGTTACGATTGGACCTAGGGGTAGGGTTATGTTGAGCTAGGGTTAGAGACCCGGTTAGGGTTACGATTGGACCTAGGGTTAGGGTTATGTTGAGGGCTAGGGTTAGAGATCCGGTTAGGGTTACGATTGGACCTAGGGTTAGGGTTATGTTGAGGGCTAGGGTTAGAGATCCGGTTAGGGTTACGATTGGACCTAGGGTTAGGGTTATGTTGAGGGCTAGGGTTAGAGATCCGGTTAGGGTTACGATTGGACCTAGGGTTAGGGTTATGTTGAGGGCTAGGGTTAGAGACCCGGTTAGGGTTACGATTGGACCTAGGGTTAGGGTTATGTTGAGGGCTAGGGTTAGAGATCCGGTTAGGGTTGCGATTGGACCTAGGGTTAGGGTTATGTTGAGGGCTAGGGTTAGAGATCCGGTTAGGGTTACGATTGGACCTAGGGTTAGGATTATGTTGAGAGCTATGGTTAGAGATCCGGTTAGGGTCACGATTGAACCTAGGGTTAGGGTTATGTTGAGGGCTAGGGTTAGGGATCCGGTTAGGGTTACGATTGGACCTAGGGTTAGGGTTATGTTGAGGGCTAGGGTTAGAGATCCGGTTAGGGTCGCGATTGGACCTAGGGTTAGTGTTATGTTGAGGGCTAGGGTTAGAGATCTGGTTAGGGTTGCGATTGGACCTAGGGTTAGGGTTATGTTGAGGGCTAGGTTTAGAGATCCGGTTAGGGTTACGATTGGACCTAGGGTTAGGGTCATGTTGAGGGCTAGGGTTAGAGACCCGGTTAGGGTTACGATTGGACCTAGGGTTAGCGTTATGTTGAGGACTAGGGTTAGAGATCCGGTTAGGGTTACGATTGGACTTAGGGTTAGGGTTATGTTGAGAGCTAGGGTTAGAGATCCGGTTAGGGTTACGATTGGACCTAGGGTTAGGGTTATGTTGAGGGATAGGTTGAGAGATCCGGTTAGGGTCGTGATTGGACCTAGGGTTAGGGTTATGTTGAGGGCTAGGGTTAGAGATCCGGTTAGGGTTGCGATTGGACCTAGGGTTAGGGTTAAGTTGAGGGCTAGGGTTAGAGATCAGGTTAGGGTTACGATTGGACCTAGGGTTAGGGTTATGTTGAGGGCTAGGGTTAGAGATCCGGTTAGGGTTACGATTGGACCTAGGGTTAGGGTTATGTTGAGGGATAGGGTTAGAGATCCGGTTAGGGTTACGATTGGACCTAGGGTTAGGGTTATGTTGAGGGCTAGGGTTAGAGATCCGGTTAGGGTTACGATTGGACCTAGGGTTAGGGTTATGTTGAGGGCTAGGGTTAGAGATCCGGTTAGGGTTACGATTGGACCTAGGGTTAGGGTTATGTTTTGGGCTAGGGTTAGAGATCCGGTTAGGGTTACGATTGGACCTAGGGTTAGGGTTATGTTATGGGCTAGGGTTAGAGATCCGGTTAGGGTTACGATTGGACCTAGGGTTAGGGTTATGTTGAGGGCTAGGGTTAGAGATCCGGTTAGGGTTACGATTGGACCTAGGGTTAGGGTTATGTTGAGGGCTCGGGTTAGAGATCCGGTTCGGGTTACGATTGGACCTAGGGTTAGGGTTATGTTGAGGGCTATGGTGAGAGACCCGGTTAGGGTTACGATTGGACCTAGGGTTAGGGTTATGTTGAGGGCTAGGGTTAGAGATCCGGTTAGGGTTACGATTGGACCTAGGGTTAGCGTTATGTTGAGGGCTAGGGTTAGAGATCCGGTTAGGGTTACGATTGGACCTAGGGTTAGGGTTATGTTGACGGCTAGGGTTAGAGATCCGGTTAGGGTTACGATTGGACCTAGGGTTATGGTTATGTTGAGGGCTAGGGTTAGAGATCCGGTTAGGGTCGCGATTGGACCTAGGGTTAGGGTTATGTTGAGGGCTAGGGTTAGAGATCAGGTTAGGGTTACGATTGGACCTAGGGTTAGGGTTATGTTGAGGGCTAGGTTTAGAGATCAGGTTAGGGTTACGATTGGACCTAGGGTTAGGGTTATGTTGAGGGCTAGGGTTAGAGATCCGGTTAGGGTTACGATTGGACCTAGGGTTAGGGTTATGTTGAGGGCTAGGGTTAGAGATCCGGTTAGGGTTACAATTGGACCTAGGGTTAGGGTTATGTTGAGGGCTAGGGTTAGAGATCCGGTTAGGGTTACGATTGGACCTAGGGTTAGGGTTATGTTGAGGGCTAGGGTTAGAGATCCGGTTAGGGTTACGATTGGACATAGGGTTAGGGTTATGTTGAGGGCTAGGGTTAGAGACCCGGTTAGGGTTACGATTGGACCTAGGGTTAGGGTTATGTTGAGGGCTAGGGTTAGAGATCCGGTTAGGGTTACGATTGACCTAGGGTTAGGGTTATGTTGAGGGCTAGGGTTAGAGATCCGGTTAGGGTTACGATTGGACCTAGGGTTAGGGTTATGTTGAGGGCTAGGGTTAGAGATCCGGTTAGGGTTACGATTGGACCTAGGGTTAGGGTTATGTTGAGGGCTAGGGTTAGAGATCCGGTTAGGGTTACGATTGGACCTAGGGTTAGGGTTATGTTGAGGGCTAGGGTTAGAGACCCGGTTAGGGTTACGATTGTACCTAGGGTTAGGGTTATGTTGAGGGCTAGGGTTAGAGATCCGGTTAGGGTTGCGATTGGACCTAGGGTTAGGGTTATGTTGAGGGCTAGGGTTAAAGATCCGGTTAGGGTTACGATTGGACCTAGGGTTAGGATTATGTTGAGAGCTATGGTTGGAGATCCGGTTAGGGTCACGATTGAACCTAGGGTTAGGGTTATGTTGAGGGCTAGGGTTAGAGATCCGGTTATGGTTACGATTGGACCTAGGGTTAGGGTTGTGTTGAGGGCTAGGGTTAGAGATCCGGTTAGGGTCGCGATTGGACATAGGGTTAGTGTTATGTTGAGGGCTAGGGTTAGAGATCCGGTTAGGGTTGCGATTGGACCTAGGGTTAGGGTTATGTTGAGGGCTAGGTTTAGAGATCCGGTTAGGGTTACGATTGGACCTAGGGTTAGGGTTATGTTGAGGGCTAGGGTTAGAGATCCAGTTAGGGTTACGATTGGACCTAGGGTTAGGGTTATGTTGAGCTAGGGTTAGAGACCCGGTTAGGGTTACGATTGGACCTAGGGTTAGGGTTATGTTGAGGGCTAGGGTTAGAGATCCGGTTAGGGTTACGATTGGACCTAGGGTTAGGGTTATGTTGAGGGCTAGGGTTAGAGATCCGGTTAGGGTTACGATTGGACCTAGGGTTAGGGTTATGTTGAGGGCTAGGGTTAGAGATCCGGTTAGGGTTACGATTGGACCTAGGGTTAGGGTTATGTTGAGGGCTAGGGTTAGAGACCCGGTTAGGGTTACGATTGGACCTAGGGTTAGGGTTATGTTGAGGGCTAGGGTTAGAGATCCGGTTAGGGTTGCGATTGGACCTAGGGTTAGGGTTATGTTGAGGGCTAGGGTTAGAGATCCGGTTAGGGTTACGATTGGACCTAGGGTTAGGGTTATGTTGAGGGCTAGGGTTAGAGATCCGGTTAGGGTTACGATTGGACCTAGGGTTAGGGTTATGTTGAGGGCTAGGGTTAGAGACCCGGTTAGGGTTACGATTGTACCTAGGGTTAGGGTTATGTTGAGGGCTAGGGTTAGAGATCCGGTTAGGGTTGCGATTGGACCTAGGGTTAGGGTTATGTTGAGGGCTAGGGTTAGAGATCCGGTTAGGGTTACGATGGGACCTAGGGTTAGGATTATGTTGAGAGCTATGGTTAGAGATCCGGTTAGGGTCACGATTGAACCTAGGGTTAGGGTTATGTTGAGGGCTAGGGTTAGAGATCCGGTTATGGTTACGATTGGACCTAGGGTTAGGGTTATGTTGAGGGCTAGGGTTAGAGATCCGGTTAGGGTCGCGATTGGACCTAGGGTTAGTGTTATGTTCAGGGCTAGGGTTAGAGATCCGGTTAGGGTTGCGATTGGACCTAGGGTTAGGGTTATGTTGAGGGCTAGGTTTAGAGATCCGGTTAGGGTTACGATTGGACCTAGGGTTAGGGTTATGTTGAGGGCTAGGGTTAGAGATCCGGTTAGGGTTACGATTTTACCTAGGGTTAGGGTTATGTTGAGCTAGGGTTAGAGACCCGGTTAGGGTTACGATTGGACCTAGGGTTAGGGTTATGTTGAGGGCTAGGGTTAGAGATCCGGTTAGGGTTACGATTGGACCTAGGGTTAGGGTTATGTTGAGGGCTAGGTTTAGAGATCCGGTTAGGGTTACGATTGGACCTACGGTTAGGGTTATGTTGAGGGCTAGGGTTAGAGACCCGGTTAGGGTTACGATTGGACCTAGGGTTAGCGTTATGTTGAGGACTAGGGTTAGAGATCCGGTTAGGGTTACGATTGGACTTAGGGTTAGGGTTATGTTGAGAGCTAGGGTTAGAGATCCGGTTAGGGTTACGATTGGACCTAGGGTTAGGGTTATGTTGAGGGCTAGGGTTAGAGATCCGGTTAGGTTTACGATTGGTCCTAGGGTTAGGGTTATGTTGAGGGCTAGGGTTAGAGATCCGGTTAGGGTTACGATTGGACCTAGGGTTAGGGTTATGTTGAGCTAGGGTTAGAGACCCGGTTAGGGTTACGATTGGACCTAGGGTTAGGATTATGTTGAGAGCTATGGTTAGAGATCCGGTTAGGGTCACGATTGAACCTAGGGTTAGGGTTATGTTGAGGGCTAGGGTTAGAGATCCGGTTAGGGTTACGATTGGACCTAGGGTTAGGGTTATGTTGAGGGCTAGGGTTAGAGATCCGGTTAGGGTCGCGATTGGACCTAGGGTTAGTGTTATGTTGAGGGCTAGGGTTAGAGATCTGGTTAGGGTTGCGATTGGACCTAGGGTTAGGGTTATGTTGAGGGCTAGGTTTAGAGATCCGGTTAGGGTTACGATTGGACCTAGGGTTAGGGTTATGTTGAGGGCTAGGGTTAGAGATCCGGTTAGGGTTACGATTGTACCTAGGGTTAGGGTTATGTTGAGGGCTAGGGTTAGAGATCCGGTTAGGGTTGCGATTGGACCTAGGGTTAGGGTTATGTTGAGGACTAGGGTTAGAGATCCGGTTAGGGTTACGATTGGACCTAGGGTTAGGATTATGTTGAGAGCTAGGGTTAGAGATCCGGTTAGGGTTGCGATTGGACCTAGGGTTAGGGTTATGTTGAGGGCTAGGGTTAGAGATCCGGTTAGGGTTACGATTGGACCTAGGGTTAGGATTATGTTGAGAGCTATGGTTAGAGATCCGGTTAGGGTCACGATTGAACCTAGGGTTAGGGTTATGTTGAGGGCTAGGATTAGAGATCCGGTTAGGGTTACGATTGGACCTAGGGTTAGGGTTATGTTGAGGGCTAGGGTTAGAGATCCGGTTAGGGTCGCGATTGGACCTAGGGTTAGTGTTATGTTGAGGGCTAGGGTTAGAGATCTGGTTAGGGTTACGATTGGACCTAGGTTTAGGGTTATGTTGAGGGCTAGGTTTAGAGATCCGGTTAGGGTTACGATTGGACCTAGGGTTAGGGTCATGTTGAGGACTAGGGTTAGAGACACGGTTAGGGTTACGATTGGACCTAGGGTTAGCGTTATGTTGAGGACTAGGGTTAGAGATCCGGTTAGGGTTACGATTGGACTTAGGGTTAGGGTTATGTTGAGAGCTAGGGTTAGAGATCCGGTTAGGGTTACGATTGGACCTAGGGTTAGGGTTATGTTGAGGGATAGGTTGAGAGATCCGGTTAGGGTCGTGATTGGACCTAGGGTTAGGGTTATGTTGAGGGCTAGGGTTAGAGATCCGGTTAGGGTTGCGATTGGACCTAGGGTTAGGGTTATGTTGAGGGATAGGTTGAGAGATCCGGTTAGGGTCGTGATTGGACCTAGGGTTAGGGTTATGTTGAGGGCTAGGGTTAGAGATCCGGTTAGGGTTGCGATTGGACCTAGGGTTAGGGTTAAGTTGAGGGCTAGGGTTAGAGATCAGGTTAGGGTTACGATTGGACCTAGGGTTAGGGTTATGTTGAGGGCTAGGGTTAGAGATCCGGTTAGGGTTACGATTGGACCTAGGGTTAGGGTTATGTTGAGGGATAGGGTTAGAGATCCGGTTAGGGTTACGATTGGACCTAGGGTTAGGGTTATGTTGAGGGCTAGGGTTAGAGATCCGGTTAGGGTTACGATTGGACCTAGGGTTAGGGTTATGTTGAGGGCTAGGGTTCGAGATCCGGTTAGGGTTACGATTGGACCTAGGGTTAGGGTTATGTTTTGGGCTAGGGTTAGAGATCCGGTTAGGGTTACGATTGGACCTAGGGTTAGGGTTATGTTGAGGGCTAGGGTTAGAGATCCGGTTAGGGTTACGATTGTACCTAGGGTTAGGGTTATGTTGAGGGCTAGGGTTAGAGATCCGGTTAGGGTTGCGATTGGACCTAGGGTTAGGGTTATGTTGAGGACTAGGGTTAGAGATCCGGTTAGGGTTACGATTGGACCTAGGGTTAGGATTATGTTGAGAGCTATGGTTAGAGATCCGGTTAGGGTCACGATTGAACCTAGGGTTAGGGTTATGTTGAGGGCTAGGGTTAGAGATCCGGTTATGGTTACGATTGGACCTAGGGTTAGGGTTATGTTGAGGGCTAGGGTTAGAGATCCGGTTAGGGTCGCGATTGGACCTAGGGTTAGTGTTATGTTGAGGGCTAGGGTTAGAGATCCGGTTAGGGTTACGATTGGACTTAGGGTTAGGGTTATGTTGAGAGCTAGGGTTAGAGATCCGGTTAGGGTTACGATTGGACCTAGGGTTAGGGTTATGTTGAGGGCTAGGGTTAGAGATCCGGTTAGGGTTACGATTGGTCCTAGGGTTAGGGTTATGTTGAGGGCTAGGGTTAGAGATCCGGTTAGGGTTACGATTGGACCTAGGGTTAGGGTTATGTTGAGCTAGGGTTAGAGACCCGGTTAGGGTTACGATTGGACCTAGGGTTAGGGTTATGTTGAGGGCTAGGGTTAGAGATCCGGTTAGGGTTACGATTGGACCTAGGGTTAGGGTTATGTTGAGGGCTAGGGTTAGAGATCCGGTTAGGGTTACGATTGGACCTAGGGTTAGGGTTATGTTGAGGGCTAGGGTTAGAGATCCGGTTAGGGTTACGATTGGACCTAGGGTTAGGGTTATGTTGAGGGCTAGGGTTAGAGACCCGGTTAGGGTTACGATTGGACCTAGGGTTAGGGTTATGTTGAGGGCTAGGGTTAGAGATCCGGTTAGGGTTGCGATTGGACCTAGGGTTAGGGTTATGTTGAGGGCTAGGGTTAGAGATCCGGTTAGGGTTACGATTGGACCTAGGGTTAGGGTTATGTTGAGGGCTAGGGTTAGAGATCCGGTTAGGGTTGCGATTGGACCTAGGGTTAGGGTTATGTTGAGGGCTAGGGTTAGAGATCCGGTTAGGGTTACGATTGGACCTAGGGTTAGGATTATGTTGAGAGCTATGGTTAGAGATCCGGTTATGGTCACGATTGAACCTAGGGTTAGGGTTATGTTGAGGGCTAGGGTTAGAGATCCGGTTATGGTTACGATTGGACCTAGGGTTAGGGTTATGTTGAGGGCTAGGGTTAGAGATCCGGTTAGGGTCGCGATTGGACCTAGGGTTAGTGTTATGTTGAGGGCTAGGGTTAGAGATCTGGTTAGGGTTGCGATTGGACCTAGGGTTAGGGTTATGTTGAGGGCTAGGTTTAGAGATCCGGTTAGGGTTACGATTGGACCTAGGGTTAGGGTTATGTTGAGGGCTAGGGTTAGAGACCCGGTTAGGGTTACGATTGGACCTAGGGTTAGCGTTATGTTGAGGGCTAGGGTTAGAGATCCGGTTAGGGTTACGATTGGACCTAGGGTTAGGATTATGTTGAGAGCTATGGTTAGAGATCCGGTTAGGGTCACGATTGAACCTAGGGTTAGGGTTATGTTGAGGGCTAGGGTTAGAGATCCGGTTAGGGTTACGATTGGACCTAGGGTTAGGGTTATGTTGAGGGCTAGGGTTAGAGATCCGGTTATGGTTACGATTGGACCTAGGGTTAGGGTTATGTTGAGGGCTAGGGTTAGAGATCCGGTTAGGGTTACGATTGGACCTAGGGTTAGGGTTATGTTGAGGGCTAGGGTTAGAGATCCGGTTAGGGTTGCGATTGGACCTAGGGTTAGGGTTATGTTGAGGGCTAGGGTTAGAGATCCGGTTAGGGTTACGATTGGACCTACGGTTAGGATTATGTTGAGAGCTATGGTTAGAGATCCGGTTAGGGTCACGATTGAACCTAGGGTTAGGGTTATGTTGAGGGCTAGGGTTAGAGATCCGGTTATGGTTACGATTGGACCTAGGGTTAGGGTTATGTTGAGGGCTAGGGTTAGAGATCCGGTTAGGGTCGCGATTGGACCTAGGGTTAGTGTTATGTTGAGGGCTAGGGTTAGAGATCCGGTTAGGGTTGCGATTGGACCTAGGGTTAGGGTTATGTTGAGGGCTAGGTTTAGAGATCCGGTTAGGGTTACGATTGGACCTAGGGTTAGCGTTATGTTGAGGACTAGGGTTAGAGATCCGGTTAGGGTTACGATTGGACTTAGGGTTAGGGTTATGTTGAGAGCTAGGGTTAGAGATCCGGTTAGGGTTACGATTGGACCTAGGGTTAGGGTTATGTTGAGGGCTAGGGTTAGAGATCCGGTTAGGGTTACGATTGGTCCTAGGGTTAGGGTTATGTTGAGGGCTAGGGTTAGAGATCCGGTTAGGGTTACGATTGGACCTAGGGGTAGGGTTATGTTGAGCTAGGGTTAGAGACCCGGTTAGGGTTACGATTGGACCTAGGGTTAGGGTTATGTTGAGGGCTAGGGTTAGAGATCCGGTTAGGGTTACGATTGGACCTAGGGTTAGGGTTATGTTGAGGGCTAGGGTTAGAGATCCGGTTAGGGTTACGATTGGACCTAGGGTTAGGGTTATGTTGAGGGCTAGGGTTAGAGATCCGGTTAGGGTTACGATTGGACCTAGGGTTAGGGTTATGTTGAGGGCTAGGGTTAGAGACCCGGTTAGGGTTACGATTGGACCTAGGGTTAGGGTTATGTTGAGGGCTAGGGTTAGAGATCCGGTTAGGGTTGCGATTGGACCTAGGGTTAGGGTTATGTTGAGGGCTAGGGTTAGAGATCCGGTTAGGGTTACGATTGGACCTAGGGTTAGGATTATGTTGAGAGCTATGGTTAGAGATCCGGTTAGGGTCACGATTGAACCTAGGGTTAGGGTTATGTTGAGGGCTAGGGTTAGGGATCCGGTTAGGGTTACGATTGGACCTAGGGTTAGGGTTATGTTGAGGGCTAGGGTTAGAGATCCGGTTAGGGTCGCGATTGGACCTAGGGTTAGTGTTATGTTGAGGGCTAGGGTTAGAGATCTGGTTAGGGTTGCGATTGGACCTAGGGTTAGGGTTATGTTGAGGGCTAGGTTTAGAGATCCGGTTAGGGTTACGATTGGACCTAGGGTTAGGGTCATGTTGAGGGCTAGGGTTAGAGACCCGGTTAGGGTTACGATTGGACCTAGGGTTAGCGTTATGTTGAGGACTAGGGTTAGAGATCCGGTTAGGGTTACGATTGGACTTAGGGTTAGGGTTATGTTGAGAGCTAGGGTTAGAGATCCGGTTAGGGTTACGATTGGACCTAGGGTTAGGGTTATGTTGAGGGATAGGTTGAGAGATCCGGTTAGGGTCGTGATTGGACCTAGGGTTAGGGTTATGTTGAGGGCTAGGGTTAGAGATCCGGTTAGGGTTGCGATTGGACCTAGGGTTAGGGTTAAGTTGAGGGCTAGGGTTAGAGATCAGGTTAGGGTTACGATTGGACCTAGGGTTAGGGTTATGTTGAGGGCTAGGGTTAGAGATCCGGTTAGGGTTACGATTGGACCTAGGGTTAGGGTTATGTTGAGGGATAGGGTTAGAGATCCGGTTAGGGTTACGATTGGACCTAGGGTTAGGGTTATGTTGAGGGCTAGGGTTAGAGATCCGGTTAGGGTTACGATTGGACCTAGGGTTAGGGTTATGTTGAGGGCTAGGGTTAGAGATCCGGTTAGGGTTACGATTGGACCTAGGGTTAGGGTTATGTTTTGGGCTAGGGTTAGAGATCCGGTTAGGGTTACGATTGGACCTAGGGTTAGGGTTATGTTATGGGCTAGGGTTAGAGATCCGGTTAGGGTTACGATTGGACCTAGGGTTAGGGTTATGTTGAGGGCTAGGGTTAGAGATCCGGTTAGGGTTACGATTGGACCTAGGGTTAGGGTTATGTTGAGGGCTCGGGTTAGAGATCCGGTTAGGGTTACGATTGGACCTAGGGTTAGGGTTATGTTGAGGGCTATGGTGAGAGACCCGGTTAGGGTTACGATTGGACCTAGGGTTAGGGTTATGTTGAGGGCTAGGGTTAGAGATCCGGTTAGGGTTACGATTGGACCTAGGGTTAGCGTTATGTTGAGGGCTAGGGTTAGAGATCCGGTTAGGGTTACGATTGGACCTAGGGTTAGGGTTATGTTGACGGCTAGGGTTAGAGATCCGGTTAGGGTTACGATTGGACCTAGGGTTATGGTTATGTTGAGGGCTAGGGTTAGAGATCCGGTTAGGGTCGCGATTGGACCTAGGGTTAGGGTTATGTTGAGGGCTAGGGTTAGAGATCAGGTTAGGGTTACGATTGGACCTAGGGTTAGGGTTATGTTGAGGGCTAGGTTTAGAGATCAGGTTAGGGTTACGATTGGACCTAGGGTTAGGGTTATGTTGAGGGCTAGGGTTAGAGATCCGGTTAGGGTTACGATTGGACCTAGGGTTAGGGTTATGTTGAGGGCTAGGGTTAGAGATCCGGTTAGGGTTACAATTGGACCTAGGGTTAGGGTTATGTTGAGGGCTAGGGTTAGAGATCCGGTTAGGGTTACGATTGGACCTAGGGTTAGGGTTATGTTGAGGGCTAGGGTTAGAGATCCGGTTAGGGTTACGATTGGACATAGGGTTAGGGTTATGTTGAGGGCTAGGGTTAGAGACCCGGTTAGGGTTACGATTGGACCTAGGGTTAGGGTTATGTTGAGGGCTAGGGTTAGAGATCCGGTTAGGGTTACGATTGACCTAGGGTTAGGGTTATGTTGAGGGCTAGGGTTAGAGATCCGGTTAGGGTTACGATTGGACCTAGGGTTAGGGTTATGTTGAGGGCTAGGGTTAGAGATCCGGTTAGGGTTACGATTGGACCTAGGGTTAGGGTTATGTTGAGGGCTAGGGTTAGAGATCCGGTTAGGGTTACGATTGGACCTAGGGTTAGGGTTATGTTGAGGGCTAGGGTTAGAGACCCGGTTAGGGTTACGATTGTACCTAGGGTTAGGGTTATGTTGAGGGCTAGGGTTAGAGATCCGGTTAGGGTTGCGATTGGACCTAGGGTTAGGGTTATGTTGAGGGCTAGGGTTAAAGATCCGGTTAGGGTTACGATTGGACCTAGGGTTAGGATTATGTTGAGAGCTATGGTTGGAGATCCGGTTAGGGTCACGATTGAACCTAGGGTTAGGGTTATGTTGAGGGCTAGGGTTAGAGATCCGGTTATGGTTACGATTGGACCTAGGGTTAGGGTTGTGTTGAGGGCTAGGGTTAGAGATCCGGTTAGGGTCGCGATTGGACATAGGGTTAGTGTTATGTTGAGGGCTAGGGTTAGAGATCCGGTTAGGGTTGCGATTGGACCTAGGGTTAGGGTTATGTTGAGGGCTAGGTTTAGAGATCCGGTTAGGGTTACGATTGGACCTAGGGTTAGGGTTATGTTGAGGGCTAGGGTTAGAGATCCAGTTAGGGTTACGATTGGACCTAGGGTTAGGGTTATGTTGAGCTAGGGTTAGAGACCCGGTTAGGGTTACGATTGGACCTAGGGTTAGGGTTATGTTGAGGGCTAGGGTTAGAGATCCGGTTAGGGTTACGATTGGACCTAGGGTTAGGGTTATGTTGAGGGCTAGGGTTAGAGATCCGGTTAGGGTTACGATTGGACCTAGGGTTAGGGTTATGTTGAGGGCTAGGGTTAGAGATCCGGTTAGGGTTACGATTGGACCTAGGGTTAGGGTTATGTTGAGGGCTAGGGTTAGAGACCCGGTTAGGGTTACGATTGGACCTAGGGTTAGGGTTATGTTGAGGGCTAGGGTTAGAGATCCGGTTAGGGTTGCGATTGGACCTAGGGTTAGGGTTATGTTGAGGGCTAGGGTTAGAGATCCGGTTAGGGTTACGATTGGACCTAGGGTTAGGGTTATGTTGAGGCCTAGGGTTAGAGATCCGGTTAGGGTTACGATTGGACCTAGGGTTAGGGTTATGTTGAGGGCTAGGATTAGAGACCCGGTTAGGGTTACGATTGTACCTAGGGTTAGGGTTATGTTGAGGGCTAGGGTTAGAGATCCGGTTAGGGTTGCGATTGGACCTAGGGTTAGGGTTATGTTGAGGGCTAGGGTTAGAGATCCGGTTAGGGTTACGATGGGACCTAGAGTTAGGATTATGTTGAGAGCTATGGTTAGAGATCCGGTTAGGGTCACGATTGAACCTAGGGTTAGGGTTATGTTGAGGGCTAGGGTTAGAGATCCGGTTATGGTTACGATTGGACCTAGGGTTAGGGTTATGTTGAGGGCTAGGGTTAGAGATCCGGTTAGGGTCGCGATTGGACCTAGGGTTAGTGTTATGTTCAGGGCTAGGGTTAGAGATCCGGTTAGGGTTGCGATTGGACCTAGGGTTAGGGTTATGTTGAGGGCTAGGTTTAGAGATCCGGTTAGGGTTACGATTGGACCTAGGGTTAGGGTTATGTTGAGGGCTAGGGTTAGAGATCCGGTTAGGGTTACGATTGGACCTAGGGTTAGGGTTATGTTGAGCTAGGGTTAGAGACCCGGTTAGGGTTACGATTGGACCTAGGGTTAGGGTTATGTTGAGGGCTAGGGTTAGAGATCCGGTTAGGGTTACGATTGGACCTAGGGTTAGGGTTATGTTGAGGGCTAGGTTTAGAGATCCGGTTAGGGTTACGATTGGACCTAGGGTTAGGGTTATGTTGAGGGCTAGGGTTAGAGACCCGGTTAGGGTTACGATTGGACCTAGGGTTAGCGTTATGTTGAGGACTAGGGTTAGAGATCCGGTTAGGGTTACGATTGGACTTAGGGTTAGGGTTATGTTGAGAGCTAGGGTTAGAGATCCGGTTAGGGTTACGATTGGACCTAGGGTTAGGGTTATGTTGAGGGCTAGGGTTAGAGATCCGGTTAGGTTTATGATTGGTCCTAGGGTTAGGGTTATGTTGAGGGCTAGGGTTAGAGATCCGGTTAGGGTTACGATTGGACCTAGGGTTAGGGTTATGTTGAGCTAGGGTTAGAGACCCGGTTAGGGTTACGATTGGACCTAGGGTTAGGATTATGTTGAGAGCTATGGTTAGAGATCCGGTTAGGGTCACGATTGAACCTAGGGTTAGGGTTATGTTGAGGGCTAGGGTTAGAGATCCGGTTAGGGTTACGATTGGACCTAGGGTTAGGGTTATGTTGAGGGCTAGGGTTAGAGATCCGGTTAGGGTCGCGATTGGACCTAGGGTTAGTGTTATGTTGAGGGCTAGGGTTAGAGATCTGGTTAGGGTTGCGATTGGACCTAGGGTTAGGGTTATGTTGAGGGCTAGGTTTAGAGATCCGGTTAGGGTTACGATTGGACCTAGGGTTAGGGTTATGTTGAGGGCTAGGGTTAGAGATCCGGTTAGGGTTACGATTGTACCTAGGGTTAGGGTTATGTTGAGGGCTAGGGTTAGAGATCCGGTTAGGGTTGCGATTGGACCTAGGGTTAGGGTTATGTTGAGGACTAGGGTTAGAGATCCGGTTAGGGTTACGATTGGACCTAGGGTTAGGATTATGTTGAGAGCTAGGGTTAGAGATCCGGTTAGGGTTGCGATTGGACCTAGGGTTAGGGTTATGTTGAGGGCTAGGGTTAGAGATCCGGTTAGGGTTACGATTGGACCTAGGGTTAGGATTATGTTGAGAGCTATGGTTAGAGATCCGGTTAGGGTCACGATTGAACCTAGGGTTAGGGTTATGTTGAGGGCTAGGATTAGAGATCCGGTTAGGGTTACGATTGGACCTAGGGTTAGGGTTATGTTGAGGGCTAGGGTTAGAGATCCGGTTAGGGTCGCGATTGGACCTAGGGTTAGTGTTATGTTGAGGGCTAGGGTTAGAGATCTGGTTAGGGTTACGATTGGACCTAGGGTTAGGGTTATGTTGAGGGCTAGGTTTAGAGATCCGGTTAGGGTTACGATTGGACCTAGGGTTAGGGTCATGTTGAGGGCTAGGGTTAGAGACACGGTTAGGGTTACGATTGGACCTAGGGTTAGCGTTATGTTGAGGACTAGGGTTAGAGATCCGGTTAGGGTTACGATTGGACTTAGGGTTAGGGTTATGTTGAGAGCTAGGGTTAGAGATCCGGTTAGGGTTACGATTGGACCTAGGGTTAGGGTTATGTTGAGGGCTAG
Organism: Miniopterus schreibersii; assembly: GCF_964146895.1. Classification (NCBI taxonomy): domain Eukaryota; kingdom Metazoa; phylum Chordata; class Mammalia; order Chiroptera; family Miniopteridae; genus Miniopterus; species Miniopterus schreibersii. Next base: position 62,508,730 of record NC_138107.1, read on the forward strand.
GGTTAGAGATCCGGTTAGGGTTGCGATTGGACCTAGGGTTAGGGTTATGTTGAGGGATAGGTTGAGAGATCCGGTTAGGGTCGTGATTGGACCTAGGGTTAGGGTTATGTTGAGGGCTAGGGTTAGAGATCCGGTTAGGGTTGCGATTGGACCTAGGGTTAGGGTTAAGTTGAGGGCTAGGGTTAGAGATCAGGTTAGGGTTACGATTGGACCTAGGGTTAGGGTTATGTTGAGGGCTAGGGTTAGAGATCCGGTTAGGGTTACGATTGGACCTAGGGTTAGGGTTATGTTGAGGGATAGGGTTAGAGATCCGGTTAGGGTTACGATTGGACCTAGGGTTAGGGTTATGTTGAGGGCTAGGGTTAGAGATCCGGTTAGGGTTACGATTGGACCTAGGGTTAGGGTTATGTTGAGGGCTAGGGTTCGAGATCCGGTTAGGGTTACGATTGGACCTAGGGTTAGGGTTATGTTTTGGGCTAGGGTTAGAGATCCGGTTAGGGTTACGATTGGACCCAGGGTTAGGGTTATGTTATGGGCTAGGGTTAGAGATCCGGTTAGGGTTACGATTGGACCTAGGGTTAGGGTTATGTTGAGGGCTAGGGTTAGAGATTGGGTTAGGGTTACGATTGGACCTAGGGTTAGGGTTATGTTGAGGGCTCGGGTTAGAGATCCGGTTAGGGTTACGATTGGACCTAGGGTTAGGGTTATGTTGAGGGCTATGGTTAGAGACCCGGTTAGGGTTACAATTGGACCTAGGGTTAGGGTTATGTTGAGGGCTAGGGTTAGAGATCCGGTTAGGGTTACGATTGGACCTAGGGTTAGCGTTATGTTGAGGGCTAGGGTTAGAGATCCGGTTAGGGTTACGATTGGACCTAGGGTTAGGGTTATGTTGACGGCTAGGGTTAGAGATCCGGTTAGGGTTACGATTGGACCTAGGGTTATGGTTATGTTGAGGGCTAGGGTTAGAGATCCGGTTAGGGTCGCGATTGGACCTAGGGTTAGGGTTATGTTGAGGGCTAGGGTTAGAGATCAGGTTAGGGTTACGATTGGACCTAGGGTTAGGGTTATGTTGAGGGCTAGGTTTAGAGATCAGGTTAGGGTTACGATTGGACCTAGGGTTAGGGTTATGTTGAGGGCTAGGGTTAGAGATCCGGTTAGGGTTACGATTGGACCTAGGGTTAGGGTTATGTTGAGGACTAGGGTTAGAGATCCGGTTAGGGTTACGATTGGACCTCGGGTTAGGGTTATGTTGAGGGCTAGGGTTAGAGATCCGGTTAGGGTTACGATTGGACATAGGGTTAGGGTTATGTTGAGGGCTAGGGTTAGAGACCCGGTTAGGGTTACGATTGGACCTAGGGTTAGGGTTATGTTGAGGGCTAGGGTTAGATATCCGGTTAGGGTTACGATTGACCTAGGGTTAGGGTTATGTTGAGGGCTAGGGTTAGAGATCCGGTTAGGGTTACGATTGGACCTAGGGTTAGGGTTATGTTGAGAGCTAGGGTTAGAGATCCGGTTAGGGTTACGATTGGACCTAGGGTTAGGGTTATGTTGAGGGCTAGGGTTAGAGATCCGGTTAGGGTTACGATTGGACCTAGGGTTAGGGTTATGTTGAGGGCTAGGGTTAGAGACCCGGTTAGGGTTACGATTGTACCTAGGGTTAGGGTTATGTTGAGGGCTAGGGTTAGAGATCCGGTTAGGGTTGCTATTGGACCTAGGGTTAGGGTTATGTTGAGGGCTAGGGTTAGAGATCCGGTTAGGGTTACGATTGGACCTAGGGTTAGGATTATGTTGAGAGCTATGGTTAGAGATCCGGTTAGGGTCACGATTGAACCTAGGGTTAGGGTTATGTTGAGGGCTAGGGTTAGAGATCCGGTTATGGTTACGATTGGACCTAGGGTTAGGGTTGTGTTGAGGGCTAGGGTTAGAGATCCGGTTAGGGTCGCGATTGGACATAGGGTTAGTGTTATGTTGAGGGCTAGGGTTAGAGATCCGGTTAGGGTTCCGATTGGACCTAGGGTTAGGGTTATGTTGAGGGCTAGGTTTAGAGATCCGGTTAGGGTTACGATTGGACCTAGGGTTAGGGTTATGTTGAGGGCTAGGGTTAGAGATCCGGTTAGGGTTACGATTGGACCTAGGGTTAGGGTTATGTTGAGCTAGGGTTAGAGACCCAGTTAGGGTTACGATTGGACCTAGGGTTAGGGTTATGTTGAGCTAGGGTTAGAGACCCGGTTAGGGTTACGATTGGACCTAGGGTTAGGATTATGTTGAGAGCTATGGTTAGAGATCCGGTTAGGGTCACGATTGAACCTAGGGTTAGGGTTATGTTGAGGGCTAGGGTTAGAGATCCGGTTAGGGTTACGATTGGACCTAGGGTTAGGGTTATGTTGAGGGCTAGGGTTAGAGATCCGGTTAGGGTCGCGATTGGACCTAGGGTTAGTGTTATGTTGAGGGCTAGGGTTAGAGATCTGGTTAGGGTTGCGATTGGACCTAGGGTTAGGGTTATGTTGAGGGCTAGGTTTAGAGATCCGGTTAGGGTTACGATTGGACCTAGGGTTAGGGTTATGTTGAGGGCTAGGGTTAGAGATCCGGTTAGGGTTACGATTGTACCTAGGGTTAGGGTTATGTTGAGGGCTAGGGTTAGAGATCCGGTTAGGGTTGCGATTGGACCTAGGGTTAGGGTTATGTTGAGGACTAGGGTTAGAGATCCGGTTAGGGTTACGATTGGACCTAGGGTTAGGATTATGTTGAGAGCTAGGGTTAGAGATCCGGTTAGGGTTGCGATTGGACCTAGGGTTAGGGTTATGTTGAGGGCTAGGGTTAGAGATCCGGTTAGGGTTACGATTGGACCTAGGGTTAGGATTATGTTGAGAGCTATGGTTACAGATCCGGTTAGGGTCACGATTGAACCTAGGGTTAGGGTTATGTTGAGGGCTAGGATTAGAGATCCGGTTAGGGTTACGATTGGACCTAGGGTTAGGGTTATGTTGAGGGCTAGGGTTAGAGATCCGGTTAGGGTCGCGATTGGACCTAGGGTTAGTGTTATGTTGAGGGCTAGGGTTAGAGATCTGGTTAGGGTTACGATTGGACCTAGGGTTAGGGTTATGTTGAGGGCTAGGTTTAGAGATCCGGTTAGGGTTACGATTGGACCTAGGGTTAGGGTCATGTTGAGGGCTAGGGTTAGAGACACGGTTAGGGTTACGATTGGACCTAGGGTTAGCGTTATGTTGAGGACTAGGGTTAGAGATCCGGTTAGGGTTACGATTGGACTTAGGGTTAGGGTTATGTTGAGAGCTAGGGTTAGAGATCCGGTTAGGGTTACGATTGGACCTAGGGTTAGGGTTATGTTGAGGGCTAGGGTTAGAGATCCGGTTAGGGTTGCGATTGGACCTAGGGTTAGGGTTATGTTGAGGGATAGGTTGAGAGATCCGGTTAGGGTCGTGATTGGACCTAGGGTTAGGGTTATGTTGAGGGCTAGGGTTAGAGATCCGGTTAGGGTTGCGATTGGACCTAGGGTTAGGGTTAAGTTGAGGGCTAGGGTTAGAGATCAGGTTAGGGTTACGAGTGGACCTAGGGTTAGGGTTATGTTGAGGGCTAGGGTTAGAGATCCGGTTAGGGTTACGATTGGACCTAGGGTTAGGGTTATGTTGAGGGATAGGGTTAGAGATCCGGTTAGGGTTACGATTGGACCTAGGGTTAGGGTTATGTTGAGGGCTAGGGTTAGAGATCCGGTTAGGGTTACGATTGGACCTAGGGTTAGGGTTATGTTGAGGGCTAGGGTTCGAGATCCGGTTAGGGTTACGATTGGACCTAGGGTTAGGGTTATGTTTTGGGCTAGGGTTAGAGATCCGGTTAGGGTTACGATTGGACCCAGGGTTAGGGTTATGTTATGGGCTAGGGTTAGAGATCCGGTTAGGGTTACGATTGGACCTAGGGTTAGGGTTATGTTGAGGGCTAGGGTTAGAGATCCGGTTAGGGTTACGATTGGACCTAGGGTTAGGGTTATGTTGAGGGCTCGGGTTAGAGATCCGGTTAGGGTTACGATTGGACCTAGGGTTAGGGTTATGTTGAGGGCTATGGTTAGAGACCCGGTTAGGGTTACAATTGGACCTAGGGTTAGGGTTATGTTGAGGGCTAGGGTTAGAGATCCGGTTAGGGTTACGATTGGACCTAGGGTTAGCGTTATGTTGAGGGCTAGGGTTAGAGATCCGGTTAGGGTTACGATTGGACCTAGGGTTAGGGTTATGTTGACGGCTAGGGTTAGAGATCCGGTTAGGGTTACGATTGGACCTAGGGTTATGGTTATGTTGAGGGCTAGGGTTAGAGATCCGGTTAGGGTCGCGATTGGACCTAGGGTTAGGGTTATGTTGAGGGCTAGGGTTAGAGATCAGGTTAGGGTTACGATTGGACCTAGGGTTAGGGTTATGTTGAGGGCTAGGTTTAGAGATCAGGTTAGGGTTACGATTGGACCTAGGGTTAGGGTTATGTTGAGGGCTAGGGTTAGAGATCCGGTTAGGGTTACGATTGGACCTAGGGTTAGGGTTATGTTGAGGGCTAGGGTTAGAGATCCGGTTAGGGTTACGATTGGACCTCGGGTTAGGGTTATGTTGAGGGCTAGGGTTAGAGATCCGGTTAGGGTTACGATTGGACATAGGGTTAGGGTTATGTTGAGGGCTAGGGTTAGAGACCCGGTTAGGGTTACGATTGGACCTAGGGTTAGGGTTATGTTGAGGGCTAGGGTTAGAGATCCGGTTAGGGTTACGATTGACCTAGGGTTAGGGTTATGTTGAGGGCTAGGGTTAGAGATCCGGTTAGGGTTACGATTGGACCTAGGGTTAGGGTTATGTTGAGAGCTAGGGTTAGAGATCCGGTTAGGGTTACGATTGGACCTAGGGTTAGGGTTATGTTGAGGGCTAGGGTTAGAGATCCGGTTAGGGTTACGATTGGACCTAGGGTTAGGGTTATGTTGAGGGCTAGGGTTAGAGACCCGGTTAGGGTTACGATTGTACCTAGGGTTAGGGTTATGTTGAGGGCTAGGGTTAGAGATCCGGTTAGGGTTGCTATTGGACCTAGGGTTAGGGTTATGTTGAGGGCTAGGGTTAGAGATCCGGTTAGGGTTACGATTGGACCTAGGGTTAGGATTATGTTGAGAGCTATGGTTAGAGATCCGGTTAGGGTCACGATTGAACCTAGGGTTAGGGTTATGTTGAGGGCTAGGGTTAGAGATCCGGTTATGGTTACGATTGGACCTAGGGTTAGGGTTGTGTTGAGGGCTAGGGTTAGAGATCCGGTTAGGGTCGCGATTGGACATAGGGTTAGTGTTATGTTGAGGGCTAGGGTTAGAGATCCGGTTAGGGTTCCGATTGGACCTAGGGTTAGGGTTATGTTGAGGGCTAGGTTTAGAGATCCGGTTAGGGTTACGATTGGACCTAGGGTTAGGGTTATGTTGAGGGCTAGGGTTAGAGATCCGGTTAGGGTTACGATTGGACCTAGGGTTAGGGTTATGTTGAGCTAGGGTTAGAGACCCAGTTAGGGTTACGATTGGACCTAGGGTTAGGGTTATGTTGAGGGCTAGGGTTAGAGATCCGGTTAGGGTTACGATTGGACCTAGGGTTAGGGTTATGTTGAGGGCTAGGGTTAGAGATCCGGTTAGGGTTACGATTGGACCTAGGGTTAGGGTTATGTTGAGGGCTAGGGTTAGAGATCCGGTTAGGGTTACGATTGGACCTAGGGTTAGGGTTATGTTGAGGGCTAGGGTTAGAGACCCGGTTAGGGTTACGATTGGACCTAGGGTTAGGGTTATGTTGAGGGCTAGGGTTAGAGATCCGGTTAGGGTTGCGATTGGACCTAGGGTTAGGGTTATGTTGAGGGCTAGGGTTAGAGATCCGGTTAGGGTTACGATTGGACCTAGGGTTAGGGTTATGTTGAGGGCTAGGGTTAGAGATCCGGTTAGGGTTACGATTGGACCTAGGGTTAGGGTTATGTTGAGGGCTAGGGTTAGAGACCCGGTTAGGGTTACGATTGTACCTAGGGTTAGGGTTATGTTGAGGGCTAGGGTTAGAGATCCGGTTAGGGTTGCGATTGGACCTAGGGTTAGGGTTATGTTGAGGGCTAGGGTTAGAGATCCGGTTAGGGTTACGATGGGACCTAGGGTTAGGATTATGTTGAGAGCTATGGTTAGAGATCCGGTTAGGGTCACGATTGAACCTAGGGTTAGGGTTATGTTGAGGGCTAGGGTTAGAGATCCGGTTATGGTTACGATTGGACCTAGGGTTAGGGTTATGTTGAGGGCTAGGGTTAGAGATCCGGTTAGGGTCGCGATTGGACCTAGGGTTAGTGTTATGTTGAGGGCTAGGGTTAGAGATCCGGTTAGGGTTGCGATTGGACCTAGGGTTAGGGTTATGTTGAGGGCTAGGTTTAGAGATCCGGTTAGGGTTACGATTGGACCTAGGGTTAGGGTTATGTTGAGGGCTAGGGTTAGAGATCCGGTTAGGGTTACGATTGGACCTAGGGTTAGGGTTATGTTGAGCTAGGGTTAGAGACCCGGTTAGGGTTACGATTGGACCTAGGGTTAGGGTTATGTTGAGGGCTAGGGTTAGAGATCCGGTTAGGGTTACGATTGGACCTAGGGTTAGGGTTATGTTGAGGGCTAGGGTTAGAGATCCGGTTAGGGTTACGATTGGACCTAGGGTTAGGGTTATGTTGAGGGCTAGGGTTAGAGATCCGGTTAGGGTTACGATTGGACCTAGGGTTAGGGTTATGTTGAGGGCTAGGGTTAGAGACCCGGTTAGGGTTACGATTGGACCTAGGGTTAGGGTTATGTTGAGGGCTAGGGTTAGAGATCCGGTTAGGGTTGCGATTGGACCTAGGGTTAGGGTTATATTGAGGGCTAGGGTTAGAGATCCGGTTAGGGTTACGATTGGACCTAGGGTTAGGGTTATGTTGAGGGCTAGGGTTAGAGATCCGGTTAGGGTTACGATTGGACCTAGGGTTAGGGTTATGTTGAGGGCTAGGGTTAGAGACCCGGTTAGGGTTACGATTGTACCTAGGGTTAGGGTTATGTTGAGGGCTAGGGTTAGAGATCCGGTTAGGGTTGCGATTGGACCTAGGGTTAGGGTTATGTTGAGGGCTAGGGTTAGAGATCCGGTTAGGGTTACGATGGGACCTAGGGTTAGGATTATGTTGAGAGCTATGGTTAGAGATCCGGTTAGGGTCACGATTGAACCTAGGGTTAGGGTTATGTTGAGGGCTAGGGTTAGAGATCCGGTTATGGATACGATTGGACCTAGGGTTAGGGTTATGTTGAGGGCTAGGGTTAGAGATCCGGTTAGGGTCGCGATTGGACCTAGGGTTAGTGTTATGTTGAGGGCTAGGGTTAGAGATCCGGTTAGGGTTGCGATTGGACCTAGGGTTAGGGTTATGTTGAGGGCTAGGTTTAGAGATCCGGTTAGGGTTACGATTGGACCTAGGGTTAGGGTTATGTTGAGGGCTAGGGTTAGAGATCCGGTTAGGGTTACGATTGGACCTAGGGTTAGGGTTATGTTGAGCTAGGGTTAGAGACCAGGTTAGGGTTACGATTGGACCTAGGGTTAGGGTTATGTTGAGGGCTAGGGTTAGAGATCCGGTTAGGGTTACGATTGGACCTAGGGTTAGGGTTATGTTGAGGGTAGGGTTAGAGATCCGGTTAGGGTTACGATTGGACCTAGGGTTAGGGTTATGTTGAGGGCTAGGGTTAGAGATCCGGTTAGGGTTACGATTGGACCTAGGGTTAGGGTTATGTTGAGGGCTAGGGTTAGAGACCCGGTTAGGGTTACGATTGGACCTAGGGTTAGGGTTATGTTGAGGGCTAGGGTTAGAGATCCGGTTAGGGTTGCGATTGGACCTAGGGTTAGGGTTATGTTGAGGGCTAGGGTTAGAGATCCGGTTAGGGTTACGATTGGACCTAGGGTTAGGGTTATGTTGAGGGCTAGGGTTAGAGACCCGGTTAGGGTTACGATTGTACCTAGGGTTAGGGTTATGTTGAGGGCTAGGGTTAGAGATCCGGTTAGGGTTGCGATTGGACCTAGGGTTAGGGTTATGTTGAGGGCTAGGGTTAGAGATCCGGTTAGGGTTACGATGGGACCTAGGGTTAGGATTATGTTGAGAGCCATGGTTAGAGATCCGGTTAGGGTCACGATTGGACCTAGGGTTAGGGTTATGTTGAGGGCTAGGGTTAGAGATCCGGTTAGGGTTACGATTGGACCTAGGGTTAGGGTTATGTTGAGGGCTAGGGTTAGAGATCCGGTTAGGGTTACGATTGGACCTAGGGATAGGGTTAAGTTGAGGGCTAGGGTTAGAGATCCGGATAGGGTTACGATTGGACCTAGGGTTAGGGTTATGTTGAGGGCTAGGGTTAGAGATCCGGTTAGGGTTACGATTGGACCTAGGGTTAGGGTTATGTTGAGGGCTAGGGTTAGAGACCCGGTTAGGGTTACGATTGTACCTAGGGTTAGGGTTATGTTGAGGGCTAGGGTTAGAGATCCGGTTAGGGTTGCGATTGGACCTAGGGTTAGGGTTATGTTGAGGGCTAGGGTTAGAGATCCGGTTAGGGTTACGATGGGACCTAGGGTTAGGATTATGTTGAGAGCTATGGTTAGAGATCCGGTTAGGGTCACGATTGAACCTAGGGTTAGGGTTATGTTGAGGGCTAGGGTTAGAGATCCGGTTAGGGTTACGATTGGACCTAGGGTTAGGGTTATGTTGAGGGCTAGGGTTAGAGATCCGGTTAGGGTCGCGATTGGACCTAGGGTTAGTGTTATGTTGAGGGCTAGGGTTAGAGATCCGGTTAGGGTTGCGATTGGACCTAGGGTTAGGGTTATGTTGAGGGCTAGGTTTAGAGATCCGGTTAGGGTTACGATTGGACCTAGGGTTAGGGTTATGTTGAGGGCTAGGGTTAGAGATCCGGTTAGGGTTACGATTGGACCTAGGGTTAGGGTTATGTTGAGGGCTAGTGTTAGAGACCCGGTTAGGGTTACGATTGGACCTAGGGTTAGGGTTATGTTGAGGGCTAGGGTTAGAGATCCGGTTAGGGTTACGATTGGACCTAGGGTTAGGGTTATGTTGAGGGCTAGGGTTAGAGATCCGGTTAGGGTTACGATTGGACCTAGGGTTAGGGTTATGTTGAGGGCTAGGGTTAGAGATCCGGTTAGGGTTACGATTGGACCTAGGGTTAGGGTTATGTTGAGGGCTAGGGTTAGAGACCCGGTTAGGGTTACGATTGGACCTAGGGTTAGGGTTATGTTGAGGGCTAGGGTTAGAGATCCGGTTAGGGTTGCGATTGGACCTAGGGTTAGGGTTATATTGAGGGCTAGGGTTAGAGATCCGGTTAGGGTTACGATTGGACCTAGGGTTAGGGTTATGTTGAGGGCTAGGGTTAGAGATCCGGTTAGGGTTACGATTGGACCTAGGGTTAGGGTTATGTTGAGGGCTAGGGTTAGAGACCCGGTTAGGGTTACGATTGTACCTAGGGTTAGGGTTATGTTGAGGGCTAGGGTTAGAGAAATGGTTAGGGTTGCGATTGGACCTAGGGTTAGGGTTATGTTGAGGGCTAGGGTTAGAGATCCGGTTAGGGTTACGATGGGACCTAGGGTTAGGATTATGTTGAGAGCTATGGTTAGAGATCCGGTTAGGGTCACGATTGAACCTAGGGTTAGGGTTATGTTGAGGGCTAGGGTTAGAGATCCGGTTATGGATACGATTGGACCTAGGGTTAGGGTTATGTTGAGGGCTAGGGTTAGAGATCCGGTTAGGGTCGCGATTGGACCTAGGGTTAGTGTTATGTTGAGGGCTAGGGTTAGAGATCCGGTTAGGGTTGCGATTGGACCTAGGGTTAGGGTTATGTTGAGGGCTAGGTTTAGAGATCCGGTTAGGGTTACGATTGGACCTAGGGTTAGGGTTATGTTGAGGGCTAGGGTTAGAGATCCGGTTAGGGTTACGATTGGACCTAGGGTTAGGGTTATGTTGAGCTAGGGTTAGAGACCAGGTTAGGGTTACGATTGGACCTAGGGTTAGGGTTATGTTGAGGGCTAGGGTTAGAGATCCGGTTAGGGTTACGATTGGACCTAGGGTTAGGGTTATGTTGAGGGTAGGGTTAGAGATCCGGTTAGGGTTACGATTGGACCTAGGGTTAGGGTTATGTTGAGGGCTAGGGTTAGAGATCCGGTTAGGGTTACGATTGGACCTAGGGTTAGGGTTATGTTGAGGGCTAGGGTTAGAGACCCGGTTAGGGTTACGATTGGACCTAGGGTTAGGGTTATGTTGAGGGCTAGGGTTAGAGATCCGGTTAGGGTTGCGATTGGACCTAGGGTTAGGGTTATGTTGAGGGCTAGGGTTAGAGATCCGGTTAGGGTTACGATTGGACCTAGGGTTAGGGTTATGTTGAGGGCTAGGGTTAGAGACCCGGTTAGGGTTACGATTGTACCTAGGGTTAGGGTTATGTTGAGGGCTAGGGTTAGAGATCCGGTTAGGGTTGCGATTGGACCTAGGGTTAGGGTTATGTTGAGGGCTAGGGTTAGAGATCCGGTTAGGGTTACGATGGGACCTAGGGTTAGGATTATGTTGAGAGCCATGGTTAGAGATCCGGTTAGGGTCACGATTGGACCTAGGGTTAGGGTTATGTTGAGGGCTAGGGTTAGAGATCCGGTTAGGGTTACGATTGGACCTAGGGTTAGGGTTATGTTGAGGGCTAGGGTTAGAGATCCGGTTAGGGTTACGATTGGACCTAGGGATAGGGTTAAGTTGAGGGCTAGGGTTAGAGATCCGGATAGGGTTACGATTGGACCTAGGGTTAGGGTTATGTTGAGGGCTAGGGTTAGAGATCCGGTTAGGGTTACGATTGGACCTAGGGTTAGGGTTATGTTGAGGGCTAGGGTTAGAGATCCGGTTAGGGTTACGATTGGACCTAGGGTTAGGGTTATGTTGAGGGCTAGGGTTAGAGATCCGGTTAGGGTTACGATTGGACCTAGGGTTAGGGTTATGTTGAGGGCTAGGGTTAGAGATCCGGTTAGGGTTACGATTGGACCTAGGGATAGGGTTAAGTTGAGGGCTAGGGTTAGAGATCCGGATAGGGTTACGATTGGACCTAGGGTTAGGGTTATGTTGAGGGCTAGGGTTAGAGATCCGGTTAGGGTTACGATTGGACCTAGGGTTAGGGTTATGTTGAGGGCTACGGTTAGAGATCCGGTTAGGGTTACGATTGGACCTAGGATTAGGGTTATGTTGAGGGCTAGGGTTAGAGATCTGGTTAGGGTTACGATTGGACCTAGGGTTAGGGTTATGTTGAGGGCTAGGGTTAGAGATCCGGTTAGGGTTACGATTGGATCTAGGTTTAGGGTTATGTTGAGGGCTAGGGTTAGAGATCCGGTTAGGGTTACGATTTGACCTAGGGTTAGGGTTATGTTGAGGGCTAGTGTTAGAGATCCGGTTAGGGTTACGATTGGACCTAGGGTTAGGGTTATGTTTTGGGCTAGGGTTAGAGATCCGGTTAGGGTTACGATTGGACCTAGGGTTAGGGTTATGTTGAGGGCTAGGGTTAGAGATCCGGTTAGGGTTACGATTGGACCTAGGGTTAGGGTCATGTTGAGGGCTAGGGTTAGAGATCCGGTTAGGGTTACGATTGGACCTAGGGTTAGGGTTATGTTGAGGGCTAGGGTTAGAGATCCGGTTACGGTTACTATTGGACCTAGGGTTAGGGTTATGTTTTGGGCTAGGGTTAGAGATCCGGTTAGGGTTACGATTGGACCTAGGGTTAGGGTTATGTTGAGGGCTAGGGTTAGAGATCCGGTTAGTGTTACGATTGGACCTAGGGTTAGGGTTATGTTGAGGGCTAGGGTTAGAGATCCGGTTAGGGTTACGATTGGACCTAGGGTTAGGGTTATGTTGAGGGCTAGGGTTAGAGATCCGGTTAGGGTTACGATTGGACCTAGGGTTAGGGTTATGTTGAGGGCTAGGGTTAGAGATCCGGTTAGGGTTACGATTGGACCTAGGGTTAGGGTTATGTTGAGGGCTAGGGTTAGAGATCCGGTTAGGGTTACAATTGGACCTAGGGTTAGGGTTATGTTGAGGGCTAGGGTTAGAGACCCGGTCAGGGTTACGATTGGACCTAGGGTTAGGGTTATGTTGAGGGCTAGGGTTAGAGATCCGGTTAGGGTTACGATTGGACCTAGGGTTAGGGTTATGTTTTGGGCTAGGGTTAGAGATCCGGTTAGGGTTACAATTGGACCTAGGGTTAGGGTTATGTTGAGGGCTAGGGTTAGAGATCCGGTTAGGGTTACGATTGGACCTAGGGTTAGGGTTATGTTGAGGGCTAGGGTTAGAGATCCGGTTAGGGTTACGATTGGACCTAGGGTTAGGGTTATGTTGAGGGCTAGGGTTAGAGATCCGGTTAGGGTTACGATTGGACCTAGGTTTAGGGTTATGTTGAGGGCTAGGGTTAGAGATCCGGTTAGGGTTACGATTGGACCTAAGGTTAGGGTTATGTTGAGGGCTAGGGTTAGAGATCCGGTTAGGGTTACGATTGGACCTAGGGTTAGGGTTATGTTGAGGGCTAGGGTTAGAGATCCGGTTAGGGTTACGATTGGACCTAGGGTTAGGGTTATGTTTTGGGCTAGGGTTAGAGATCCGGTTAGGGTTACGATTGGACCTAGGGTTAGGGTTATGTTGAGGGCTAGGGTTAGAGATCCGGTTAGGGTTACGATTGGACCTAGGGTTAGGGTTATGTTGAGGGCTAGGGTTAGAGATCCGGTTAGGGTTACGATTGGACCTAGGGTTAGGGTTATGTTGAGGGCTAGGGTTAGAGATCCGGTTAGGGTTACGATTGGACCTAGGGTTAGGGTTATGTTGAGGGCTAGGGTTAGAGACCCGGTTAGGGTTACGATTGGACCTAAGGTTAGGGTTATGTTGAGGGCTAGGGTTAGAGATCCGGTTAGGGTTACGATTGGACCTAGGGTTAGGGTTATGTTTTGGGCTAGGGTTAGAGATCCGGTTAGGGTTACGATTGGACCTAGGGTTAGGGTTATGTTGAGGGCTAGGGTTAGAGATCCGGTTAGGGTTACGATTGGACCTAGGGTTAGGGTTATGTTGAGGGCTAGGGTTAGAGATCCGGTTAGGGTTACGATTGGACCTAGGGTTAGGTTTATGTTGAGGGCTAGGGTTAGAGATCCGGTTAGGGTTACGATTGGACCTAGGGTTAGGGTTATGTTGAGGGCTAGGGTTAGAGATCCGGTTAGGGTTACGATTGGACCTAGGGTTAGGGTTATGTTGAGGGCTAGGGTTAGAGACCCGGTTAGGGTTACAATTGGACCTAGGGTTAGGGTTATGTTGAGGGCTAGGGTTAGAGACCCGGTTAGGGTTACGATTGGACCTAGGGTTAGGGTTATGTTGAGGGCTAGGGTTAGAGACCCGGTTCGGGTTACGATTGGACCTAGGGTTAGGGTTATGTTGAGGGCTAGGGTTAGAGATCCGGTTAGGGTCGCGATTGGACCTAGGGTTAGGGTTATGTTGAGGGCTAGGGTTAGAGATCCGGTTAGGGTTACGATGGGACCTAGGGTTAGGATTATGTTGAGAGCTATGGTTAGAGATCCGGTTAGGGTCACGATTGGACCTAGGGTTAGGGTTATGTTGAGGGCTAGGGTTAGAGATCCGGTTAGGGTTACGATTGGACCTAGGGTTAGGGTTATGTTGAGGGCTAGGGTTAGAGATCCGGTTAGGGTTACGATTGGATCTAGGTTTAGGGTTATGTTGAGGGCTAGGGTTAGAGATCCGGTTAGGGTTACGATTGGACCTAGGGTTAGGGTTATGTTGAGGGCTAGGGTTAGAGATCCGGTTAGGGTTACGATTGGACCTAGGGTTAGGGTTATGTTGAGGGCTAGGGTTAGAGATCCGGTTAGGGTTACGATTGGACCTAGGGTTAGGGTTATGTTGAGGGCTAGGGTTAGAGATCCGGTTAGGGTTACGATTGGACCTAGGGTTAGGGTTATGTTGAGGGCTAGGGTTAGAGATCCGGTTAGGGTTACGATTGGACCTAGGGTTAGGGTTATGTTGAGGGCTAGGGTTAGAGATCCGGTTAGGGTTACAATTGGACCTAGGGTTAGGGTTATGTTGAGGGCTAGGGTTAGAGACCCGGTCAGGGTTACGATTGGACCTAGGGTTAGGGTTATGTTGAGGGCTAGGGTTAGAGATCCGGTTAGGGTTACGATTGGACCTAGGGTTAGGGTTATGTTTTGGGCTAGGGTTAGAGATCCGGTTAGGGTTACGATTGGACCTAGGGTTAGGGTTATGTTGAGGGCTAGGGTTAGAGATCCGGTTAGGGTTACGATTGGACCTAGGGTTAGGGTTATGTTGAGGGCTAGGGTTAGAGATCCGGTTAGGGTTACGATTGGACCTAGGGTTAGGGTTATGTTGAGGGCTAGGGTTAGAGATCCGGTTAGGGTTACGATTGGACCTAGGTTTAGGGTTATGTTGAGGGCTAGGGTTAGAGATCCGGTTAGGGTTACGATTGGACCTAAGGTTAGGGTTATGTTGAGGGCTAGGGTTAGAGATCCGGTTAGGGTTACGATTGGACCTAGGGTTAGGGTTATGTTGAGGGCTAGGGTTAGAGATCCGGTTAGGGTTACGATTGGACCTAGGGTTAGGGTTATGTTTTGGGCTAGGGTTAGAGATCCGGTTAGGGTTACGATTGGACCTAGGGTTAGGGTTATGTTGAGGGCTAGGGTTAGAGATCCGGTTAGGGTTACGATTGGACCTAGGGTTAGGGTTATGTTGAGGGCTAGGGTTAGAGATCCGGTTAGGGTTACGATTGGACCTAGGGTTAGGGTTATGTTGAGGGCTAGGGTTAGAGATCCGGTTAGGGTTACGATAGGACCTAGGGTTAGGGTTATGTTGAGGGCTAGGGTTAGAGACCCGGTTAGGGTTACGATTGGACCTAAGGTTAGGGTTATGTTGAGGGCTAGGGTTAGAGATCCGGTTAGGGTTACGATTGGACCTAGGTTTAGGGTTATGTTTTGGGCTAGGGTTAGAGATCCGGTTAGGGTTACGATTGGACCTAGGGTTAGGGTTATGTTGAGGGCTAGGGTTAGAGATCCGGTTAGGGTTACGATTGGACCTAGGGTTAGGGTTATGTTGAGGGCTAGGGTTAGAGATCCGGTTAGGGTTACGATTGGACCTAGGGTTAGGGTTATGTTGAGGGCTAGGGTTAGAGATCCGGTTAGGGTTACGATTGGACCTAGGGTTAGGGTTATGTTGAGGGCTAGGGTTAGAGATCCGGTTAGGGTTACGATTGGACCTAGGGTTAGGGTTATGTTGAGGGCTAGGGTTAGAGACCCGGTTAGGGTTACAATTGGACCTAGGGTTAGGGTTATGTTGAGGGCTAGGGTTAGAGACCCGGTTAGGGTTACGATTGGACCTAGGGTTAGGGTTATGTTGAGGGCTAGGGTTAGAGACCCGGTTCGGGTTACGATTGGACCTAGGGTTAGGGTTATGTTGAGGGCTAGGGTTAGAGATCCGGTTAGGGTTGCGATTGGACCTAGGGTTAGGGTTATGTTGAGGGCTAGGGTTAGAGATCCGGTTAGGGTTACGATGGGACCTAGGGTTAGGATTATGTTGAGAGCTATGGTTAGAGATCCGGTTAGGGTCACGATTGGACCTAGGGTTAGGGTTATGTTGAGGGCTAGGGTTAGAGATCCGGTTAGGGTTACGATTGGACCTAGGGTTAGGGTTATGTTGAGGGCTAGGGTTAGAGATCCGGTTAGGGTTACGATTGGATCTAGGTTTAGGGTTATGTTGAGGGCTAGGGTTAGAGATCCGGTTAGGGTTACGATTGGACCTAGGGTTAGGGTTATGTTGAGGGCTAGGGTTAGAGATCCGGTTAGGGTTACGATTGGACCTAGGGTTAGGGTTATGTTTTGGGCTAGGGTTAGAGATCCGGTTAGGGTTACGATTGGACCTAGGGTTAGGGTTATGTTGAGGGCTAGGGTTAGAGATCCGGTTAGGGTTACGATTGGACCTAGGGTTAGGGTTATGTTGAGGGCTAGGGTTAGAGATCCGGTTAGGGTTACGATTGGATCTAGGTTTAGGGTTATGTTGAGGGCTAGGGTTAGAGATCCGGTTAGGGTTACGATTGGACCTAGGGTTAGGGTTATGTTGAGGGCTAGGGTTAGAGATCCGGTTAGGGTTACGATTGGACCTAGGGTTAGGGTTATGTTTTGGGCTAGGGTTAGAGATCCGGTTAGGGTTACGATTGGACCTAGGGTTAGGGTTATGTTGAGGGCTAGGGTTAGAGATCCGGTTAGGGTTACGATTGGACCTAGGGTTAGGGTTATGTTGAGGGCTAGGGTTAGAGATCCGGTTAGGGTTACGATTGGATCTAGGTTTAGGGTTATGTTGAGGGCTAGGGTTAGAGATCCGGTTAGGGTTACGATTGGACCTAGGGTTAGGGTTATGTTGAGGGCTAGGGTTAGAGATCCGGTTAGGGTTACGATTGGACCTAGGGTTAGGGTTATGTTTTGGGCTAGGGTTAGAGATCCGGTTAGGGTTACGATTGGACCTAGGGTTAGGGTTATGTTGAGGGCTAGGGTTAGAGATCCGGTTAGGGTTACGATTGGACCTAGGGTTAGGGTCATGTTGAGGGCTAGGGTTAGAGATCCGGTTAGGGTTACGATTGGACCTAGGGTTAGGGTTATGTTGAGGGCTAGGGTTAAAGATCCGGTTACGGTTACTATTGGACCTAGGGTTAGGGTTATGTTTTGGGCTAGGGTTAGAGATCCGGTTAGGGTTACGATTGGACCTAGGGTTAGGGTTATGTTGAGGGCTAGGGTTAGAGATCCGGTTAGGGTTACGATTGGACCTAGGGTTAGGGTTATGTTGAGGGCTAGGGTTAGAGATCCGGTTAGGGTTACGATTGGACCTAGGGTTAGGGTTATGTTGAGGGCTAGGGTTAGAGATCCGGTTAGGGTTACGATTGGACCTAGGGTTAGGGTTATGTTGAGGGCTTGGGTTAGAGATCCGGTTAGGGTTACGATTGGACCTAGGGTTAGGGTTATGTTGAGGGCTAGGGTTAGAGATCCGGTTAGGGTTACAATTGGACCTAGGGTTAGGGTTATGTTGAGGGCTAGGGTTAGAGACCCGGTCAGGGTTACGATTGGACCTAGGGTTAGGGTTATGTTGAGGGCTAGGGTTAGAGATCCGGTTAGGGTTACGATTGGACCTAGGGTTAGGGTTATGTTTTGGGCTAGGGTTAGAGATCCGGTTAGGGTTACAATTGGACCTAGGGTTAGGGTTATGTTGAGGGCTAGGGTTAGAGATCCGGTTAGGGTTACGATTGGACCTAGGGTTAGGGTTATGTTGAGGGCTAGGGTTAGAGATCCGGTTAGGGTTACGATTGGACCTAGGGTTAGGGTTATGTTGAGGGCTAGGGTTAGAGATCCGGTTAGGGTTACGATTGGACCTAGGTTTAGGGTTATGTTGAGGGCTAGGGTTAGAGATCCGGTTAGGGTTAAGATTGGACCTAAGGTTAGGGTTATGTTGAGGGCTAGGGTTAGAGATCCGGTTAGGGTTACGATTGGACCTAGGGTTAGGGTTATGTTGAGGGCTAGGGTTAGAGATCCGGTTAGGGTTACGATTGGACCTAGGGTTAGGGTTATGTTTTGGGCTAGGGTTAGAGATCCGGTTAGGGTTACGATTGGACCTAGGGTTAGGGTTATGTTGAGGGCTAGGGTTAGAGATCCGGTTAGGGTTACGATTGGACCTAGGGTTAGGGTTATGTTGAGGGCTAGGGTTAGAGATCCGGTTAGGGTTACGATTGGACCTAGGGTTAGGGTTATGTTGAGGGCTAGGGTTAGAGATCCGGTTAGGGTTACGATTGGACCTAGGGTTAGGGTTATGTTGAGGGCTAGGGTTAGAGACCCGGTTAGGGTTACGATTGGACCTAAGGTTAGGGTTATGTTGAGGGCTAGGGTTAGAGATCCGGTTAGGGTTACGATTGGACCTAGGGTTAGGGTTATGTTTTGGGCTAGGGTTAGAGATCCGGTTAGGGTTACGATTGGACCTAGGGTTAGGGTTATGTTGAGGGCTAGGGTTAGAGATCCGGTTAGGGTTACGATTGGACCTAGGGTTAGGGTTATGTTGAGGGCTAGGGTTAGAGATCCGGTTAGGGTTACGATTGGACCTAGGGTTAGGGTTATGTTGAGGGCTAGGGTTAGAGATCCGGTTAGGGTTACGATTGGACCTAGGGTTAGGGTTATGTTGAGGGCTAGGGTTAGAGATCCGGTTAGGGTTACGATTGGACCTAGGGTTAGGGTTATGTTGAGGGCTAGGGTTAGAGACCCGGTTAGGGTTACAATTGGACCTAGGGTTAGGGTTATGTTGAGGGCTAGGGTTAGAGACCCGGTTAGGGTTACGATTGGACCTAGGGTTAGGGTTATGTTGAGGGCTAGGGTTAGAGACCCGGTTCGGGTTACGATTGGACCTAGGGTTAGGGTTATGTTGAGGGCTAGGGTTAGAGATCCGGTTAGGGTTGCGATTGGACCTAGGGTTAGGGTTATGTTGAGGGCTAGGGTTAGAGATCCGGTTAGGGTTACGATGGGACCTAGGGTTAGGATTATGTTGAGAGCTATGGTTAGAGATCCGGTTAGGATCACGATTGGACCTAGGGTTAGGGTTATGTTGAGGGCTAGGGTTAGAGATCCGGTTAGGGTTACGATTGGACCTAGGGTTAGGGTTATGTTGAGGGCTAGGGTTAGAGATCCGGTTAGGGTTACGATTGGATCTAGGTTTAGGGTTATGTTGAGGGCTAGGGTTAGAGATCCGGTTAGGGTTACGATTGGACCTAGGGTTAGGGTTATGTTGAGGGCTAGGGTTAGAGATCCGGTTAGGGTTACGATTGGACCTAGGGTTAGGGTTATGTTTTGGGCTAGGGTTAGAGATCCGGTTAGGGTTACGATTGGACCTAGGGTTAGGGTTATGTTGAGGGCTAGGGTTAGAGATCCGGTTAGGGTTACGATTGGACCTAGGGTTAGGGTTATGTTGAGGGCTAGGGTTAGAGATCCGGTTAGGGTTACGATTGGATCTAGGTTTAGGGTTATGTTGAGGGCTAGGGTTAGAGATCCGGTTAGGGTTACGATTGGACCTAGGGTTAGGGTTATGTTGAGGGCTAGGGTTAGAGATCCGGTTAGGGTTACGATTGGACCTAGGGTTAGGGTTATGTTTTGGGCTAGGGTTAGAGATCCGGTTAGGGTTACGATTGGACCTAGGGTTAGGGTTATGTTGAGGGCTAGGGTTAGAGATCCGGTTAGGGTTACGATTGGACCTAGGGTTAGGGTTATGTTGAGGGCTAGGGTTAGAGATCCGGTTAGGGTTACGATTGGACCTAGGGTTAGGGTTATGTTGAGGGCTAGGGTTAGAGATCCGGTTAGGGTTACGATTGGACCTAGGGTTAGGGTTATGTTTTGGGCTAGGGTTAGAGATCCGGTTAGGGTTACGATTGGACCTAGGGTTAGGGTTATGTTGAGGGCTAGGGTTAGAGATCCGGTTAGGGTTACGATTGGACCTAGGGTTAGGGTTATGTTGAGGGCTAGGGTTAGAGATCCGGTTAGGGTTACGATTGGACCTAGGGTTAGGGTTATGTTGAGGGCTAGGGTTAGAGATCCGGTTAGGGTTACGATTGGACCTAGGGTTAGGGTCATGTTGAGGGCTAGGGTTAGAGATCCGGTTAGGGTTACGATTGGACCTAGGGTTAGGGTTATGTTGAGGGCTAGGGTTAGAGATCCGGTTACGGTTACTATTGGACCTAGGGTTAGGGTTATGTTTTGGGCTAGGGTTAGAGATCCGGTTAGGGTTACGATTGGACCTAGGGTTAGGGTTATGTTGAGGGCTAGGGTTAGAGATCCGGTTAGGGTTACGATTGGACCTAGGGTTAGGGTTATGTTGAGGGCTAGGGTTAGAGATCCGGTTAGGGTTACGATTGGACCTAGGGTTAGGGTTATGTTGAGGGCTAGGGTTAGAGATCCGGTTAGGGTTACGATTGGACCTAGGGTTAGGGTTATGTTGAGGGCTAGGGTTAGAGATCCGGTTAGGGTTACGATTGGACCTAGGGTTAGGGTTATGTTGAGGGCTAGGGTTAGAGATCCGGTTAGGGTTACAATTGGACCTAGTGTTAGGGTTATGTTGAGGGCTAGGGTTAGAGACCCGGTCAGGGTTACGATTGGACCTAGGGTTAGGGTTATGTTGAGGGCTAGGGTTAGAGATCCGGTTAGGGTTACGATTGGACCTAGGGTTAGGGTTATGTTTTGGGCTAGGGTTAGAGATCCGGTTAGGGTTACAATTGGACCTAGGGTTAGGGTTATGTTGAGGGCTAGGGTTAGAGATCCGGTTAGGGTTACGATTGGACCTAGGGTTAGGGTTATGTTGAGGGCTAGGGTTAGAGATCCGGTTAGGGTTACGATTGGACCTAGGGTTAGGGTTATGTTGAGGGCTAGGGTTAGAGATCCGGTTAGGGTTACGATTGGACCTAGGTTTAGGGTTATGTTGAGGGCTAGGGTTAGAGATCCGGTTAGGGTTACGATTGGACCTAAGGTTAGGGTTATGTTGAGGGCTAGGGTTAGAGATCCGGTTAGGGTTACGATTGGACCTAGGGTTAGGGTTATGTTGAGGGCTAGGGTTAGAGATCCGGTTAGGGTTACGATTGGACCTAGGGTTAGGGTTATGTTTTGGGCTAGGGTTAGAGATCCGGTTAGGGTTACGATTGGACCTAGGTTTAGGGTTATGTTGAGGGCTAGGGTTAGAGATCCGGTTAGGGTTACGATTGGACCTAGGGTTAGGGTTATGTTGAGGGCTAGGGTTAGAGATCCGGTTAGGGTTACGATTGGACCTAGGGTTAGGGTTATGTTGAGGGCTAGGGTTAGAGATCCGGTTAGGGTTACGATTGGACCTAGGGTTAGGGTTATGTTGAGGGCTAGGGTTAGAGACCCGGTTAGGGTTACGATTGGACCTAAGGTTAGGGTTATGTTGAGGGCTAGGGTTAGAGATCCGGTTAGGGTTACGATTGGACCTAGGGTTAGGGTTATGTTTTGGGCTAGGGTTAGAGATCCGGTTAGGGTTACGATTGGACCTAGGGTTAGGGTTATGTTGAGGGCTAGGGTTAGAGATCCGGTTAGGGTTACGATTGGACCTAGGGTTAGGGTTATGTTGAGGGCTAGGGTTAGAGATCCGGTTAGGGTTACGATTGGACCTAGGGTTAGGGTTACGTTGAGGGCTAGGGTTAGAGATCCGGTTAGGGTTACGATTGGACCTAGGGTTAGGGTTATGTTGAGGGCTAGGGTTAGAGATCCGGTTAGGGTTACGATTGGACCTAGGGTTAGGGTTATGTTGAGGGCTAGGGTTAGAGACCCGGTTAGGGTTACAATTGGACCTAGGGTTAGGGTTATGTTGAGGGCTAGGGTTAGAGACCCGGTTAGGGTTACGATTGGACCTAGGGTTAGGGTTATGTTGAGGGCTAGGGTTAGAGACCCGGTTCGGGTTACGATTGGACCTAGGGTTAGGGTTATGTTGAGGGCTAGGGTTAGAGATCCGGTTAGGGTTGCGATTGGACCTAGGGTTAGGGTTATGTTGAGGGCTAGGGTTAGAGATCCGGTTAGGGTTACGATGGGACCTAGGGTTAGGGTTATGTTGAGGGCTAGGGTTAGAGATCCGGTTAGGGTTGCGATTGGACCTAGGTTTAGGGTTATGTTGAGGGCTAGGGTTAGAGATCCGGTTAGGGTTACGATTGGACCTAGGGTTAGGGTTATGTTGAGGGCTAGGGTTAGAGATCCGGATAGGGTTACGATTGGACCTAGGGTTAGGGTTATGTTGAGGGCTAGGGTTAGAGATCCGGTTAGGGTTACGATTGGACCTAGGGTTAGGGTTATGTTGAGGGCTACGGTTAGAGATCCGGTTAGGGTTACGATTGGACCTAGGATTAGGGTTATGTTGAGGGCTAGGGTTAGAGATCTGGTTAGGGTTACGATTGGACCTATGGTTAGGGTTATGTTGAGGGCTAGGGTTAGAGATCCGGTTAGGGTTACGATTGGACCTAGGTTTAGGGTTATGTTGAGGGCTAGGGTTAGAGATCCGGTTAGGGTTACGATTGGACCTAGGGTTAGGGTTATGTTGAGGGCTAGGGTTAGAGATCCGGTTAGGGTTACGATTGGACCTAGGGTTAGGGTTATGTTTTGGGCTAGGGTTAGAGATCCGGTTAGGGTTACGATTGGACCTAGGGTTAGGGTTATGTTGAGGGCTAGGGTTAGAGATCCGGTTAGGGTTACGATGGGACCTAGGGTTAGGATTATGTTGAGAGCTATGGTTAGAGATCCGGTTAGGGTCACGATTGGACCTAGGGTTAGGGTTATGTTGAGGGCTAGGGTTAGAGATCCGGTTAGGGTTACGATTGGACCTAGGGTTAGGGTTATGTTGAGGGCTAGGGTTAGAGATCCGGTTAGGGTTACGATTGGACCTAGGGATAGGGTTAAGTTGAGGGCTAGGGTTAGAGATCCGGATAGGGTTACGATTGGACCTAGGGTTAGGGTTATGTTGAGGGCTAGGGTTAGAGATCCGGTTAGGGTTACGATTGGACCTAGGGTTAGGGTTATGTTGAGGGCTAGGGTTAGAGATCCGGTTAGGGTTACGATTGGACCTAGGGTTAGGGTTATGTTGAGGGCTAGGGTTAGAGATCCGGTTAGGGTTACGATTGGACCTAGGGTTAGGGTTATGTTGAGGGCTAGGGTTAGAGATCCGGTTAGGGTTACGATTGGACCTAGGGATAGGGTTAAGTTGAGGGCTAGGGTTAGAGATCCGGATAGGGTTACGATTGGACCTAGGGTTAGGGTTATGTTGAGGGCTAGGGTTAGAGATCCGGTTAGGGTTACGATTGGACCTAGGGTTAGGGTTATGTTGAGGGCTACGGTTAGAGATCCGGTTAGGGTTACGATTGGACCTAGGATTAGGGTTATGTTGAGGGCTAGGGTTAGAGATCCGGTTAGGGTTACGATTGGACCTAGGGTTAGGGTTATGTTGAGGGCTAGGGTTAGAGATCCGGTTAGGGTTACGATTGGACCTAGGTTTAGGGTTATGTTGAGGGCTAGGGTTAGAGATCCGGTTAGGGTTACGATTGGACCTAGGGTTAGGGTTATGTTGAGGGCTAGGGTTAGAGATCCGGTTAGGGTTACGATTGGACCTAGGGTTAGGGTTATGTTTTGGGCTAGGGTTAGAGATCCGGTTAGGGTTACGATTGGACCTAGGGTTAGGGTTATGTTGAGGGCTAGGGTTAGAGATCCGGTTAGGGTTACGATTGGACCTAGGGTTAGGGTTATGTTGAGGGCTAGGGTTAGAGATCCGGTTAGGGTTACGATTGGACCTAGGGTTAGGGTTATGTTGAGGGCTAGGGTTAGAGATCCGGTTACGGTTACGATTGGACCTAGGGTTAGGGTTATGTTTTGGGCTAGGGTTAGAGATCCGGTTAGGGTTACGATTGGACCTAGGGTTAGGGTTATGTTGAGGGCTAGGGTTAGAGATCCGGTTAGGGTTACGATTGGACCTAGGGTTAGGGTTATGTTGAGGGCTAGGGTTAGAGATCCGGTTAGGGATACGATTGGACCTAGGGTTAGGGTTATGTTGAGGGCTAGGGTTAGAGATCCGGTTAGGGTTACGATTGGACCTAGGGTTAGGGTTATGTTGAGGGCTAGGGTTAGAGACCCGGTTAGGGTTACGATTGGACCTAGGGTTAGGGTTATGTTGAGGGCTAGGGTTAGAGATCCGGTTAGGGTTACGATTGGACCTAGGGTTAGGGTTATGTTTTGGGCTAGGGTTAGAGATCCGGTTAGGGTTACAATTGGACCTAGGGTTAGGGTTATGTTGAGGGCTAGGGTTAGAGATCCGGTTAGGGTTACGATTGGACCTAGGGTTAGGGTTATGTTGAGGGCTAGGGTTAGAGATCCGGTTAGGGTTACGATTGGACCTAGGGTTAGGGTTATGTTGAGGGCTAGGGTTAGAGATCCGGTTAGGGTTACGATTGGACCTAGGTTTAGGGTTATGTTGAGGGCTAGGGTTAGAGATCCGGTTAGGGTTACGATTGGACCTAAGGTTAGGGTTATGTTGAGGGCTAGGGTTAGAGATCCGGTTAGGGTTACGATTGGACCTAGGGTTAGGGTTATGTTGAGGGCTAGGGTTAGAGATCCGGTTAGGGTTACGATTGGACCTAGGGTTAGGGTTATGTTTTGGGCTAGGGTTAGAGATCCGGTTAGGGTTACGATTGGACCTAGGGTTAGGGTTATGTTGAGGGCTAGGGTTAGAGATCCGGATAGGGTTACGATTGGACCTAGGGTTAGGGTTATGTTGAGGGCTAGGGTTAGAGATCCGGTTAGGGTTACGATTGGACCTAGGGTTAGGGTTATGTTTTGGGCTAGGGTTAGAGATCCGGTTAGGGTTACGATTGGACCTAGGGTTAGGGTTATGTTGAGGGCTAGGGTTAGAGATCCGGTTAGGGTTACGATTGGACCTAGGGTTAGGGTCATGTTGAGGGCTAGGGTTAGAGATCCGGTTAGGGTTACGATTGGACCTAGGGTTAGGGTTATGTTGAGGGCTAGGGTTAGAGATCCGGTTACGGTTACGATTGGACCTAGGGTTAGGGTTATGTTTTGGGCTAGGGTTAGAGATCCGGTTAGGGTTACGATTGGACCTAGGGTTAGGGTTATGTTGAGGGCTAGGGTTAGAGATCCGGTTAGGGTTACGATTGGACCTAGGGTTAGGGTTATGTTGAGGGCTAGGGTTAGAGATCCGGTTAGGGTTACGATTGGACCTAGGGTTAGGGTTATGTTGAGGGCTAGGGTTAGAGATCCGGTTAGGGTTACGATTGGACCTAGGGTTAGGGTTATGTTGAGGGCTAGGGTTAGAGATCCGGTTAGGGTTACGATTGGACCTAGGGTTAGGGTTATGTTGAGGGCTAGGGTTAGAGATCCGGTTAGGGTTACAATTGGACCTAGGGTTAGGGTTATGTTGAGGGCTAGGGTTAGAGACCCGGTCAGGGTTACGATTGGACCTAGGGTTAGGGTTATGTTGAGGGCTAGGGTTAGAGATCCGGTTAGGGTTACGATTGGACCTAGGGTTAGGGTTATGTTTTGGGCTAGGGTTAGAGATCCGGTTAGGGTTACAATTGGTCCTAGGGTTAGGGTTATGTTGAGGGCTAGGGTTAGAGATCCGGTTAGGGTTACGATTGGACCTAGGGTTAGGGTTATGTTGAGGGCTAGGGTTAGAGATCCGGTTAGGGTTACGATTGGACCTAGGGTTAGGGTTATGTTGAGGGCTAGGGTTAGAGATCCGGTTAGGGTTACGATTGGACCTAGGTTTAGGGTTATGTT
The DNA here is from genome assembly GCF_964146895.1 of Miniopterus schreibersii. Classification (NCBI taxonomy): domain Eukaryota; kingdom Metazoa; phylum Chordata; class Mammalia; order Chiroptera; family Miniopteridae; genus Miniopterus; species Miniopterus schreibersii. The sequence continues at coordinate 62,534,145 of NC_138107.1, forward strand.
GAGGGCTAGGGTTAGAGATCCGGTTAGGGTTACGATTGGACCTAAGGTTAGGGTTATGTTGAGGGCTAGGGTTAGAGATCCGGTTAGGGTTACGATTGGACCTAGGGTTAGGGTTATGTTGAGGGCTAGGGTTAGAGATCCGGTTAGGGTTACGATTGGACCTAGGGTTAGGGTTATGTTTTGGGCTAGGGTTAGAGATCCGGTTAGGGTTACGATTGGACCTAGGGTTAGGGTTATGTTGAGGGCTAGGGTTAGAGATCCGGTTAGGGTTACGATGGGACCTAGGGTTAGGATTATGTTGAGAGCTATGGTTAGAGATCCGGTTAGGGTCACGGTTGGACCTAGGGTTAGGGTTATGTTGAGGGCTAGGGTTAGAGATCCGGTTAGGGTTACGATTGGACCTAGGGTTAGGGTTATGTTGAGGGCTAGGGTTAGAGATCCGGTTAGGGTTACGATTGGACCTAGGGATAGGGTTAAGTTGAGGGCTAGGGTTAGAGATCCGGATAGGGTTACGATTGGACCTAGGGTTAGGGTTATGTTGAGGGCTAGGGTTAGAGATCCGGTTAGGGTTACGATTGGACCTAGGGTTAGGGTTATGTTGAGGGCTAGGGTTAGAGATCCGGTTAGGGTTACGATTGGACCTAGGGTTAGGGTTATGTTGAGGGCTAGGGTTAGAGATCCGGTTAGGGTTACGATTGGACCTAGGGTTAGGGTTATGTTGAGGGCTAGGGTTAGAGATCCGGTTAGGGTTACGATTGGACCTAGGGATAGGGTTAAGTTGAGGGCTAGGGTTAGAGATCCGGATAGGGTTACGATTGGACCTAGGGTTAGGGTTATGTTGAGGGCTAGGGTTAGAGATCCGGTTAGGGTTACGATTGGACCTAGGGTTAGGGTTATGTTGAGGGCTACGGTTAGAGATCCGGTTAGGGTTACGATTGGACCTAGGATTAGGGTTATGTTGAGGGCTAGGGTTAGAGATCCGGTTAGGGTTACGATTGGACCTAGGGTTAGGGTTATGTTGAGGGCTAGGGTTAGAGATCCGGTTAGGGTTACGATTGGACCTAGGTTTAGGGTTATGTTGAGGGCTAGGGTTAGAGATCCGGTTAGGGTTACGATTGGACCTAGGGTTAGGGTTATGTTGAGGGCTAGGGTTAGAGATCCGGTTAGGGTTACGATTGGACCTAGGGTTAGGGTTATGTTTTGGGCTAGGGTTAGAGATCCGGTTAGGGTTACGATTGGACCTAGGGTTAGGGTTATGTTGAGGGCTAGGGTTAGAGATCCGGTTAGGGTTACGATTGGACCTAGGGTTAGGGTTATGTTGAGGGCTAGGTTTAGAGATCCGGTTAGGGTTACGATTGGACCTAGGGTTAGGGTTATGTTGAGGGCTAGGGTTAGAGATCCGGTTACGGTTACGATTGGACCTAGGGTTAGGGTTATGTTTTGGGCTAGGGTTAGAGATCCGGTTAGGGTTACGATTGGACCTAGGGTTAGGGTTATGTTGAGGGCTAGGGTTAGAGATCCGGTTAGGGTTACGATTGGACCTAGGGTTAGGGTTATGTTGAGGGCTAGGGTTAGAGATCCGGTTAGGGTTACTATTGGACCTAGGGTTAGGGTTATGTTGAGGGCTAGGGTTAGAGATCCGGTTAGGGTTACGATTGGACCTAGGGTTAGGGTTATGTTGAGGGCTAGGGTTAGAGATCCGGTTAGGGTTACGATTGGACCTAGGGTTAGGGTTATGTTGAGGGCTAGGGTTAGAGATCCGGTTAGGGTTACAATTGGACCTAGGGTTAGGGTTATGTTGAGGGCTAGGGTTAGAGACCCGGTTAGGGTTACGATTGGACCTAGGGTTAGGGTTATGTTGAGGGCTAGGGTTAGAGATCCGGTTAGGGTTACGATTGGACCTAGGGTTAGGGTTATGTTTTGGGCTAGGGTTAGAGATCCGGTTAGGGTTACAATTGGACCTAGGGTTAGGGTTATGTTGAGGGCTAGGGTTAGAGATCCGGTTAGGGTTACGATTGGACCTAGGGTTAGGGTTATGTTGAGGGCTAGGGTTAGAGATCCGGTTAGGGTTACGATTGGACCTAGGGTTAGGGTTATGTTGAGGGCTAGGGTTAGAGATCCGGTTAGGGTTACGATTGGACCTAGGTTTAGGGTTATGTTGAGGGCTAGGGTTAGAGATCCGGTTAGGGTTACGATTGGACCTAAGGTTAGGGTTATGTTGAGGGCTAGGGTTAGAGATCCGGTTAGGGTTACGATTGGACCTAGGGTTAGGGTTATGTTGAGGGCTAGGGTTAGAGATCCGGTTAGGGTTACGATTGGACCTAGGGTTAGGGTTATGTTGAGGGCTAGGGTTAGAGATCCGGATAGGGTTACGATTGGACCTAGGGTTAGGGTTATGTTGAGGGCTAGGGTTAGAGATCCGGTTAGGGTTACGATTGGACCTAGGGTTAGGGTTATGTTTTGGGCTAGGGTTAGAGATCCGGTTAGGGTTACGATTGGACCTAGGGTTAGGGTTATGTTGAGGGCTAGGGTTAGAGATCCGGATAGGGTTACGATTGGACCTAGGGTTAGGGTTATGTTGAGGGCTAGGGTTAGAGATCCGGTTAGGGTTACGATTGGACCTAGGGTTAGGGTTATGTTTTGGGCTAGGGTTAGAGATCCGGTTAGGGTTACGATTGGACCTAGGGTTAGGGTTATGTTGAGGGCTAGGGTTAGAGATCCGGTTAGGGTTACGATTGGACCTAGGGTTAGGGTCATGTTGAGGGCTAGGGTTAGAGATCCGGTTAGGGTTACGATTGGACCTAGGGTTAGGGTTATGTTGAGGGCTAGGGTTAGAGATCCGGTTACGGTTACGATTGGACCTAGGGTTAGGGTTATGTTTTGGGCTAGGTTTAGAGATCTGGTTAGGGTTACGATTGGACCTAGGGTTAGGGTTATGTTGAGGGCTAGGGTTAGAGATCCGGTTAGGGTTACGATTGGACCTAGGGTTAGGGTTATGTTGAGGGCTAGGGTTAGAGATCCGGTTAGGGTTACGATTGGACCTAGGGTTAGGGTTATGTTGAGGGCTAGGGTTAGAGATCCGGTTAGGGTTACGATTGGACCTAGGGTTAGGGTTATGTTGAGGGCTAGGGTTAGAGATCCGGTTAGGGTTACGATTGGACCTAGGGTTAGGGTTATGTTGAGGGCTAGGGTTAGAGATCCGGTTAGGGTTACAATTGGACCTAGGGTTAGGGTTATGTTGAGGGCTAGGGTTAGAGACCCGGTCAGGGTTACGATTGGACCTAGGGTTAGGGTTATGTTGAGGGCTAGGGTTAGAGATCCGGTTAGGGTTACGATTGGACCTAGGGTTAGGGTTATGTTTTGGGCTAGGGTTAGAGATCCGGTTAGGGTTACAATTGGTCCTAGGGTTAGGGTTATGTTGAGGGCTAGGGTTAGAGATCCGGTTAGGGTTACGATTGGACCTAGGGTTAGGGTTATGTTGAGGGCTAGGGTTAGAGATCCGGTTAGGGTTACGATTGGACCTAGGGTTAGGGTTATGTTGAGGGCTAGGGTTAGAGATCCGGTTAGGGTTACGATTGGACCTAGGTTTAGGGTTATGTTGAGGGCTAGGGTTAGAGATCCGGTTAGGGTTACGATTGGACCTAAGGTTAGGGTTATGTTGAGGGCTAGGGTTAGAGATCCGGTTAGGGTTACGATTGGACCTAGGGTTAGGGTTATGTTGAGGGCTAGGGTTAGAGATCCGGTTAGGGTTACGATTGGACCTAGGGTTAGGGTTATGTTTTGGGCTAGGGTTAGAGATCCGGTTAGGGTTACGATTGGACCTAGGGTTAGGGTTATGTTGAGGGCTAGGGTTAGAGATCCGGTTAGGGTTACGATTGGACCTAGGGTTAGGTTTATGTTGAGGGCTAGGGTTAGAGATCCGGTTAGTGTTACGATTGGACCTAGGGTTAGGGTTATGTTGAGGGCTAGGGTTAGAGATCCGGTTAGGGTTACGATTGGACCTAGGGTTAGGGTTATGTTGAGGGCTAGGGTTAGAGACCCGGTTAGGGTTACGATTGGACCTAAGGTTAGGGTTATGTTGAGGGCTAGGGTTAGAGATCCGGTTAGGGTTACGATTGGACCTAGGGTTAGGGTTATGTTTTGGGCTAGGGTTAGAGATCCGGTTAGGGTTACGATTGGACCTAGGGTTAGGGTTATGTTGAGGGCTAGGGTTAGAGATCCGGTTAGGGTTACGATTGGACCTAGGGTTAGGGTTATGTTGAGGGCTAGGGTTAGAGATCCGGTTAGGGTTACGATTGGACCTAGGGTTAGGGTTATGTTGAGGGCTAGGGTTAGAGATCCGGTTAGGGTTACGATTGGACCTAGGGTTAGGGTTATGTTGAGGGCTAGGGTTAGAGATCCGGTTAGGGTTACGATTGGACCTAGGGTTAGGGTTATGTTGAGGGCTAGGGTTAGAGATCCGGTTAGGGTTACGATTGGACCTAGGGTTAGGGTTATGTTGAGGGCTAGGGTTAGAGATCCGGTTACGGTTACGATTGGACCTAGGGTTAGGGTTATGTTTTGGGCTAGGGTTAGAGATCCGGTTAGGGTTACGATTGGACCTAGGGTTAGGGTTATGTTGAGGGCTAGGGTTAGAGATCCGGTTAGGGTTACGATTGGACCTAGGGTTAGGGTTATGTTGAGGGCTAGGGTTAGAGATCCGGTTAGGGTTACGATTGGACCTAGGGTTAGGGTTATGTTGAGGGCTAGGGTTAGAGATCCGGTTAGGGTTACGATTGGACCTAGGGTTAGGGTTATGTTGAGGGCTAGGGTTAAAGATCCGGTTAGGGTTACGATTGGACCTAGGGTTAGGGTTATGTTGAGGGCTAGGGTTAGAGACCCGGTTAGGGTTACAATTGGACCTAGGGTTAGGGTTATGTTGAGGGCTAGGGTTAGAGACCCGGTTAGGGTTACGATTGGACCTAGGGTTAGGGTTATGTTGAGGGCTAGGGTTAGAGACCCGGTTAGGGTTACGATTGGACCTAGGGTTAGGGTTATGTTGAGGGCTAGGGTTAGAGATCCGGTTAGGGTTGCGATTGGACCTAGGGTTAGGGTTATGTTGAGGGCTAGGGTTAGAGATCCGGTTAGGGTTACGATGGGACCTAGGGTTAGGATTATGTTGAGAGCTATGGTTAGAGATCCGGTTAGGGTCACGATTGGACCTAGGGTTAGGGTTATGTTGAGGGCTAGGGTTAGAGATCCGGTTAGGGTTACGATTGGACCTAGGGTTAGGGTTATGTTGAGGGCTAGGGTTAGAGATCCGGTTAGGGTTACGATTGTACCTAGGGATAGGGTTAAGTTGAGGGCTAGGGTTAGAGATCCGGATAGGGTTACGATTGGACCTAGGGTTAGGGTTATGTTGAGGGCTAGGGTTAGAGATCCGGTTAGGGTTACGATTGGACCTAGGGTTAGGGTTATGTTGAGGGCTAGGGTTAGAGATCCGGTTAGGGTTACGATTGGACCTAGGGTTAGGGTTATGTTGAGGGCTAGGGTTAGAGATCCGGTTAGGGTTACGATTGGACCTAGGGTTAGGGTTATGTTGAGGGCTAGGGTTAGAGATCCGGATAGGGTTACGATTGGACCTAGGGTTAGGGTTATGTTGAGGCCTAGGGTTAGAGATCCGGTTAGGGTTACGATTGGACCTAGAGTTAGGGTTATGTTGAGGGCTACGGTTAGAGATCCGGTTAGGGTTACGATTGGACCTAGGATTAGGGTTATGTTGAGGGCTAGGGTTAGAGATCTGGTTAGGGTTACGATTGGACCTAGGGTTAGGGTTATGTTGAGGGCTAGGGTTAGAGATCCGGTTAGGTTTACGATTGGACCTAGGTTTAGGGTTATGTTGAGGGCTAGGGTTAGAGATCCGGTTAGGGTTACGATTGGACCTAGGGTTAGGGTTATGTTGAGGGCTAGGGTTAGAGATCCGGTTACGGTTACGATTGGACCTAGGGTTAGGGTTATGTTTTGGGCTAGGGTTAGAGATCCGGTTAGGGTTACGATTGGACCTAGGGTTAGGGTTATGTTGAGGGCTAGGGTTAGAGATCCGGTTAGGGTTACGATTGGACCTAGGGTTAGGGTTATGTTGAGGGCTAGGGTTAGAGATCCGGTTAGGGTTACGATTGGACCTAGGGTTAGGGTTATGTTGAGGGCTAGGGTTAGAGATCCGGTTAGGGTTACGATTGGACCTAGGGTTAGGGTTATGTTGAGGGCTAGGGTTAGAGATCCGGTTAGGGTTACAATTGGACCTAGGGTTAGGGTTATGTTGAGGGCTAGGGTTAGAGACCCGGTTAGGGTTACGATTGGACCTAGGGTTAGGGTTATGTTGAGGGCTAGGGTTAGAGATCCGGTTAGGGTTACGATTGGACCTAGGGTTAGGGTTATGTTTTGGGCTAGGGTTAGAGATCCGGTTAGGGTTACAATTGGACCTAGGGTTAGGGTTATGTTGAGGGCTAGGGTTAGAGATCCGGTTAGGGTTACGATTGGACCTAGGGTTAGGGTTATGTTGAGGGCTAGGGTTAGAGATCCGGTTAGGGTTACGATTGGACCTAGGGTTAGGGTTATGTTGAGGGCTAGGGTTAGAGATCCGGTTAGGGTTACGATTGGACCTAGGTTTAGGGTTATGTTGAGGGCTAGGGTTAGAGATCCGGTTAGGGTTACGATTGGACCTAAGGTTAGGGTTATGTTGAGGGCTAGGGTTAGAGATCCGGTTAGGGTTACGATTGGACCTAGGGTTAGGGTTATGTTGAGGGCTAGGGTTAGAGATCCGGTTAGGGTTACGATTGGACCTAGGGTTAGGGTTATGTTTTGGGCTAGGGTTAGAGATCCGGTTAGGGTTACGATTGGACCTAGGGTTAGGGTTATGTTGAGGGCTAGGGTTAGAGATCCGGATAGGGTTACGATTGGACCTAGGGTTAGGGTTATGTTGAGGGCTAGGGTTAGAGATCCGGTTAGGGTTACGATTGGACCTAGGGTTAGGGTTATGTTTTGGGCTAGGGTTAGAGATCCGGTTAGGGTTACGATTGGACCTAGGGTTAGGGTTATGTTGAGGGCTAGGGTTAGAGATCCGGTTAGGGTTACGATTGGACCTAGGGTTAGGGTCATGTTGAGGGCTAGGGTTAGAGATCCGGTTAGGGTTACGATTGGACCTAGGGTTAGGGTTATGTTGAGGGCTAGGGTTAGAGATCCGGTTACGGTTACGATTGGACCTAGGGTTAGTGTTATGTTTTGGGCTAGGGTTAGAGATCCGGTTAGGGTTACGATTGGACCTAGGGTTAGGGTTATGTTGAGGGCTAGGGTTAGAGATCCGGTTAGGGTTACGATTGGACCTAGGGTTAGGGTTATGTTGAGGGCTAGGGTTAGAGATCCGGTTAGGGTTACGATTGGACCTAGGGTTAGGGTTATGTTGAGGGCTAGGGTTAGAGATCCGGTTAGGGTTACGATTGGACCTAGGGTTAGGGTTATGTTGAGGGCTAGGGTTAGAGATCCGGTTAGGGTTACGATTGGACCTAGGGTTAGGGTTATGTTGAGGGCTAGGGTTAGAGATCCGGTTAGGGTTACAATTGGACCTAGGGTTAGGGTTATGTTGAGGGCTAGGGTTAGAGACCCGGTCAGGGTTACGATTGGACCTAGGGTTAGGGTTATGTTGAGGGCTAGGGTTAGAGATCCGGTTAGGGTTACGATTGGACCTAGGGTTAGGGTTATGTTTTGGGCTAGGGTTAGAGATCCGGTTAGGGTTACAATTGGTCCTAGGGTTAGGGTTATGTTGAGGGCTAGGGTTAGAGATCCGGTTAGGGTTACGATTGGACCTAGGGTTAGGGTTATGTTGAGGGCTAGGGTTAGAGATCCGGTTAGGGTTACGATTGGACCTAGGGTTAGGGTTATGTTGAGGGCTAGGGTTAGAGATCCGGTTAGGGTTACGATTGGACCTAGGTTTAGGGTTATGTTGAGGGCTAGGGTTAGAGATCCGGTTAGGGTTACGATTGGACCTAAGGTTAGGGTTATGTTGAGGGCTAGGGTTAGAGATCCGGTTAGGGTTACGATTGGACCTAGGGTTAGGGTTATGTTGAGGGCTAGGGTTAGAGATCCGGTTAGGGTTACGATTGGACCTAGGGTTAGGGTTATGTTTTGGGCTAGGGTTAGAGATCCGGTTAGGGTTACGATTGGACCTAGGGTTAGGGTTATGTTGAGGGCTAGGGTTAGAGATCCGGTTAGGGTTACGATTGGACCTAGGGTTAGGTTTATGTTGAGGGCTAGGGTTAGAGATCCGGTTAGGGTTACGATTGGACCTAGGGTTAGGGTTATGTTGAGGGCTAGGGTTAGAGATCCGGTTAGGGTTACGATTGGACCTAGGGTTAGGGTTATGTTGAGGGCTAGGGTTAGAGACCCGGTTAGGGTTACGATTGGACCTAAGGTTAGGGTTATGTTGAGGGCTAGGGTTAGAGATCCGGTTAGGGTTACGATTGGACCTAGGGTTAGGGTTATGTTTTGGGCTAGGGTTAGAGATCCGGTTAGGGTTACGATTGGACCTAGGGTTAGGGTTATGTTGAGGGCTAGGGTTAGAGATCCGGTTAGGGTTACGATTGGACCTAGGGTTAGGGTTATGTTGAGGGCTAGGGTTAGAGATCCGGTTAGGGTTACGATTGGACCTAGGGTTAGGGTTATGTTGAGGGCTAGGGTTAGAGATCCGGTTAGGGTTACGATTGGACCTAGGGTTAGGGTTATGTTGAGGGCTAGGGTTATAGATCCGGTTAGGGTTACGATTGGACCTAGGGTTAGGGTTATGTTGAGGGCTAGGGTTAGAGATCCGGTTACGGTTACGATTGGACCTAGGGTTAGGGTTATGTTTTGGGCTAGGGTTAGAGATCCGGTTAGGGTTACGATTGGACCTAGGGTTAGGGTTATGTTGAGGGCTAGGGTTAGAGATCCGGTTAGGGTTACGATTGGACCTAGGGTTAGGGTTATGTTGAGGGCTAGGGTTAGAGATCCGGTTAGGGTTACGATTGGACCTAGGGTTAGGGTTATGTTGAGGGCTAGGGTTAGAGATCCGGTTAGGGTTACGATTGGACCTAGGGTTAGGGTTATGTTGAGGGCTAGGGTTAAAGATCCGGTTAGGGTTACGATTGGACCTAGGGTTAGGGTTATGTTGAGGGCTAGGGTTAGAGACCCGGTTAGGGTTACAATTGGACCTAGGGTTAGGGTTATGTTGAGGGCTAGGGTTAGAGACCCGGTTAGGGTTACGATTGGACCTAGGGTTAGGGTTATGTTGAGGGCTAGGGTTAGAGACCCGGTTAGGGTTACGATTGGACCTAGGGTTAGGGTTATGTTGAGGGCTAGGGTTAGAGATCCGGTTAGGGTTGCGATTGGACCTAGGGTTAGGGTTATGTTGAGGGCTAGGGTTAGAGATCCGGTTAGGGTTACGATGGGACCTAGGGTTAGGATTATGTTGAGAGCTATGGTTAGAGATCCGGTTAGGGTCACGATTGGACCTAGGGTTAGGGTTATGTTGAGGGCTAGGGTTAGAGATCCGGTTAGGGTTACGATTGGACCTAGGGTTAGGGTTATGTTGAGGGCTAGGGTAAGAGATCCGGTTAGGGTTACGATTGTACCTAGGGATAGGGTTAAGTTGAGGGCTAGGGTTAGAGATCCGGATAGGGTTACGATTGGACCTAGGGTTAGGGTTATGTTGAGGGCTAGGGTTAGAGATCCGGTTAGGGTTACGATTGGACCTAGGGTTAGGGTTATGTTGAGGGCTAGGGTTAGAGATCCGGTTAGGGTTACGATTGGACCTAGGGTTAGGGTTATGTTGAGGGCTAGGGTTAGAGATCCGGTTAGGGTTACGATTGGACCTAGGGTTAGGGTTATGTTTTGGGCTAGGGTTAGAGATCCGGTTAGGGTTACGATTGGACCTAGGGTTAGGGTTATGTTGAGGGCTAGGGTTAGAGATCCGGTTAGGGTTACGATGGGACCTAGGGTTAGGATTATGTTGAGAGCTATGGTTAGAGATCCGGTTAGGGTCACGATTGGACCTAGGGTTAGGGTTATGTTGAGGGCTAGGGTTAGAGATCCGGTTAGGGTTACGATTGGACCTAGGGTTAGGGTTATGTTGAGGGCTAGGGTTAGAGATCCGGTTAGGGTTACGATTGGACCTAGGGTTAGGGTTATGTTGAGGGCTAGGGTTAGAGATCCGGTTAGGGTTACGATTGGACCTAGGGTTAGGGTTATGTTGAGGGCTAGGGTTAGAGATCCGGTTAGGGTTACGATTGGACCTAGGGTTAGGGTTATGTTGAGGGCTAGGGTTAGAGATCCGGTTAGGGTTACGATTGGACCTAGGGTTAGGGTTATGTTGAGGGCTAGGGTTAGAGATCCGGTTAGGGTTACGATTGGACCTAGGGTTAGGGTTATGTTGAGGGCTAGGGTTAGAGATCCGGTTACGGTTACGATTGGACCTAGGGTTAGGGTTATGTTTTGGGCTAGGGTTAGAGATCCGGTTAGGGTTACGATTGGACCTAGGGTTAGGGTTATGTTGAGGGCTAGGGTTAGAGATCCGGTTAGGGTTACGATTGGACCTAGGGTTAGGGTTATGTTGAGGGCTAGGGTTAGAGATCCGGTTAGGGTTACGATTGGACCTAGGGTTAGGGTTATGTTGAGGGCTAGGGTTAGAGATCCGGTTAGGGTTACGATTGGACCTAGGGTTAGGGTTATGTTGAGGGCTAGGGTTAAAGATCCGGTTAGGGTTACGATTGGACCTAGGGTTAGGGTTATGTTGAGGGCTAGGGTTAGAGACCCGGTTAGGGTTACAATTGGACCTAGGGTTAGGGTTATGTTGAGGGCTAGGGTTAGAGACCCGGTTAGGGTTACGATTGGACCTAGGGTTAGGGTTATGTTGAGGGCTAGGGTTAGAGACCCGGTTAGGGTTACGATTGGACCTAGGGTTAAGGTTATGTTGAGGGCTAGGGTTAGAGATCCGGTTAGGGTTGCGATTGGACCTAGGGTTAGGGTTATGTTGAGGGCTAGGGTTAGAGATCCGGTTAGGGTTACGATGGGACCTAGGGTTAGGATTATGTTGAGAGCTATGGTTAGAGATCCGGTTAGGGTCACGATTGGACCTAGGGTTAGGGTTATGTTTTGGGCTAGGGTTAGAGATCCGGTTAGGGTTACGATTGGACCTAGGGTTAGGGTTATGTTGAGGGCTAGGGTTAGAGATCCGGTTAGGGTTACGATTGGGCCTAGGGTTAGGGTTATGTTTTGGGCTAGGGTTAGAGATCCGGTTAGGGTTACGATTGGACCTAGGGTTAGGGTTATGTTGAGGGCTAGGGTTAGAGATCCGGTTAGGGTTACGATTGGACCTAGGGTTAGGGTTATGTTGAGGGCTAGGGTTAGAGATCCGGTTAGGGTTACGATTGGACCTAGGGTTAGGGTTATGTTGAGGGCTAGGGTTAGAGATCCGGTTAGGGTTACGATTGGACCTAGGGTTAGGGTTATGTTGAGGGCTAGGGTTAGAGACCCGGTTAGGGTTACGATTGGACCTAAGGTTAGGGTTATGTTGAGGGCTAGGGTTAGAGATCCGGTTAAGGTTACGATTGGACCTAGGGTTAGTGTTATGTTTTGGGCTAGGGTTAGAGATCCGGTTAGGGTTACGATTGGACCTAGGGTTAGGGTTATGTTGAGGGCTAGGGTTAGAGATCCGGTTAGGGTTACGATTGGACCTAGGGTTAGGGTTATGTTGAGGGCTAGGGTTAGAGATCCGGTTAGGGTTACGATTGGACCTAGGGTTAGGGTTATGTTGAGGGCTAGGGTTAGAGATCCGGTTAGGGTTACGATTGGACCTAGGGTTAGGGTTATGTTGAGGGCTAGGGTTAGAGATCCGGTTAGGGTTACGATTGGACCTAGGATTAGGGTTATGTTGAGGGCTAGGGTTAGAGATCCGGTTAGGGTTACGATTGGACCTAGGGTTAGGGTTATGTTGAGGGCTAGGGTTAGAGATCCGGTTACGGTTACGATTGGACCTAGGGTTAGGGTTATGTTTTGGGCTAGGGTTAGAGATCCGGTTAGGGTTACGATTGGACCTAGGGTTAGGGTTATGTTGAGGGCTAGGGTTAGAGATCCGGTTAGGGTTACGATTGGACCTAGGGTTAGGGTTATGTTGAGGGCTAGGGTTAGAGATCCGGTTAGGGTTACGATTGGACCTAGGGTTAGGGTTATGTTGAGGGCTAGGGTTAGAGATCCGGTTAGGGTTACGATTGGACCTAGGGTTAGGGTTATGTTGAGGGCTAGGGTTAAAGATCCGGTTAGGGTTACGATTGGACCTAGGGTTAGGGTTATGTTGAGGGCTAGGGTTAGAGACCCGGTTAGGGTTACAATTGGACCTAGGGTTAGGGTTATGTTGAGGGCTAGGGTTAGAGACCCGGTTAGGGTTACGATTGGACCTAGGGTTAGGGTTATGTTGAGGGCTAGGGTTAGAGACCCGGTTAGGGTTACGATTGGACCTAGGGTTAAGGTTATGTTGAGGGCTAGGGTTAGAGATCCGGTTAGGGTTGCGATTGGACCTAGGGTTAGGGTTATGTTGAGGGCTAGGGTTAGAGATCCGGTTAGGGTTACGATGGGACCTAGGGTTAGGATTATGTTGAGAGCTATGGTTAGAGATCCAGTTAGGGTCACGATTGGACCTAGGGTTAGGGTTATGTTGAGGGCTAGGGTTAGAGATCCGGTTAGGGTTACGATTGGACCTAGGGTTAGGGTTATGTTGAGGGCTAGGGTTAGAGATCCGGTTAGGGTTACGATTGTACCTAGGGATAGGGTTAAGTTGAGGGCTAGGGTTAGAGATCCGGATAGGGTTACGATTGGACCTAGGGTTAGGGTTATGTTGAGGGCTAGGGTTAGAGATCCGGTTAGGGTTACGATTGGACCTAGGGTTAGGGTTATGTTGAGGGCTAGGGTTAGAGATCCGGTTAGGGTTACGATTGGACCTAGGGTTAGGGTTATGTTGAGGGCTAGGGTTAGAGATCCGGTTAGGGTTACGATTGGACCTAGGGTTAGGGTTATGTTGAGGGCTAGGGTTAGAGATCCGGATAGGGTTACGATTGGACCTAGGGTTAGGGTTATGTTGAGGGCTAGGGTTAGAGATCCGGTTAGGGTTACATTGGACCTAGGGTTAGGGTTATGTTGAGGGCTACGGTTAGAGATCCGGTTAGGGTTACGATTGGACCTAGGATTAGGGTTATGTTGAGGGCTAGGGTTAGAGATCTGGTTAGGGTTACGATTGGACCTAGGGTTAGGGTTATGTTGAGGGCTAGGGTTAGAGATCCGGTTAGGGTTACGATTGGACCTAGGTTTAGGGTTATGTTGAGGGCTAGGGTTAGAGATCCGGTTAGGGTTACGATTGGACCTAGGGTTAGGGTTATGTTGAGGGCTAGGGTTAGAGATCCTGTTAGGGTTACGATTGGACCTAGGGTTAGGGTTATGTTTTGGGCTAGGGTTAGAGATCCGGTTAGGGTTACGATTGGACCTAGGGTTAGGGTTATGTTGAGGGCTAGGGTTAGAGATCCGGTTAGGGTTACGATGGGACCTAGGGTTAGGATTATGTTGAGAGCTATGGTTAGAGATCCGGTTAGGGTCACGATTGGACCTAGGGTTAGGGTTATGTTGAGGGCTAGGGTTAGAGATCCGGTTAGGGTTACGATTGGACCTAGGGTTAGGGTTATGTTGAGGGCTAGGGTTAGAGATCCGGTTAGGGTTACGATTGGACCTAGGGTTAGGGTTATGTTGAGGGCTAGGGTTAGAGATCCGGTTAGGGTTACGATTGGACCTAGGGTTAGGGTTATGTTGAGGGCTAGGGTTAGAGATCCGGTTAGGGTTACGATTGGACCTAGGGTTAGGGTTATGTTGAGGGCTAGGGTTAGAGATCCGGTTAGGGTTACGATTGGACCTAGGGTTAGGGTTATGTTGAGGGCTAGGGTTAGAGATCCGGTTAGGGTTACGATTGGACCTAGGGTTAGGGTTATGTTGAGGGCTAGGGTTAGAGATCCGGTTACGGTTACGATTGGACCTAGGGTTAGGGTTATGTTTTGGGCTAGGGTTAGAGATCCGGTTAGGGTTACGATTGGACCTAGGGTTAGGGTTATGTTGAGGGCTAGGGTTAGAGATCCGGTTAGGGTTACGATTGGACCTAGGGTTAGGGTTATGTTGAGGGCTAGGGTTAGAGATCCGGTTAGGGTTACGATTGGACCTAGGGTTAGGGTTATGTTGAGGGCTAGGGTTAGAGATCCGGTTAGGGTTACGATTGGACCTAGGGTTAGGGTTATGTTGAGGGCTAGGGTTAAAGATCCGGTTAGGGTTACGATTGGACCTAGGGTTAGGGTTATGTTGAGGGCTAGGGTTAGAGACCCGGTTAGGGTTACAATTGGACCTAGGGTTAGGGTTATGTTGAGGGCTAGGGTTAGAGACCCGGTTAGGGTTACGATTGGACCTAGGGTTAGGGTTATGTTGAGGGCTAGGGTTAGAGACCCGGTTAGGGTTACGATTGGACCTAGGGTTAAGGTTATGTTGAGGGCTAGGGTTAGAGATCCGGTTAGGGTTGCGATTGGACCTAGGGTTAGGGTTATGTTGAGGGCTAGGGTTAGAGATCCGGTTAGGGTTACGATGGGACCTAGGGTTAGGATTATGTTGAGAGCTATGGTTAGAGATCCGGTTAGGGTCACGATTGGACCTAGGGTTAGGGTTATGTTGAGGGCTAGGGTTAGAGATCCGGTTAGGGTTACGATTGGACCTAGGGTTAGGGTTATGTTGAGGGCTAGGGTTAGAGATCCGGTTAGGGTTACGATTGTACCTAGGGATAGGGTTAAGTTGAGGGCTAGGGTTAGAGATCCGGATAGGGTTACGATTGGACCTAGGGTTAGGGTTATGTTGAGGGCTAAGGTTAGAGATCCGGTTAGGGTTATGATTGGACCTAGGGTTAGGGTTATGTTGAGGGCTAGGGTTAGAGATCCGGTTAGGGTTACGATTGGACCTAGGGTTAGGGTTATGTTGAGGGCTAGGGTTAGAGATCCGGTTAGGGTTACGATTGGACCTAGGGTTAGGGTTATGTTGAGGGCTAGGGTTAGAGATCCGGATAGGGTTACGATTGGACCTAGGGTTAGGGTTATGTTGAGGGCTAGGGTTAGAGATCCGGTTAGGGTTACGATTGGACCTAGGGTTAGGGTTATGTTGAGGGCTACGGTTAGAGATCCGGTTAGGGTTACGATTGGACCTAGGATTAGGGTTATGTTGAGGGCTAGGGTTAGAGATCTGGTTAGGGTTACGATTGGACCTAGGGTTAGGGTTATGTTGAGGGCTAGGGTTAGAGATCCGGTTAGGGTTACGATTGGACCTAGGGTTAGGGTTATGTTGAGGGCTAGGGTTAGAGATCCTGTTAGGGTTACGATTGGACCTAGGGTTAGGGTTATGTTGAGGGCTAGGGTTAGAGATCCGGTTAGGGTTACGATTGGACCTAGGGTTAGGGTTATGTTTTGGGCTAGGGTTAGAGATCCGGTTAGGGTTACGATTGGACCTAGGGTTAGGGTTATGTTGAGGGCTAGGGTTAGAGATCCGGTTAGGGTTACGATGGGACCTAGGGTTAGGATTATGTTGAGAGCTATGGTTAGAGATCCGGTTAGGGTCACGATTGGACCTAGGGTTAGGGTTATGTTGAGGGCTAGGGTTAGAGATCCGGTTAGTGTTACGATTGGACCTAGGGTTAGGGTTATGTTGAGGGCTAGGTTTAGAGATCCGGTTAGGGTTACGATTGGACCTAGGGATAGGGTTAAGTTGAGGGCTAGGGTTAGAGATCCGGATAGGGTTACGATTGGACCTAGGGTTAGGGTTATGTTGAGGGCTAGGGTTAGAGATCCGGTTAGGGTTACGATTGGACCTAGGGTTAGGGTTATGTTGAGGGCTAGGGTTAGAGATCCGGTTAGGGTTACGATTGGACCTAGGGTTAGGGTTATGTTGAGGGCTAGGGTTAGAGATCCGGTTAGGGTTACGATTGGACCTAGGGTTAGGGTTATGTTGAGGGCTAGGGTTAGAGATCCGGTTAGGGTTACGATTGGACCTAGGGATAGGGTTAAGTTGAGGGCTAGGGTTAGAGATCCGGATAGGGTTACGATTGGACCTAGGGTTAGGGTTATGTTGAGGGCTAGGGTTAGAGATCCGGTTAGGGTTACGATTGGACCTAGGGTTAGGGTTATGTTTTGGGCTAGGGTTAGAGATCCGGTTAGGGTTACGATTGGACCTAGGGTTAGGGTTATGTTGAGGGCTAGGGTTAGAGATCCGGTTAGGGTTACGATGGGACCTAGGGTTAGGATTATGTTGAGAGCTATGGTTAGAGATCCGGTTAGGGTCACGATTGGACCTAGGGTTAGGGTTATGTTGAGGGCTAGGGTTAGAGATCCGGTTAGGGTTACGATTGGACCTAGGGTTAGGGTTATGTTGAGGGCTAGGGTTAGAGATCCGGTTAGGGTTACGATTGGACCTAGGGATAGGGTTAAGTTGAGGGCTAGGGTTAGAGATCCGGATAGGGTTACGATTGGACCTAGGGTTAGGGTTATGTTGAGGGCTAGGGTTAGAGATCCGGTTAGGGTTACGATTGGACCTAGGGTTAGGGTTATGTTGAGGGCTAGGGTTAGAGATCCTGTTAGGGTTACGATTGGACCTAGGGTTAGGGTTATGTTGAGGGCTAGGGTTAGAGATCCGGTTAGGGTTACGATTGGACCTAGGGTTAGGGTTATGTTGAGGGCTAGGGTTAGAGATCCGGTTAGGGTTACGATTGGACCTAGGGATAGGGTTAAGTTGAGGGCTAGGGTTAGAGATCCGGATAGGGTTACGATTGGACCTAGGGTTAGGGTTATGTTGAGGGCTAGGGTTAGAGATCCGGTTAGGGTTACGATTGGACCTAGGGTTAGGGTTATGTTGAGGTCTACGGTTAGAGATCCGGTTAGGGTTACGATTGGACCTAGGATTAGGGTTATGTTGAGGGCTAGGGTTAGAGATCCGGTTAGGGTTACGATTGGACCTAGGGTTAGGGTTATGTTGACGGCTAGGGTTAGAGATCCGGTTAGGGTTACGATTGGACCTAGGTTTAGGGTTATGTTGAGGGCTAGGGTTAGAGATCCGGTTAGGGTTACGATTGGACCTAGGGTTAGGGTTATGTTGAGGGCTAGGGTTAGAGATCCGGTTAGGGTTACGATTGGACCTAGGGTTAGGGTTATGTTTTGGGCTAGGGTTAGAGATCCGGTTAGGGTTACGATTGGACCTAGGGTTAGGGTTATGTTGAGGGCTAGGGTTAGAGATCCGGTTAGGGTTACGATTGGACCTAGGGTTAGGGTTATGTTGAGGGCTAGGGTTAGAGATCCGGTTAGGGTTACGATTGGACCTAGGGTTAGGGTTATGTTGAGGGCTAGGGTTAGAGATCCGGTTACGGTTACGATTGGACCTAGGGTTAGGGTTATGTTTTGGGCTAGGGTTAGAGATCCGGTTAGGGTTACGATTGGACCTAGGGTTAGGGTTATGTTGAGGGCTAGGGTTAGAGATCCGGTTAGGGTTACAATTGGACCTAGGGTTAGGGTTATGTTGAGGGCTAGGGTTAGAGATCCGGTTAGGGTTACGATTGGACCTAGGGTTAGGGTTATGTTGAGGGCTAGGGTTAGAGATCCGGTTAGGGTTACGATTGGACCTAGGGTTAGGGTTATGTTGAGGGCTAGGGTTAGAGATACGGTTAGGGTTACGATTGGACCTAGGGTTAGGGTTATGTTGAGGGCTAGGGTTAGAGATCCGGTTAGGGTTACAATTGGACCTAGGGTTAGGGTTATGTTGAGGGCTAGGGTTAGAGACCCGGTTAGGGTTACGATTGGACCTAGGGTTAGGGTTATGTTGAGGGCTAGGGTTAGAGACCCGGTTAGGGTTACGAATGGACCTAAGGTTAGGGTTATGTTGAGGGCTAGGGTTAGAGATCCGGTTAGGGTTACGATTGGACCTAGGGTTAGGGTTATGTTTTGGGCTAGGGTTAGAGATCCGGTTAGGGTTACGATTGGACCTAGGGTTAGGATTATGTTGAGGGCTAGGGTTAGAGATCCGGTTAGGGTTACGATTGGACCTAGGGTTAGGGTTATGTTGAGGGCTAGGGTTAGAGATCCGGTTAGGGTTACGATTGGACCTAGGGTTAGGGTTATGTTGAGGGCTAGGTTTAGAGATTCGGTTAGGGTTACGATTGGACCTAGGGTTAGGGTTATGTTGAGGGCTAGGGTTAGAGATCCGGTTAGGGTTACGATTGGACCTAGGGTTAGGGTTATGTTGAGGGCTAGGGTTAGAGATCCGGTTAGGGTTACGATTGGACCTAGGGTTAGGGTTATGTTGAGGGCTAGGGTTAGAGATCCGGTTACGGTTACGATTGGACCTAGGGTTAGGGTTATGTTTTGGGCTAGGGTTAGAGATCCGGTTAGGGTTACGATTGGACCTAGGGTTAGGGTTATGGTGAGGGCTAGGGTTAGAGATCCGGTTAGGGTTACGATTGGACCTAGGGTTAGGGTTATGTTGAGGGCTAGGGTTAGAGATCCGGTTAGGGTTACGATTGGACCTAGGGTTAGGGTTATGTTGAGGGCTAGGGTTAGAGATCCGGTTAGGGTTATGATTGGACCTAGGGTTAGGGTTATGTTCAGGGCTAGGGTTAGAGACCCGGTTAGGGTTAAGATTGGACCTAGGGTTAGGGTTATGTTGAGGGCTAGGGTTAGAGATCCGGTTAGGGTTACGATTGGACCTAGGGTTAGGGTTATGTTGAGGGCTAGGGTTAGAGACCCGGTTAGGGTTACGATTGGACCTAGGGTTAGGGTTATGTTGAGGGCTACGGTTAGAGATCCGGTTAGGGTTACGATTGGACCTAGGGTTAGGGTTATGTTTTGGGCTAGGGTTAGAGATCCGGTTAGGGTTACGATTGGACCTAGGGTTAGGGTTATGTTGAGGGCTACGGTTAGAGATCCGGTTAGGGTTACGATTGGACCTAGGTTTAGGGTTATGTTGAAGGCTAGGGTTAGAGATCCGGTTAGCGTTACGATTGGACCTAGGGTTAGGGTTATGTTGAGGGCTAGGGTTAGAGATCCGGTTAGGGTTACGATTGGACCTAGGGTTAGGGTTATGTTGAGGGCTAGGGTTAGAGATCCGGTTAGGGTTACGATTGGACCTAGGGTTAGGGTTATGTTGAGGGCTAGGGTTAGAGATCCGGTTAGGGTTACGATTGGACCTAGGGTTAGGGTTATGTTGAGGGCTAGGGTTAGAGATCCGGTTAGGGTTACGATTGGACCTAGGGTTAGGGTTATGTTGAGGGCTAGGGTTAGAGATCCGGTTAGGGTTACGATTGGACCTAGGGTTAGGGTTATGTTGAGGGCTAGGATTAGAGACCCGGTTAGGGTTACGATTGGACCTAGGGTTAGGGTTATGTTGAGGGCTAGGGTTAGAGATCCGGTTAGGGTTACGATTGGACCTAGGGTTAGGGTTATGTTGAGGGCTAGGGTTAGAGATCCGGTTAGGGTTACGATTGGACCTAGGGTTAGGGTTATGTTGAGGGCTAGCGTTAGAGATCCGGTTAGGGTTACGATTGGACCTAGGGTTAGGGTTATGTTGAGGGCTAGGGTTAGAGATCCGGTTAGGGTTACGATTGGACCTAGGGTTAGGGTTATGTTGAGGGCTAGGGTTAGAGACGCGGTTAGGGTTACGATTGGACCTAGGGTTAGGGTTATGTTGAGGGCTAGGGTTAGAGATCCGGTTAGGGTTACGATTGGACCTAGGGTTAGGGTTATGTTGAGGGCTAGGGTTAGAGACCCGGTTAGGGTTACGATTGGACCTAGGGTTAGGGTTATGTTGAGGGCTAGGGTTAGAGATCCGGTTAGGGTTACGATTAGACCTAGGGTTAGGGTTATGTTTTGGGCTAGGGTTAGAGATCCGGTTAGGGTTACGATTGGACCTAGGGTTAGGGTTATGTTGAGGGCTCGGGTTAGAGATCCGGTTAGGGTTACGATTGGACCTAGGGTTAGGGTTATGTTGAGGGCTAGGGTTAGAGATCCGGGTAGGGTTACGATTGGACCTAGGGTTAGGGTTATGTTGAGGGCTAGGGTTAGAGATTGGATTAGGGTTACGATTGGACCTAGGGTTAGGGTTATGTTGAGGGCGAGGGTTAGAGATCCGGTTAGGGTTACGATTGGACCTAGGGTTAGGGTTATGTTGAGGGCTAGGGTTAGAGATCCGGTTAGGGTTACGATTGGACCTAGGGTTAGGGTTATGTTTTGGGCTAGGGTTAGAGATCCGGTTAGGGTTACGATTGGACCTAGGGTTAGGGTTATGTTGAGGGCTAGGGTTAGAGATCCGGTTAGGGTTACTATTGGACAAGGGTTAGGGTTATGTTGAGGGCTAGGGTTAGAGATCCGGTTAGGGTTACGATTGGACAATGGTTAGGGTTATGTTGAGGGCTAGGGTTAGAGACCCGGTTAGGGTTACGATTGGACCTAGGGTTAGGGTTATGTTGAGGGCTAGGGTTAGAGATCCGGTTAGGGTTACGATTGGACCTAGGGTTAGGGTTATGTTTTGGGCTAGGGTTAGAGATCCGGTTAGGGTTACGATTGGACCTATGGTTAGGGTTATGTTGAGGGCTAGGGTTAGAGATCCGGTTAGGGTTACGATTGGACCTAGGGTTAGGGTTATGTTGAGGGCTAGGGTTAGAGATCCGGTTAGGGTTACGATTGGACCTAGGGTTAGGGTTATGTTGAGGGCTAGGGTTAGAGATCCGGTTAGGGTTACGATTGGACCTAGGGTTAGGGTTATGTTGAGGGCTAGGGTTAGAGACCCGGTTAGGGTTACGATTGGACCTAAGGTTAGGGTTATGTTGAGGGCTAGGGTTAGAGATCCGGTTAGGGTTACGATTGGACCTAGGGTTAGGGTTATGTTTTGGGCTAGGGTTAGAGATCCGGTTAGGGTTACGATTTTACCTAGGGTTAGGGTTATGTTGAGGGCTAGGGTTAGAGATCCGGTTAGGGTTACGATTGGACCTAGGGTTAGGGTTATGTTGAGGGCTAGGTTTAGAGATCCGGTTAGGGTTACGATTGGACCTAGGGTTAGGGTTATGTTGAGGGCTAGGGTTAGAGATCCGGTTAGGGTTACGATTGGACCTAGGGTTAGGGTTATGTTGAGGGCTAGGGTTAGAGATCCGGTTAGGGTTACGATTGGACCTAGGGTTAGGGTTATGTTGAGGGCTAGGGTTAGAGATCCGGTTAGGGTTACGATTGGACCTAGGGTTAGGGTTATGTTGAGGGCTAGGGTTAGAGATCCGGTTACGGTTACGATTGGACCTAGGGTTAGGGTTATGTTTTGGGCTAGGGTTAGAGATCCGGTTAGGGTTACGATTGGACCTAGGGTTAGGGTTATGTTGAGGGCTAGGGTTAGAGATCCGGTTAGGGTTACGATTGGACCTAGGGTTAGGGTTATGTTGAGGGCTAGCGTTAGAGATCCGGTTAGGGTTACGATTGGACCTAGGGTTAGGGTTATGTTGAGGGCTAGGGTTAGAGATCCGGTTAGGGTTACGATTGGACCTAGGGTTAGGGTTATGTTGAGGGCTAGGGTTAGAGACCCGGTTAGGGTTACGATTGGACCTAGGGTTAGGGTTATGTTGAGGGCTAGGGTTAGAGATCCGGTTAGGGTTACGATTGGACCTAGGGTTAGGGTTATGTTGAGGGCTAGGGTTAGAGACCCGGTTAGGGTTACGATTGGACCTAGGGTTAGGGTTATGTTGAGGGCTAGGGTTAGAGATCCGGGTAGGGTTACGATTGGACCTAGGGTTAGGGTTATGTTGAGGGCTAGGGTTAGAGATCCGGGTAGGGTTACGATTGGACCTAGGGTTAGGGTTATGTTGAGGGCTAGGGTTAGAGATTGGATTAGGGTTACGATTGGACCTAGGGTTAGGGTTATGTTGAGGGCGAGGGTTAGAGATCCGGTTAGGGTTACGATTGGACCTAGGGTTAGGGTTATGTTGAGGGCTAGGGTTAGAGATCCGGTTAGGGTTACGATTGGACCTAGGGTTAGGGTTATGTTTTGGGCTAGGGTTAGAGATCCGGTTAGGGTTACGATTGGACCTAGGGTTAGGGTTATGTTGAGGGCTAGGGTTAGAGATCCGGTTAGGGTTACTATTGGACAAGGGTTAGGGTTATGTTGAGGGCTAGGGTTAGAGATCCGGTTAGGGTTACGATTGGACAAGGGTTAGGGTTATGTTGAGGGCTAGGGTTAGAGACCCGGTTAGGGTTACGATTGGACCTAGGGTTAGGGTTATGTTGAGGGCTAGGGTTAGAGATCCGGTTAGGGTTACGATTGGACCTAGGGTTAGGGTTATGTTTTGGGCTAGGGTTAGAGATCCGGTTAGGGTTACGATTGGACCTATGGTTAGGGTTATGTTGAGGGCTAGGGTTAGAGATCCGGTTAGGGTTACGATTGGACCTAGGGTTAGGGTTATGTTGAGGGCTAGGGTTAGAGATCCGGTTAGGGTTACGATTGGACCTAGGGTTAGGGTTATGTTGAGGGCTAGGGTTAGAGATCCGGTTAGGGTTACGATTGGACCTAGGGTTAGGGTTATGTTGAGGGCTAGGGTTAGAGATCCGGTTAGGGTTACGATTGGACCTAGGGTTAGGGTTATGTTTTGGGCTAGGGTTAGAGATCCGGTTAGGGTTACGATTTTACCTAGGGTTAGGGTTATGTTGAGGGCTAGGGTTAGAGATCCGGTTAGGGTTACGATTGGACCTAGGGTTAGGGTTATGTTGAGGGCTAGGGTTAGAGATCCGGTTAGGGTTACGATTGGACCTAGGGTTAGGGTTATGTTGAGGGCTAGGGTTAGAGATCCGGTTAGGGTTACGATTGGACCTAGGGTTAGGGTTATGTTGAGGGCTAGGGTTAGAGATCCGGTTAGGGTTACGATTGGACCTAGGGTTAGGGTTATGTTGAGGGCTAGGGTTAGAGATCCGGTTAGGGTTACGATTGGACCTAGGGTTAGGGTTATGTTGAGGGCTAGGGTTAGAGATCCGGTTAGGGTTACGATTGGACCTAGGGTTAGGGTTATGTTGAGGGCTAGGGTTAGAGATCCGGTTACGGTTACGATTGGACCTAGGGTTAGGGTTATGTTTTGGGCTAGGGTTAGAGATCCGGTTAGGGTTACGATTGGACCTAGGGTTAGGGTTATGTTGAGGGCTAGGGTTAGAGATCCGGTTAGGGTTACGATTGGACCTAGGGTTAGGGTTATGTTGAGGGCTAGCGTTAGAGATCCGGTTAGGGTTACGATTGGACCTAGGGTTAGGGTTATGTTGAGGGCTAGGGTTAGAGATCCGGTTAGGGTTACGATTGGACCTAGGGTTAGGGTTATGTTGAGGGCTAGGGTTAGAGACCCGGTTAGGGTTACGATTGGACCTAGGGTTAGGGTTATGTTGAGGGCTAGGGTTAGAGATCCGGTTAGGGTTACGATTGGACCTAGGGTTAGGGTTATGTTGAGGGCTAGGGTTAGAGACCCGGTTAGGGTTACGATTGGACCTAGGGTTAGGGTTATGTTGAGGGCTAGGGTTAGAGATCCGGGTAGGGTTACGATTGGACCTAGGGTTAGGGTTATGTTGAGGGCTAGGGTTAGAGATCCGGGTAGGGTTACGATTGGACCTAGGGTTAGGGTTATGTTGAGGGCTAGGGTTAGAGATTGGATTAGGGTTACGATTGGACCTAGGGTTAGGGTTATGTTGAGGGCGAGGGTTAGAGATCCGGTTAGGGTTACGATTGGACCTAGGGTTAGGGTTATGTTGAGGGCTAGGGTTAGAGATCCGGTTAGGGTTACGATTGGACCTAGGGTTAGGGTTATGTTTTGGGCTAGGGTTAGAGATCCGGTTAGGGTTACGATTGGACCTAGGGTTAGGGTTATGTTGAGGGCTAGGGTTAGAGATCCGGTTAGGGTTACTATTGGACAAGGGTTAGGGTTATGTTGAGGGCTAGGGTTAGAGATCCGGTTAGGGTTACGATTGGACAAGGGTTAGGGTTATGTTGAGGGCTAGGGTTAGAGACCCGGTTAGGGTTACGATTGGACCTAGGGTTAGGGTTATGTTGAGGGCTAGGGTTAGAGATCCGGTTAGGGTTACGATTGGACCTAGGGTTAGGGTTATGTTTTGGGCTAGGGTTAGAGATCCGGTTAGGGTTACGATTGGACCTATGGTTAGGGTTATGTTGAGGGCTAGGGTTAGAGATCCGGTTAGGGTTACGATTGGACCTAGGGTTAGGGTTATGTTGAGGGCTAGGGTTAGAGATCCGGTTAGGGTTACGATTGGACCTAGGGTTAGGGTTATGTTGAGGGCTAGGGTTAGAGATCCGGTTAGGGTTACGATTGGACCTAGGGTTAGGGTTATGTTGAGGGCTAGGGTTAGAGATCCGGTTAGGGTTACGATTGGACCTAGGGTTAGGGTTATGTTTTGGGCTAGGGTTAGAGATCCGGTTAGGGTTACGATTTTACCTAGGGTTAGGGTTATGTTGAGGGCTAGGGTTAGAGATCCGGTTAGGGTTACGATTGGACCTAGGGTTAGGGTTATGTTGAGGGCTAGGGTTAGAGATCCGGTTAGGGTTACGATTGGACCTAGGGTTAGGGTTATGTTGAGGGCTAGGGTTAGAGATCCGGTTAGGGTTACGATTGGACCTAGGGTTAGGGTTATGTTGAGGGCTAGGGTTAGAGATCCGGTTAGGGTTACGATTGGACCTAGGGTTAGGGTTATGTTGAGGGCTAGGGTTAGAGATCCGGTTAGGGTTACGATTGGACCTAGGGTTAGGGTTATGTTGAGGGCTAGGGTTAGAGATCCGGTTACGGTTACGATTGGACCTAGGGTTAGGGTTATGTTTTGGGCTAGGGTTAGAGATCCGGTTAGGGTTACGATTGGACCTAGGGTTAGGGTTATGTTGAGGGCTAGGGTTAGAGATCCGGTTAGGGTTACGATTGGACCTAGGGTTAGGGTTATGTTTTGGGCTAGGGTTAGAGATCCGGTTAGGGTTACGATTGGACCTAGGGTTAGGGTTATGTTGAGGGCTAGGGTTAGAGATCCGGTTAGGGTTACGATTGGACCTAGGGTTAGGGTTATGTTGAGGGCTAGGGTTAGAGATCCGGTTAGGGTTACGATTGGACCTAGGGTTAGGGTTATGTTGAGGGCTAGGGTTAGAGATCCGGTTAGGGTTACGATTGGACCTAGGGTTAGGGTTATGTTGAGGGCTAGGGTTAGAGACCCGGTTAGGGTTACGATTGGACCTAGGGTTAGGGTTATGTTGAGGGCTAGGGTTAGAGACCCGGTTAGGGTTACGATTGGACCTAGGGTTAGGGTTATGTTGAGGGCTAGGGTTAGAGATCCGGTTAGGGTTACGATTGGACCTAGGGTTAGGGTTATGTTGAGGGCTAGGGTTAGAGATCCGGTTAGGGTTACGATTGGACCTAGGGTTAGGGTTATGTTGAGGGCTAGGGTTAGAGATCCGGTTAGGGTTACGATTGGACCTAGGGTTAGGGTTATGTTGAGGGCTAGGGTTAGAGATCCGGTTAGGGTTACGATTGGACCTAGGGTTAGGGTTATGTTGAGGGCTAGGGTTAGAGATCCGGTTAGGGTTACGATTGGACCTAGGGTTAGGGTTATGTTGAGGGCTAGGGTTAGAGATCCGGTTAGGGTTACGATTGGACCTAGGGTTAGGGTTATGTTGAGGGCTAGGGTTAGAGATCCGGTTAGGGTTACGATTGGACCTAGGGTTAGGGTTATGTTGAGGGCTAGGGTTAGAGACCCGGTTAGGGTTACGATTGGACCTAAGGTTAGGGTTATGTTGAGGGCTAGGGTTAGAGATCCGGTTAGGGTTACGATTGGACCTAGGGTTAGGGTTATGTTTTGGGCTAGGGTTAGAGATCCGGTTAGGGTTACGATTGGACCTAGGGTTAGGGTTATGTTGAGGGCTAGGGTTAGAGACCCGGTTAGGGTTACGATTGGACCTAGGGTTAGGGTTATGTTGAGGGCTAGGGTTAGAGATCCGGTTAGGGTTACGATTGGACCTAGGGTTAGGGTTATGTTGAGGGCTAGGGTTAGAGATCCGGTTAGGGTTACGATTGGACCTAGGGTTAGGGTTATGTTGAGGGCTAGGGTTAGAGATCCGGTTAGGGTTACGATTGGACCTAGGGTTAGGGTTATGTTGAGGGCTAGGGTTAGAGATCCGGTTAGGGTTACGATTGGACCTAGGGTTAGGGTTATGTTGAGGGCTAGGGTTAGAGATCCGGTTACGGTTACGATTGGACCTAGGGTTATGGTTATGTTTTGGGCTAGGGTTAGAGATCCGGTTAGGGTTACGATTGGACCTAGGGTTAGGGTTATGTTGAGGGCTAGGGTTAGAGATCCGGTTAGGGTTACGATTGGACCTAGGGTTAGGGTTATGTTGAGGGCTAGGGTTAGAGATCCGGTTAGGGTTACGATTGGACCTAGGGTTAGGGTTATGTTGAGGGCTAGGGTTAGAGATCCGGTTAGGGTTACGATTGGACAAGGGTTAGGGTTATGTTGAGGGCTAGGGTTAGAGACCCGGTTAGGGTTACGATTGGACCTAGGGTTAGGGTTATGTTGAGGGCTAGGGTTAGAGATCCGGTTAGGGTTACGATTGGACCTAGGGTTAGGGTTATGTTTTGGGCTAGGGTTAGAGATCCGGTTAGGGTTACGATTGGACCTATGGTTAGGGTTATGTTGAGGGCTAGGGTTAGAGATCCGGTTAGGGTTACGATTGGACCTAGGGTTAGGGTTATGTTGAGGGCTAGGGTTAGAGATCCGGTTAGGGTTACGATTGGACCTAGGGTTAGGGTTATGTTGAGGGCTAGGGTTAGAGATCCGGTTAGGGTTACGATTGGACCTAGGGTTAGGGTTATGTTGAGGGCTAGGGTTAGAGACCCGGTTAGGGTTACGATTGGACCTAAGGTTAGGGTTATGTTGAGGGCTAGGGTTAGAGATCCGGTTAGGGTTACGATTGGACCTAGGGTTAGGGTTATGTTTTGGGCTAGGGTTAGAGATCCGGTTAGGGTTACGATTTTACCTAGGGTTAGGGTTATGTTGAGGGCTAGGGTTAGAGATCCGGTTAGGGTTACGATTGGACCTAGGGTTAGGGTTATGTTGAAGGCTAGGGTTAGAGATCCGGTTAGGGTTACGATTGGACCTAGGGTTAGGGTTATGTTGAGGGCTAGGGTTAGAGATCCGGTTAGGGTTACGATTGGACCTAGGGTTAGGGTTATGTTGAGGGCTAGGGTTAGAGATCCGGTTAGGGTTACGATTGGACCTAGGGTTAGGGTTATGTTGAGGGCTAGGGTTAGAGATCCGGTTAGGGTTACGATTGGACCTAGGGTTAGGGTTATGTTGAGGGCTAGGGTTAGAGATCCGGTTACGGTTACGATTGGACCTAGGGTTAGGGTTATGTTTTGGGCTAGGGTTAGAGATCCGGTTAGGGTTACGATTGGACCTAGGGTTAGGGTTATGTTGAGGGCTAGGGTTAGAGATCCGGTTAGGGTTACGATTGGACCTAGGGTTAGGGTTATGTTGAGGGCTAGCGTTAGAGATCCGGTTAGGGTTACGATTGGACCTAGGGTTAGGGTTATGTTGAGGGCTAGGGTTAGAGATCCGGTTAGGGTTACGATTGGACCTAGGGTTAGGGTTATGTTGAGGGCTAGGGTTAGAGACCCGGTTAGGGTTACGATTGGACCTAGGGTTAGGGTTATGTTGAGGGCTAGGGTTAGAGATCCGGTTAGGGTTACGATTGGACCTAGGGTTAGGGTTATGTTGAGGGCTAGGGTTAGAGACCCGGTTAGGGTTACGATTGGACCTAGGGTTAGGGTTATGTTGAGGGCTAGGGTTAGAGATCCGGTTAGGGTTACGATTAGACCTAGGGTTAGGGTTATGTTTTGGGCTAGGGTTAGAGATCCGGTTAGGGTTACGATTGGACCTAGGGTTAGGGTTATGTTGAGGGCTCGGGTTAGAGATCCGGTTAGGGTTACGATTGGACCTAGGGTTAGGGTTATGTTGAGGGCTAGGGTTAGAGATCCGGGTAGGGTTACGATTGGACCTAGGGTTAGGGTTATGTTGAGGGCTAGGGTTAGAGATTGGATTAGGCTTACGATTGGACCTAGGGTTAGGGTTATGTTGAGGGCGAGGGTTAGAGATCCGGTTAGGGTTACGATTGGACCTAGGGTTAGGGTTATGTTGAGGGCTAGGGTTAGAGATCCGGTTAGGGTTACGATTGGACCTAGGGTTAGGGTTATGTTTTGGGCTAGGGTTAGAGATCCGGTTAGGGTTACGATTGGACCTAGGGTTAGGGTTATGTTGAGGGCTAGGGTTAGAGATCCGGTTAGGGTTACTATTGGACAAGGGTTAGGGTTATGTTGAGGGCTAGGGTTAGAGATCCGGTTAGGGTTACGATTGGACAAGGGTTAGGGTTATGTTGAGGGCTAGGGTTAGAGACCCGGTTAGGGTTACGATTGGACCTAGGGTTAGGGTTATGTTGAGGGCTAGGGTTAGAGATCCGGTTAGGGTTACGATTGGACCTAGGGTTAGGGTTATGTTTTGGGCTAGGGTTAGAGATCCGGTTAGGGTTACGATTGGACCTAGGGTTAGGGTTATGTTGAGGGCTAGGGTTAGAGATCCGGTTAGGGTTACGATTGGACCTAGGGTTAGGGTTATGTTGAGGGCTAGGGTTAGAGATTCGGTTAGGGTTACGATTGGACCTAGGGTTAGGGTTATGTTGAGGGCTAGGGTTAGAGACCCGGTTAGGGTTACGATTGGACCTAAGGTTAGGGTTATGTTGAGGGCTAGGGTTAGAGATCCGGTTAGGGTTACGATTGGACCTAGGGTTAGGGTTATGTTTTGGGCTAGGGTTAGAGATCCGGTTAGGGTTACGATTTTACCTAGGGTTAGGGTTATGTTGAGGGCTAGGGTTAGAGATCCGGTTAGGGTTACGATTGGACCTAGGGTTAGGGTTATGTTGAGGGCTAGGGTTAGAGATCCGGTTAGGGTTACGATTGGACCTAGGGTTAGGGTTATGTTGAGGGCTAGGGTTAGAGATCCGGTTAGGGTTACGATTGGACCTAGGGTTAGGGTTATGTTGAGGGCTAGGGTTAGAGATCCGGTTAGGGTTACGATTGGACCTAGGGTTAGGGTTATGTTGAGGGCTAGGGTTAGAGATCCGGTTAGGGTTACTATTGGACCTAGGGTTAGGGTTATGTTGAGGGCTAGGGTTAGAGATCCGGTTACGGTTACGATTGGACCTAGGGTTAGGGTTATGTTTTGGGCTAGGGTTAGAGATCCGGTTAGGGTTACGATTGGACCTAGGGTTAGGGTTATGTTGAGGGCTAGGGTTAGAGATCCGGTTAGGGTTACGATTGGACCTAGGGTTAGGGTTATGTTTTGGGCTAGGGTTAGAGATCCGGTTAGGGTTACGATTGGACCTAGGGTTAGGGTTATGTTGAGGGCTAGGGTTAGAGATCCGGTTAGGGTTACGATTGGACCTAGGGTTAGGGTTATGTTGAGGGCTAGGGTTAGAGATCCGGTTAGGGTTACGATTGGACCTAGGGTTAGGGTTATGTTGAGGGCTAGGGTTAGAGATCCGGTTAGGGTTACAATTGGACCTAGGGTTAGGGTTACGTTGAGGGCTAGGGTTAGAGACCCGGTTAGGGTTACGATTGGACCTAGGGTTAGGGTTATGTTGAGGGCTAGGGTTAGAGACCCGGTTAGGGTTACGATTGGACCTAGGGTTAGGGTTATGTTGAGGGCTAGGGTTAGAGATCCGGTTAGGGTTACGATTGGACCTAGGGTTAGGGTTATGTTGAGGGCTAGGGTTAGAGATCCGGTTAGGGTTACGATTGGACCTAGGGTTAGGGTTATGTTGAGGGCTAGGGTTAGAGATCCGGTTAGGGTTACGATTGGACCTAGGGTTAGGGTTATGTTGAGGGCTAGGGTTAGAGATCCGGTTAGGGTTACGATTGGACCTAGGGTTAGGGTTATGTTTTGGGCTAGGGTTAGAGATCCGGTTAGGGTTACGATTGGACCTAGGGTTAGGATTATGTTGAGGGCTACGGTTAGAGATCCGGTTAGGGTTACGATTGGACCTAGGGTTAGGGTTATGTTGAGGGCTAGGGTTAGAGATCCGGTTAGGGTTACGATTGGACCTAGGGTTAGGGTTATGTTGAGGGCTAGGGTTAGAGATCCGGTTAGGGTTACGATTGGACCTAGGGTTAGGGTTATGTTGAGGGCTAGGGTTAGAGACCCGGTTAGGGTTACGATTGGACCTAAGGTTAGGGTTATGTTGAGGGCTAGGGTTAGAGATCCGGTTAGGGTTACGATTGGACCTAGGGTTAGGGTTATGTTTTGGGCTAGGGTTAGAGATCCGGTTAGGGTTACGATTGGACCTAGGGTTAGGGTTATGTTGAGGGCTAGGGTTAGAGATCCGGTTAGGGTTACGATTGGACCTAGGGTTAGGGTTATGTTGAGGGCTAGGGTTAGAGATCCGGTTAGGGTTACGATTGGACCTAGGGTTAGGGTTATGTTGAGGGCTAGGGTTAGAGATCCGGTTAGGGTTACGATTGGACCTAGGGTTAGGGTTATGTTGAGGGCTAGGGTTAGAGATCCGGTTAGGGTTACGATTGGACCTAGGGTTAGGGTTATGTTGAGGGCTAGGGTTAGAGATCCGGTTAGGGTTACGATTGGA
Source organism: Miniopterus schreibersii (assembly GCF_964146895.1). Taxonomy (NCBI): domain Eukaryota; kingdom Metazoa; phylum Chordata; class Mammalia; order Chiroptera; family Miniopteridae; genus Miniopterus; species Miniopterus schreibersii. Next base: position 62,564,955 of record NC_138107.1, read on the forward strand.
CCTAGGGTTAGGGTTATGTTGAGGGCTAGGGTTAGAGATCCGGTTACGGTTACGATTGGACCTAGGGTTATGGTTATGTTTTGGGCTAGGGTTAGAGATCCGGTTAGGGTTACGATTGGACCTAGGGTTAGGGTTATGTTGAGGGCTAGGGTTAGAGATCCGGTTAGGGTTACGATTGGACCTAGGGTTAGGGTTATGTTGAGGGCTAGGGTTAGAGATCCGGTTAGGGTTACGATTGGACCTAGGGTTAGGGTTATGTTGAGGGCTAGGGTTAGAGATCCGGTTAGGGTTACGATTGGACCTAGGGTTAGGGTTATGTTGAGGGCTAGGGTTAGAGATCCGGTTAGGGTTACGATTGGACCTAGGGTTAGGGTTATGTTGAGGGCTAGGGTTAGAGACCCGGTTAGGGTTACGATTGGACCTAGGGTTAGGGTTATGTTGAGGGCTAGGGTTAGAGACCCGGTTAGGGTCACGATTGGACCTAGGGTTAGGGTTATGTTGAGGGCTAGGGTTAGAGACCCGGTTAGGGTTACGATTGGACCTAGGGTTAGGGTTATGTTGAGGGCTAGGGTTAGAGATCCGGTTAGGGTTACGATTGGACCTAGGGTTAGGGTTATGTTGAGGGCTAGGGTTAGAGATCCGGTTAGGGTTACGATTGGACCTAGGGTTAGGGTTATGTTGAGGGCTAGGGTTAGAGATCCGGTTAGGATTACGATTGGACCTAGGGTTAGGGTTATGTTGAGGGTTAGGGTTAGAGACCCGGTTAGGGTTACGATTGGACCTAAGGTTAGGGTTATGTTGAGGGCTAGGGTTAGAGATCCGGTTAGGGTTACGATTGGACCTAGGGTTAGGGTTATGTTTTGGGCTAGGGTTAGAGATCCGGTTAGGGTTACGATTGGACCTAGGGTTAGGGTTATGTTGAGGGCTAGGGTTAGAGATCCGGTTAGGGTTACGATTGGACCTAGGGTTAGGGTTATGTTGAGGGCTAGGGTTAGAGATCCGGTTAGGGTTACGATTGGACCTAGGGTTAGGGTTATGTTGAGGGCTAGGGTTAGAGATCCGGTTAGGGTTACGATTGGACCTAGGGTTAGGGTTATGTTGAGGGCTAGGGTTAGAGATCCGGTTAGGGTTACGATTGGAACTAGGGTTAGGGTTATGTTGAGGGCTAGGGTTAGAGATCCGGTTAGGGTTACGATTGGACCTAGGGTTAGGGTTATGTTGAGGGCTAGGGTTAGAGATCCGGTTAGGGTTACGATTGGACCTAGGGTTAGGGTTATGTTTTGGGCTAGGGTTAGAGATCCGGTTAGGGTTACGATTGGACCTAGGGTTAGGGTTATGTTGAGGGCTAGGGTTAGAGATCCGGTTAGGGTTACGATTGGACCTAGGGTTAGGGTTATGTTGAGGGCTAGGGTTAGGGATCCGGTTAGGGTTACGATTGGACCTAGGGTTAGGGTTATGTTGAGGGCTAGGGTTAGAGATCCGGTTAGGGTTACGATTGGACCTAGGGTTAGGGTTATGTTGAGGGCTAGGGTTAGAGATCCGGTTAGGGTTACGATTGGACCTAGGGTTAGGGTTATGTTGAGGGCTAGGGTTAGAGACCCGGTTAGGGTTACGATTGGACCTAGGGTTAGGGTTTTGTTGAGGGCTAGGGTTAGAGACCCGGTTAGGGTTACGATTGGACCTAGGGTTAGTGTTATGTTGAGGGCTAGGGTTAGAGATTCGGTTAGGGTTACGATTGGACCTAGGGTTAGGGTTATGTTGAGGGCTAGGGTTAGAGATACGGTTAGGGTTACGATTGGACCTAGGGTTAGGGTTATGTTGAGGGCTAGGGTTAGAGATCCGGTTAGGGTTACGATTGGACCTAGGGTTAGGGTTATGTTGAGGGCTAGGGTTAGAGACCCGGTTAGGGTTACGATTGGACCTAGGGTTAGGGTTATGTTGAGGGCTAGGGTTAGAGACCCGGTTAGGGTTACGATTGGACCTAAGGTTAGGGTTATGTTGAGGGCTAGGGTTAGAGATCCGGTTAGGGTTACGATTGGACCTAGGGTTAGGGTTATGTTTTGGGCTAGGGTTAGAGATCCGGTTAGGGTTACGATTTTACCTAGGGTTAGGGTTATGTTGAGGGCTAGGGTTAGAGATTCGGTTAGGGTTACGATTGGACCTAGGGTTAGGGTTATGTTGAGGGCTAGGGTTAGAGATCCGGTCAGGGTTACGATTGGACCTAGGGTTAGGGTTATGTTGAGGGCTAGGGTTAGAGATCCGGTTAGGGTTACGATTGGACCTAGGGTTAGGGTTATGTTGAGGGCTAGGGTTAGAGATCCGGTTAGGGTTACGATTGTACCTAGGGTTAGGGTTATGTTGAGGGCTAGGGTTAGAGATCCGGTTAGGGTTACGATTGGACCTAGGGTTAGGGTTATGTTGAGGGCTAGGGTTAGAGATCCGGTTAGGGTTACGATTGGACCTAGGGTTAGGGTTATGTTGAGGGCTAGGGTTAGAGATCCGGTTAGGGTTACGATTGGACCTAGGGTTAGGGTTATGTTGAGGGCTAGGGTTAGAGATCCGGTTAGGGTTACGATTGGACCTAGGGTTAGGGTTATGTTGAGGGCTAGGGTTAGAGATCCGGTTAGGGTTACGATTGGACCTAGGGTTAGGGTTATGTTGAGGGCTAGGGTTAGAGATCCGGTTAGGGTTACGATTGGACCTAGGGTTAGGGTTATGTTGAGGGCTAGGGTTAGAGACCCGGTTAGGGTTACGATTGGACCTAAGGTTAGGGTTATGTTGAGGGCTAGGGTTAGAGATCCGGTTAGGGTTACGATTGGACCTAGGGTTAGGGTTATGTTTTGGGCTAGGGTTAGAGATCCGGTTAGGGTTACGATTGGACCTAGGGTTAGGGTTATGATGAGGGCTAGGGTTAGAGATCCGGTTAGGGTTACGATTGGACCTAGGGTTAGGGTTATGTTGAGGGCTAGGGTTAGAGATCCGGTTAGGGTTACGATTGGACCTAGGGTTAGGGTTATGTTGAGGGCTAGGGTTAGAGATCCGGTTAGGGTTACGATTGGACCTAGGGTTAGGGTTATGTTGAGGGCTAGGGTTAGAGATCCGGTTAGGGTTACGATTGGAACTAGGGTTAGGGTTATGTAGAGGGCTAGGGTTAGAGATCCGGTTAGGGTTACGATTGGACCTAGGGTTAGGGTTATGTTGAGGGCTAGGGTTAGAGATCCGGTTAGGGTTACGATTGGACCTAGGGTTAGGGTTATGTTTTGGGCTAGGGTTAGAGATCCGGTTAGGGTTACGATTGGACCTAGGGTTAGGGTTATGTTGAGGGCTAGGGTTAGAGATCCGGTTAGGGTTACGATTGGACCTAGGGTTAGGGTTATGTTGAGGGCTAGGGTTAGAGATCCGGTTAGGGTTACTATTTGACCTAGGGTTAGGGTTATGTTGAGGGCTAGGGTTAGAGATCCGGTTAGGGTTACGATTGGACAAGGGTTAGGGTTATGTTGAGGGCTAGGGTTAGAGACCCGGTTAGGGTTACGATTGGACCTAGGGTTAGGGTTATGTTGAGGGCTAGGGTTAGAGATCCGGTTAGGGTTACGATTGGACCTAGGCTTAGGGTTATGTTTTGGGCTAGGGTTAGAGATCCGGTTAGGGTTACGATTGGACCTAGGGTTAGGGTTATGTTGAGGGCTAGGGTTAGAGATCCGGTTAGGGTTACGATTGGACCTAGGGTTAGGGTTATGTTGAGGGCTAGGGTTAGAGATCCGGTTAGGGTTACGATTGGACCTAGGGTTAGGGTTATGTTGAGGGCTAGGGTTAGAGATCCGGTTAGGGTTACGATTGGACCTAGGGTTAGGGTTATGTTGAGGGCTAGGGTTAGAGACCCGGTTAGGGTTACGATTGGACCTAAGGTTAGGGTTATGTTGAGGGCTAGGGTTAGAGATCCGGTTAGGGTTACGATTGGACCTAGGGTTAGGGTTATGTTTTGGGCTAGGGTTAGAGATCCGGTTAGGGTTACGATTGGACCTAGGGTTAGGGTTATGTTGAGGGCTAGGGTTAGAGATCCGGTTAGGGTTACGATTGGACCTAGGGTTAGGGTTATGTTGAGGGCTAGGGTTAGAGATCCGGTTAGGGTTACGATTGGACCTCGGGTTAGGGTTATGTTGAGGGCTAGGGTTAGAGATCCGGTTAGGGTTACGATTGGACCTAGGGTTAGGGTTATGTTGAGGGCTAGGGTTAGAGATCCGGTTAGGGTTACGATTGGACCTAGGGTTAGGGTTATGTTGAGGGCTAGGGTTAGAGATCGGGTTAGGGTTACGATTGGACCTAGGGTTAGGGTTATGTTGAGGGCTAGGGTTAGAGATCCGGTTACGGTTACGATTGGACCTAGGGTTATGGTTATGTTTTGGGCTAGGGTTAGAGATCCGGTTAGGGTTACGATTGGACCTAGGGTTAGGGTTATGTTGAGGGCTAGGGTTAGAGATCCGGTTAGGGTTACGATTGGACCTAGGGTTAGGGTTATGTTGAGGGCTAGGGTTAGAGATCCGGTTAGGGTTACGATTGGACCTAGGGTTAGGGTTATGTTGAGGGCTAGGGTTAGAGATCCGGTTAGGGTTACGATTGGACCTAGGGTTAGGGTTATGTTGAGGGCTAGGGTTAGAGATCCGGTTAGGGTTACGATTGGACCTAGGGTTAGGGTTATGTTGAGGGCTAGGGTTAGAGACCCGGTTAGGGTTACGATTGGACCTAGGGTTAGGGTTATGTTGAGGGCTAGGGTTAGAGACCCGGTTAGGATTACGATTGGACCTAGGGTTAGGGTTATGTTGAGGGCTAGGGTTAGAGACCCGGTTAGGGTTACGATTGGACCTAGGGTTAGGGTTATGTTGAGGGCTAGGGTTAGAGATACGGTTAGGGTTACGATTGGACCTAGGGTTAGGGTTATGTTGATGGCTAGGGTTAGAGATCCGGTTAGGGTTACGATTGGACCTAGGGTTAGGGTTATGTTGAGGGCTAGGGTTAGAGATCCGGTTAGGGTTACGATTGGACCTAGGGTTAGGGTTATGTTGAGGGCTAGGGTTAGAGACCCGGTTAGGGTTACGATTGGACCTAAGGTTAGGGTTATGTTGAGGGCTAGGGTTAGAGATCCGGTTAGGGTTACGATTGGACCTAGGGTTAGGGTTATGTTTTGGGCTAGGGTTAGAGATCCGGTTAGGGTTACGATTGGACCTAGGGTTAGGGTTATGTTGAGGGCTAGGGTTAGAGATCCGGTTAGGGTTACGATTGGACCTAGGGTTAGGGTTATGTTGAGGGCTAGGGTTAGAGATCCGGTTAGGGTTACGATTGGACCTAGGGTTAGGGTTATGTTGAGGGCTAGGGTTAGAGATCCGGTTAGGGTTACGATTGGACCTAGGGTTAGGGTTATGTTGAGGGCTAGGGTTAGAGATCCGGTTAGGGTTACGATTGGAACTAGGGTTAGGGTTATGTTGAGGGCTAGGGTTAGAGATCCGGTTAGGGTTACGATTGGACCTAGGGTTAGGGTTATGTTGAGGGCTAGGGTTAGAGATCCGGTTAGGGTTACGATTGGACCTAGGGTTAGGGTTATGTTTTGGGCTAGGGTTAGAGATCCGGATAGGGTTACGATTGGACCTAGGGTTAGGGTTATGTTGAGGGCTAGGGTTAGAGATCCGGTTAGGGGTACGATTGGACCTAGGGTTAGGGTTATGTTGAGGGCTAGGGTTAGAGATCCGGTTAGGGTTACGATTGGACCTAGGGTTAGGGTTATGTTGAGGGCTAGGGTTAGAGATCCGGTTAGGGTTACGATTGGACCTAGGGTTAGGGTTATGTTGAGGGCTAGGGTTAGAGATCCGGTTAGGGTTACGATTGGACCTAGGGTTAGGGTTATGTTGAGGGCTAGGGTTAGAGACCCGGTTAGGGTTACGATTGGACCTAGGGTTAGGGTTTTGTTGAGGGCTAGGGTTGGAGACCCGGTTAGGGTTACGATTGGACCTAGGGTTAGGGTTATGTTGAGGGCTAGGGTTAGAGACCCGGTTAGGGTTACGATTGGACCTAGGGTTAGGGTTATGTTGAGGGCTAGGGTTAGAGATCCGGTTAGGGTTACGATTGGACCTAGGGTTAGGGTTATGTTGAGGGCTAGGGTTAGAGATCCGGTTAGGGTTACGATTGGACCTAGGGTTAGGGTTATGTTGAGGGCTAGGGTTAGAGATCCGGTTAGGGTTACGATTGGACCTAGGGTTAGGGTTATGTTGAGGGCTAGGGTTAGAGACCCGGTTAGGGTTACGATTGGACCTAGGGTTAGGGTTATGTTGAGGGCTAGGGTTAGAGATCCGGTTAGGGTTACGATTGGACCTAGGGTTAGGGTTATGTTGAGGGCTAGGGTTAGAGATCCGGTTAGGGTTACGATTGGACCTAGGGTTAGGGTTATGTTGAGGGCTAGGGTTAGAGATCCGGTTAGGGTTACGATTGGACCTAGGGTTAGGGTTATGTTGAGGGCTAGGGTTAGAGACCCGGTTAGGGTTACGATTGGACCTAGGGTTAGGGTTATGTTGAGGGCTAGGGTTAGAGACCCGGTTAGGGTTACGATTGGACCTAGGGTTAGGGTTATGTTGAGGGCTAGGGTTAGAGACCCGGTTAGGGTTACGATTGGACCTAGGGTTAGGGTTATGTTGAGGGCTAGGGTTAGAGATCCGGTTAGGGTTACGATTGGACCTAGGGTTAGGGTTATGTTGATGGCTAGGGTTAGAGATCCGGTTAGGGTTACGATTGGACCTAGGGTTAGGGTTATGTTGAGGGCTAGGGTTAGAGATCCGGTTAGGGTTACGATTGGACCTAGGGTTAGGGTTATGTTGAGGGCTAGGGTTAGAGACCCGGTTAGGGTTACGATTGGACCTAAGGTTAGGGTTATGTTGAGGGCTAGGGTTAGAGATCCGGTTAGGGTTACGATTGGACCTAGGGTTAGGGTTATGTTTTGGGCTAGGGTTAGAGATCCGGTTAGGGTTACGATTGGACCTAGGGTTAGGGTTATGTTGAGGGCTAGGGTTAGAGATCCGGTTAGGGTTACGATTGGACCTAGGGTTAGGGTTATGTTGAGGGCTAGGGTTAGAGATCCGGTTAGGGTTACGATTGGACCTAGGGTTAGGGTTATGTTGAGGGCTAGGGTTAGAGATCCGGTTAGGGTTACGATTGGACCTAGGGTTAGGGTTATGTTGAGGGCTAGGGTTAGAGATCCGGTTAGGGTTACGATTGGAACTAGGGTTAGGGTTATGTTGAGGGCTAGGGTTAGAGATCCGGTTAGGGTTACGATTGGACCTAGGGTTAGGGTTATGTTGAGGGCTAGGGTTAGAGATCCGGTTAGGGTTACGATTGGACCTAGGGTTAGGGTTATGTTTTGGGCTAGGGTTAGAGATCCGGATAGGGTTACGATTGGACCTAGGGTTAGGGTTATGTTGAGGGCTAGGGTTAGAGATCCGGTTAGGGGTACGATTGGACCTAGGGTTAGGGTTATGTTGAGGGCTAGGGTTAGAGATCCGGTTAGGGTTACGATTGGACCTAGGGTTAGGGTTATGTTGAGGGCTAGGGTTAGAGATCCGGTTAGGGTTACGATTGGACCTAGGGTTAGGGTTATGTTGAGGGCTAGGGTTAGAGATCCGGTTAGGGTTACGATTGGACCTAGGGTTAGGGTTATGTTGAGGGCTAGGGTTAGAGACCCGGTTAGGGTTACGATTGGACCTAGGGTTAGGGTTTTGTTGAGGGCTAGGGTTAGAGACCCGGTTAGGGTTACGATTGGACCTAGGGTTAGGGTTATGTTGAGGGCTAGGGTTAGAGACCCGGTTAGGGTTACGATTGGACCTAGGGTTAGGGTTATGTTGAGGGCTAGGGTTAGAGATCCGGTTAGGGTTACGATTGGACCTAGGGTTAGGGTTATGTTGAGGGCTAGGGTTAGAGATCCTGTTAGGGTTACGATTGGACCTAGGGTTAGGGTTATGTTGAGGGCTAGGGTTAGAGATCCGGTTAGGGTTACGATTGGACCTAGGGTTAGGGTTATGTTGAGGGCTAGGGTTAGAGACCCGGTTAGGGTTACGATTGGACCTAGGGTTAGGGTTATGTTGAGGGCTAGGGTTAGAGATCCGGTTAGGGTTACGATTGGACCTAGGGTTAGGGTTATGTTGAGGGCTAGGGTTAGAGATCCGGTTAGGGTTACGATTGGACCTAGGGTTAGGGTTATGTTGAGGGCTAGGGTTAGAGATCCGGTTAGGGTTACGATTGGACCTAGGGTTAGGGTTATGTTGAGGTCTAGGGTTAGAGATCCGGTTAGGGTTACGATTGGACCTAGGGATAGGGTTATGTTGAGGGCTAGGGTTAGAGATCCGGTTAGGGTTACGATTGGACCTAGGGTTAGGGTTATGTTGAGGGCTAGGGTTAGAGATCCGGTTAGGGTTACGATTGGACCTAGGGTTAGGGTTATGTTGAGGGCTAGGGTTAGAGATCCGGTTAGGGTTACGATTGGAACTAGGGTTAGGGTTATGTTGAGGGCTAGGGTTACGATTGGACCTAGGGTTAGGGTTATGTTGAGGGCTAGGGTTAGAGATCCGGTTAGGGTTACGATTGGACCTAGGGTTAGGGTTATGTTGAGGGCTAGGGTTAGAGATCCGGTTAGGGTTACGATTGGACCTAGGGTTAGGGTTATGTTGAGGGCTAGGGTTAGAGATCCGGTTAGGGTTACGATTGGACCTAGGGTTAGGGTTATGTTGAGGGCTAGGGTTAGAGATCCGGTTAGGGTTACGATTGGACCTAGGGTTAGGGTTATATTGAGGGCTAGGGTTAGAGACCCGGTTAGGGTTACGATTGGACCTAGGGTTAGGGTTATGTTGAGGGCTAGGGTTAGAGATCCGGTTAGGGTTACGATTGGACCTAGGGTTAGGGTTATGTTTTGGGCTAGGGTTAGAGATCCGGTTAGGGTTACGATTGGACCTAGGTTTAGGGTTATGTTGAGGGCTAGGGTTAGAGATCCGGTTAGGGTTACGATTGGACCTAGGGTTAGGGTTATGTTGAGGGCTAGGGTTAGAGATCCGGTTAGGGTTACGATTGGACCTAGGGTTAGGGTTATGTTGAGGGCTAGGGTTAGAGATCCGGTTAGGGTTACGATTGGACCTAGGGTTAGGGTTATGTTGAGGGCTAGGGTTAGAGATCCGGTTAGGGTTACGATTGGACCTAGGGTTAGGGTTATGTTGAGGGCTAGGGTTAGAGACCCGGTTAGGGTTACGATTGGACCTACGGTTAGGGTTATGTTGAGGGCTAGGGTTAGAGATCCGGTTAGGGTTACGATTGGACCTTGGGTTAGGGTTATGTTGAGGGCTAGGTTTAGAGATCCGGTTAGGGTTACGATTGGACCTAGGGTTAGGGTTATGTTGAGGGCTAGGGTTAGAGATCCGGTTAGGGTTACGATTGGACCTAGGGTTAGGGTTATGTTGAGGGCTAGGGTTAGAGATCCGGTTAGGGTTACGATTGGACCTAGGGTTAGGGTTATGTTGAGGGCTAGGGTTAGAGATCCGGTTAGGGTTACGATTGGACCTAGGGTTAGGGTTATGTTGAGGGCTAGGGTTAGAGATCCGGTTAGGGTTACGATTGGACCTAGGGTTAGGGTTATGTTGAGGGCTAGGGTTAGAGATCCGGTTAGGGTTACGATTGGACCTAGGGTTAGGGTTATGTTGAGGGCTAGGGTTAGAGATCCGGTTAGGGTTACGATTGGACCTAGGGTTAGGGTTATGTTGAGGGCTAGGGTTAGAGATCCGGTTAGGGTTACGATTGGACCTAGGGTTAGGGTTATGTTGAGGGCTAGGGTTAGAGATCCGGTTAGGGTTACGATTGGACCTAGGATTAGGGTTATGTTGAGGGCTAGGGTTAGAGATCCGGTTAGGGTTACGATTGGACCTAGGGATAGGGTTATGTTGAGGGCTAGGGTTAGAGATCCGGTTAGGGTTACGATTGGACCTAGGGTTAGGGTTATGTTGAGGGCTAGGGTTAGAGATCCGGTTAGGGTCACGATTGGACCGAGGGTTAGGGTTATGTTGAGGGCTAGGGTTAGAGACCCGGTTAGGGTTACGATTGGACCTAGGGTTAGGGTTATGTTGAGGGCTAGGGTTAGAGATCCGGTTAGGGTTACGATTGGACCTAGGGTTAGGGTTATGTTTTGGGCTAGGGTTAGAGATCCGGTTAGGGTTACGATTGGACCTAGGGTTAGGGTTATGTTTTGGGCTAGGGTTAGAGATCCAGTTAGGGTTACGATTGGACCTAGGGTTAGGGTTATGTTGAGGGCTAGGGTTAGAGATCCGGTTAGGGTTACGATTGGACCTAGGGTTAGGGTTATGTTGAGGGCTAGGGTTAGAGATCCGGTTAGGGTTACGATTGGACCTAGGGTTAGGGTTATGTTTTGGGCTAGGGTTAGAGATCCAGTTAGGGTTACGATTGGACCTAAGGTTAGGGTTATGTTGAGGGCTAGGGTTAGAGATCCGGTTAGGGTTACGATTGGACCTAGGGTTAGGGTTATGTTGAGGGCTAGGGTTAGAGATCCGGTTAGGGTTACGATTGGACCTAGGGTTAGGGTTATGTTGAAGGCTAGGGTTAGAGATCCGGTTAGGGTTACGATTGGACCTAGGGTTAGGGTTATGTTGAGGGCTAGGGTTAGAGATCCGGTTAGGGTTACGATTGGACCTAGGGTTAGGGTTATGTTGAGGGCTAGGGTTAGAGATCCGGTTAGGGTTACGATTGGACCTAGGGTTAGGGTTATGTTGAGGGCTAGGGTTAGAGATCCGGTTAGGGTTACGATTGGACCTAGGGTTAGGGTTATGTTGAGGGCTAGGGTTAGAGATCCGGTTAGGGTTACGATTGGACCTAGGGTTAGGGTTATGTTGAGGGCTAGGGTTAGAGATCCGGTTAGGGTTACGATTGGACCTACGGTTAGGGTTATGTTGAGGGCTACGGTTAGAGATCCGGTTAGGGTTACGATTGGACCTAGGGTTAGGGTTATGTTGAGGGCTAGGTTTAGAGATCCGGTTAGGGTTATGATTGGACTTAGGGTTAGGGTCATGTTGAGGGCTAGGGTTAGAGATCCGGTTAGGGTTACGATTGGACCTAGGGTTAGGGTTATGTTGAGGGCTAGGGTTAGAGATCCGGTTAGGGTTACGATTGGACCTAGGGTTAGGGTTATGTTGAGGGCTAGGGTTAGAGACCCGGTTAGGGTTACGATTGGTCCTAGGGTTAGGGTTATGTTGAGGGCTAGGGTTAGAGACCCGGTTAGGGTTACGATTGGACCTAGGGTTAGGGTTATGTTGAGGGCTAGGGTTAGAGATCCGGTTAGGGTTACGATTGGACCTAGGGTTAGGGTTATGTTGAGGGCTAGGGTTAGAGACCCGGTTAGGGTTCCGATTGGACCTAGGGTTAGGGTTATGTTTTGGGCTAGGGTTAGAGATCCGGTTAGGGTTACGATTGGACCTAGGGTTAGGGTTATGTTGAGGGCTAGGGTTAGAGATCCGGTTAGGGTTACGATTGGACCTAGGGTTAGGGTTATATTGAGGGCTAGGGTTAGAGACCCGGTTAGGGTTACGATTGGACCTAGGGTTAGGGTTATGTTGAGGGCTAGGGTTAGAGATCCGGTTAGGGTTACGATTGGACCTAGGGTTAGGGTTATGTTTGGGCTAGGGTTAGAGATCCGGTTAGGGTTACGATTGGACCTAGGTTTAGGGTTATGTTTTGGGCTAGGGTTAGAGATCCGGTTAGGGTTACGATTGGACCTAGGGTTAGGGTTATGTTGAGGGCTAGGGTTAGAGATCCGGTTAGGGTTACGATTGGACCTAGGGTTAGGGTTATGTTGAGGGCTAGGGTTAGAGATCCGGTTAGGGTTACGATTGGACCTAGGGTTAGGGTTATGTTGAGGGCTAGGGTTAGAGATCCGGTTAGGGTTACGATTGGACCTAGGGTTAGGGTTATGTTGAGGGCTAGGGTTAGAGATCCGGTTAGGGTTACGATTGGACCTACGGTTAGGGTTATGTTGAGGGCTAGGGTTAGAGATCCGGTTAGGGTTACGATTGGACCTTGGGTTAGGGTTATGTTGAGGGCTAGGGTTAGAGATCCGGTTAGGGTTACGATTGGACCTAGGGTTAGGGTTATGTTGAGGGCTAGGGTTAGAGATCCGGTTAGGGTTACGATTGGACCTAGGGTTAGGGTTATGTTGAGGGCTAGGGTTAGAGATCGGTTAGGGTTACGATTGGACCTAGGGTTAGGGTTATGTTGAGGGCTAGGGTTAGAGATCCGGTTAGGGTTACGATTGGAGACCTAGGGTTAGGGTTATGTTGAGGGCTAGGGTTAGAGATCCGGTTAGGGTTACGATTGGACCTAGGGTTAGGGTTATGTTGAGGGCTAGGGTTAGAGATCCGGTTAGGGTTACGATTGGACCTAGGGTTAGGGTTATGTTGAGGGCTAGGGTTAGAGATCCGGTTAGGGTTACGATTGGACCTAGGGTTAGGGTTATGTTGAGGGCTAGGGTTAGAGATCCGGTTAGGGTTACGATTGGACCTAGGGTTAGGGTTATGTTGAGGGCTAGGGTTAGAGATCCGGTTAGGGTTACGATTGGACCTAGGATTAGGGTTATGTTGAGGGCTAGGGTTAGAGATCCGGTTAGGGTTACGATTGGACCTAGGGATAGGGTTATGTTGAGGGCTAGGGTTAGAGATCCGGTTAGGGTTACGATTGGACCTAGGGTTAGGGTTATGTTGAGGGCTAGGGTTAGAGATCCGGTTAGGGTCACGATTGGACCGAGGGTTAGGGTTATGTTGAGGGCTAGGGTTAGAGACCCGGTTAGGGTTACGATTGGACCTAGGGTTAGGGTTATGTTGAGGGCTAGGGTTAGAGATCCGGTTAGGGTTACGATTGGACCTAGGGTTAGGGTTATGTTTTGGGCTAGGGTTAGAGATCCGGTTAGGGTTACGATTGGACCTAGGGTTAGGGTTATGTTTTGGGCTAGGGTTAGAGATCCAGTTAGGGTTACGATTGGACCTAGGGTTAGGGTTATGTTGAGGGCTAGGGTTAGAGATCCGGTTAGGGTTACGATTGGACCTAGGGTTAGGGTTATGTTGAGGGCTAGGGTTAGAGATCCGGTTAGGGTTACGATTGGACCTAGGGTTAGGGTTATGTTTTGGGCTAGGGTTAGAGATCCAGTTAGGGTTACGATTGGACCTAAGGTTAGGGTTATGTTGAGGGCTAGGGTTAGAGATCCGGTTAGGGTTACGATTGGACCTAGGGTTAGGGTTATGTTGAGGGCTAGGGTTAGAGATCCGGTTAGGGTTACGATTGACCTAGGGTTAGGGTTATGTTGAAGGCTAGGGTTAGAGATCCGGTTAGGGTTACGATTGGACCTAGGGTTAGGGTTATGTTGAGGGCTAGGGTTAGAGATCCGGTTAGGGTTACGATTGGACCTAGGGTTAGGGTTATGTTGAGGGCTAGGGTTAGAGATCCGGTTAGGGTTACGATTGGACCTAGGGTTAGGGTTATGTTGAGGGCTAGGGTTAGAGATCCGGTTAGGGTTACGATTGGACCTAGGGTTAGGGTTATGTTGAGGGCTAGGGTTAGAGATCCGGTTAGGGTTACGATTGGACCTAGGGTTAGGGTTATGTTGAGGGCTAGGGTTAGAGATCCGGTTAGGGTTACGATTGGACCTACGGTTAGGGTTATGTTGAGGGCTACGGTTAGAGATCCGGTTAGGGTTACGATTGGACCTAGGGTTAGGGTTATGTTGAGGGCTAGGTTTAGAGATCCGGTTAGGGTTATGATTGGACTTAGGGTTAGGGTCATGTTGAGGGCTAGGGTTAGAGATCCGGTTAGGGTTACGATTGGACCTAGGGTTAGGGTTATGTTGAGGGCTAGGGTTAGAGATCCGGTTAGGGTTACGATTGGACCTAGGGTTAGGGTTATGTTGAGGGCTAGGGTTAGAGACCCGGTTAGGGTTACGATTGGACCTAGGGTTAGGGTTATGTTGAGGGCTAGGGTTAGAGACCCGGTTAGGGTTACGATTGGACCTAGGGTTAGGGTTATGTTGAGGGCTAGGGTTAGAGATCCGGTTAGGGTTACGATTGGACCTAGGGTTAGGGTTATGTTGAGGGCTAGGGTTAGAGATCCGGTTAGGGTTACGATTGGACCTAGGGTTAGGGTTATGTTGAGGGCTAGGGTTAGAGATCCGGTTAGGGTTACGATTGGACCTAGGGTTAGGGTTATGTTGAGGGCTAGGGTTAGAGATCCGGTTAGGGTTACGATTGGACCTAGGGTTAGGGTTATGTTGAGGGCTAGGGTTAGAGACCCGGTTAGGGTTACGATTGGACCTAGGGTTAGGGTTATGTTGAGGGCTAGGGTTAGAGATCCGGTTAGGGTTACGATTGGACCTAGGGTTAGGGTTATGTTGAGGGCTAGGGTTAGAGACCCGGTTAGGGTTACGATTGGACCTAGGGTTAGGGTTATGTTGAGGGCTAGGGTTAGAGATCCGGTTAGGGTTACGATTGGACCTAGGGTTAGGGTTATGTTGAGGGCTAGGGTTAGAGACCCGGTTAGGGTTACGATTGGACCTAGGGTTAGGGTTATGTTGAGGGCTAGGGTTAGAGATTCGGTTAGGGTTACGATTGGACCTAGGGTTAGAGGGCTAGGGTTAGAGATCCGGTTAGGGTTACGATTGGACCTAGGGTTAGGGTTATGTTGAGGGCTAGGGTTAG